>NC_081189.1:95053056-95653056 GCF_902713425.1 Acipenser ruthenus | reverse complement strand
GCAGTAGATCGATTTGGCAGGGCTCTGTAGAATACTATTAAATGTTATCTACATTTTCCTAACATATTGTGTTCTGAATAGCATTGCAATATTCAGTCGGAAGTTGGCTCCATCCAAAGATGGCAAGGGTCTTGAAGGAAAATGAGGATCTATTGGGAGTAACTGTTCTAGGATAATATTCAACATTTTCCTATCAGGTATAACTAATGTAAAACTAAGCAAGAATGTCTTTTCTTACAAGAATAAGAAAACAGTAAATAAGTTGTTGCAGAGCATGAACAATGACAATTTACAAATCAAAACTGGTTTGCAAAGGAATAAATGAGATTAAAGGATTTGGAATCCTAATGAAAGTGAATGGCAGATAGGCATGCCCCCAGCCAATCAGAACCTCCCAATCAACTCAGCACCGGGGAGCCTACCTGCTCAATTAGTTGCTTAGCAACGCACTTCCTGTTGCACATCCCAGCTGATTCCATAAAGGCAAACATCCACTCAAGAACCAGTGACAGGGTCACAACCTCTTTATTATCCATGGAGTAATATAACATAATAACAAGTGATGGTAATCGTAGTGAGGGTGTTTACTGGATTACAACTGTCATTAACAATAGTTAGGCAGCATATGCAAACATGACTCTCTAATCAATACAAATGTAAAAAGCATAGTACCAGTCACTTACAGTATTCTATTTTATCAGTATACAAATCGCCTACATACTTTGTAACACATACCATTACTTTACTGCAGCTGTGGTTATAACACTGTGCTTCTACCTCCACAAGTAAGACTGCAGGCAAGATTTAATCTATTCCCTAAAGTGTCTCATTGCTGTCAGCATGTTTTTTTTTTTTTTTTATATTGCACAGGTTTGCCTCTTCCATTCCTCTGTTGAGTGTGTATCGTAATTCAGTGTGCAGCAATCCCCTGCTAAGGGAATGCTCTGTACATCTGCCAGACTGTACAACTAATCTCATATATAACACATATAAAGTAGAATTTAACATTGTAATGTAGCAATATTGGTAGAAAAGGTTCTGTACTGAATCTTTATTGTGTACCAAGAGTCATTACATTAACGATCATGGGGTCTTAAACAACCCCTTGAACAATATGTACTGTGGGTGGTTATTAGCCCACCTGGCCATTATGGTACACAGAGATTCAGTACATAACCCCTAGGTCTAGCTTGGAAGATAAATATACACATGCTCTTAGCCTGTAGGAAAGAATAGTAAAAGCATAGAGGAAGCAAGATAAAACACATTTAAACATGGTTAAATTTCTTAATAAGCTTTTTCTTTCTTAAACAGAGCTAAAATATCAGCACTTTAGGTTAATGTTATAAAAACGTATCCAGTCAAAATGTTTAGTACAGTACAATTTTTTAAATACTGGCAGTAAATCTACAATAGGCTATCCTCTACTAGACCACAGTTCCCAATACATACTATTCTTAGAATAATAGTAGTAATAATAATAATAATAATAATTAAATAGCATCCATCCTTGGTACAGGTACCCATGATGGATGCTATTTAAGGATAGTGTACAATGAAATACCTTATTGCTAAGGGACAGGAAAGTCTAGACTCAAAGCAGTCAGCTATCTGACGACCAAACAAAGATAACAAAAGTGTAAAGGATGAAAGAAATATATTTCTGTGCTTTCCAAAGGGCTTTATTATTTATTTATTGCAAAGGGCTGCATGTTTTTAATTTGTAGTAGCTTCAGTATTTTTTTTATAAACTTGCCTATTAAACAACTACACTATAAATCACTCTCATTTTGGAAAATGGCAATAATTGGAAATGTTGAATAAATGGTGTCACATAAAAAATAAAAAAAAACACTGTACTGTGTGCTTATTTTTTCCTAATTGGTGAAAGAAGTTTGCCTGGGCTGCTTCCAGCAGATCTCAGATAATAAAGGATTGCCTGATCTGGCCTTTAGTTATAGTAGAAAGTTGGACGAGGTTATGTCACAAACAGGATCTTCACGGCTGGAGTCTCATAATGTTCCATGTTTTTGGTCAATTGTACAGCTTTTTAGCATGAGAAGACGATTTATCCACTCTTTAAAGTCGCACAATGTTTTAGATGCGCAAGCGTTGAAGTCACCGGAAGTTTGCTGTGGCCATCTTACCACACCCAGCAAAACCTCTCCTGCTATAGTTTGTGTATTAAATTCTCTATTCATTTAAACAATATGCCTTGCTGTTCAGCCTTTGCCTGCAGCAGGTTATCGACCAAGGGATGTGGCAAGACCTTCCACTTGTAAGTATTCATTTTAGGTTCATAAGGTATCAGTTAAAATAATTTTATTGACTTTAAAATTAGCCAAGTCACACCACGGTCACTCCTGCCTACCCGCTTACAATATCAAGAGTATAATTGACAAAAATATATATTTTTACATGAGTAATCTATTGAAATTAAAGCAAGAAACATCACAATGTGTTTTCTTTTAGCAAGCAGATAAGAAAGACGTCATTAATAATTATTTTATGTATTTTTGTATCTGAATTAGATGCTGTACCCAACATTCCTGCCCTATCTGTCTACAAGAAAGCTGCTGTTGGCTGCATTTCTAGGTTTGTTGTCTGCATGGTGAACAAGAGGATCCACTGTCCTGAGTGCCAAGCAGCGCTGACAGCACCTGAGTGTAAAGCTGATGAGCCAGGCCACTCTCTCATTGTCATCAAGGACAAAGGTGGGCTTGTCAAGCCCTCGCAAAGTGTTGTCAAGGTTTGTGAAGCCACGGAATGATGTTTCCAACATTTGTTGACTTCAGCCAATTCATATCTTCCCCAGGGACCTGGAATTCCATCTTTTATAATGCATGCAGTCTTGGCGGAGGTTGCACACACCACCTTTGATAGCTTATTCCAGAATATATGTTTGATTCGGAGCCTGATAACAATCACGTCTTTGCCTTGATTAAATGTATATCTTGGTGCTTCTCCAAGATCAGGCTGCATCACCTGGCCAAGTCATTCACAGACACTGCCACTGGCAAGCTAGTCAGAAAAACACTTGGCCAGTTAATTTTGTTTAAGCACCAGTAAGTTTTATAGTTTACATTCAATGCAATGATCAGATTGCAGTTATTTAGTTTTTGAAATGTTGTTAAATATGTACGTATTTGATATATTACTTTTAAAGTAATGTTTCTGTTATTTCATGTAGTTTTTGAAATGCTGATTAAGATATGTACGTATTTTATATATTTCTTTTAAAGTAATGTTTCTGTTATTTCATGTAATTTTTGAAATGTTGTTTAAGATATGTACGTGTTTGATGTATTACTTTCAAAATAATGTTTCTGTTATGTCATGTAGTTTTATGAAATGTTGATTAAGATATGTACGTGTTTGATATATTACTTTCAAAGTAATGTTTCTGTTATTTCATGTCGCTTTTGAAATGTTGATTTAAGATATGTATGTATTTGATATATTTTAAAGTAATGTTTGTTATTTATTTCATTAATTTTTTTAAATGTTTACTTATAGTTTACTTATAGTTTTTAGATAAATACTAAAGTTAGGTTTTTAGTGTGAGCATCTATAATGTTTTAAGGGTATACTGGATTTAAAAAAATAATAATAATACATAGAAGAAATAAATAGCTTTTAGCTTATTGTAAACTGCCATATTGTATTTAGTCTCAATTAAAGCTAAGTATCCTGTGTGGAATTGGCCATATAGTGTCAGATATACTTTAAGACTTACTACATGTCCCTCTTGTGTTTTTATAATCTGTAATTGCCATTGTTGTCGAGAGGAATGTGAAAATAAAAATGTGATCTATATTACTTGTGGTCTGTGGTTCTTGGCCTGACTGGTGTTGGGTTATAAGAGGTGTGGCTCCCTTACAGAAGTACTTTGGAACTTGCGTAAGCCCAACAGCCCCTCCCCTTTGGCTCTGGGGACAGTGGGGCTTCTTCCACTGCTCGCCTCCGGGAACGGCCGCCCCTCCCCTTCTTCCTATTTCTGGCAGGCCATTCCTCCTTCTCGGTCACTCCCGTGGGTAGCTCCTTCTCCTCATGTTTGAGGAGCAGCATAGCACCACGTGCCCAAACTCCCTGCAGACGAGGCACCAACCTTGGTCCTCGAGGCATGCGAGGAGGGTGTCCAAACATCCATCCCATAGAGCTTTGGAGGCAGAAGGGCCCATCTCTAGCTTTACAGCAGCAGTCTGGGCCTTTAGGTGGAGCTGGGGTCATTGTATGGGCCTCTTTGTGGTGCTCAAACTCCAGACAGGCCCCGCAAATTAAGACCCCATCAACTTCCAGCCGCCTCTGCTCCTGCTCCCACTCCTATGCCAGTTTGTCCGTTTTTTATTAGTAGTATTTTTTCTCCAACTGCTGTCTCTAGGGGGCGCTATCTCACCCTGGCACCACATGTGACAGGATAGCGTCACCGCCCAAGATGTTACTGGCAGTAATTAGAGACTCAGAGACAGAAGCTGCAGTTTAAAGGCAAAGCACACATTTATTAAACAAAAAAGATACAAAGAAAAAGGCACAAGGGACAAAACAAAAGGTTTACACCAAACAATATAATATAGGCTGAGCATTCGCCTTCACTATAAAGTTCACAAACATATACACACAGGTCAAAAACACTCACCTAACTCGCTCCCCCAAACAAAAGATTTCTGGCTCTTTTTAAGCATGTGGCCATGCCCCAATTAGTACCAATTACCTAATTGGGAAATGGCCACACCTGTGATTGCTGGCAGAGACAGATTTAACCCCAACCCTGCCAACCTTACATTCCCACACACACACTATTTGCAGCAGCAGAGTTTCTGCCCTGCCATAAGTAAGTAGCGGGGTTCCGAAAAATATAGTGGTACACGTCCGCTCATGTTGCTGCAACTGTTTAAATAACATACCTGTAATTTGTATTTGCATTGTTAACATCCTGACAACTTATTACACTTATAACTTTAAAGTCTATTTCAAAGCTCAAATGTCTGCTCTACTACACTGATAGCGTAAGGATTTGCCCACTTTGTCAAACTGGTAACACAGAAATAACGATCCATGATGTGGTACACAACAGAAAACCCAGAGCACTTGTTGTTATGGAAAAAGAAAAAAAACACAACAGCAGTGACATATAGAAAAGCCAGAGGCATACTATTTTTTTATGAATAACAGTCTGCATGCTTTGTCATTTACATATTTACCTGAAATAAATAAATAAATAAATAAATAAATAAATAAACAAACCAACAACAAAACTCCAATGGCCTACAATTGCTTTGTCTTTCAGATATTGTGTTTTATTTAATTATTGTATAGGTTACATTATTGCAAATATTTAGTCTTTTCATAACAATGTTTTAATAATCCAGCTATTAAGCTAGCTTTCTTATGTTGAAGAGATCTATTTGTGAGAATTAATTACAGTAATAACACTAAATTAGCATAATTTAACTGTGCACAGTGTAGAGTCATTCCTGCCAAGGTACATGAATAAGGTATTCTGTCATAATAAAGATATAATTAAAAGACATTTATTTTAACATAGTCCTAAAGCTTTTGAAAGTTGCAAGGCTATAACGATAATAAATTGCTTGACATTAAGGTACTTTAAATGGAATAGGCTTGTGTTCACTAACATTGTCATTTCTCAACATGAACATTTAAGCAGGTGTCAAAAAATGCTTATGCAAGTCAACCTTTATGAATGAGCGTAAAATATAATACATGAACGTAATTGTTGAACTATTGGAAATATAATTTTCCACACTATCAGCACTGGAATCATGGCTAGGAAATAACAATACAATGTTAACTAAGGAATATTTCATTAAATCAGTTTTCGCCAAACAAAATCCCAAAGGACTCAAAACTAGTAATGTACTGTATATTGATGGAAGGAATTGCTGTTGGTCCATTGTATGAAATCAGAAAATGGATCTTATGCCTTGTTTTCACTGCCTTTCCCCCAGGTATGGCTGAGTTGGGTGGTCTGGGTATCATGTAGCTGGAGGGTGTTTCCACTGATGCTTAGCTACACCTCAGACAGTACAGTTTTGTATCTCAGACCCAAGAGGACCAATCTGTGCTGTATGGAAGTAGGTCATCGAAAGGTGTGTGCTAAAAGGACAAACTTTTAAACAACGGCCGCTGTAAGCAAAGGCTCTTTTGAAAGAACAAGATAATCGGCAGCGACAAGAAATACTTACAGTACCAAACATACCTTGAGATGATCAAATATTTGTCGTCAGATGTTTCATCCAGGTCATTTTCCACTGCTTTGACGAAATGTCATTAATAAGACATTTAAGTTAACAGATATAAAGATATAACTGACAGCTGTGTAAAGACCAAAAATAAAAAGTCACAAATCTCCATCTTCTCTTGTTTGCATATATTCAGTCAATCACACAATCCAACATTACCTTTTACTGCCGTACTACTACTTCCTCTGTGAGCTATACCTGACAAAATTACACAGATACACAGACAGCCATCTTTAACTACACCTCACCCAGACTGTCCAGCTCAGCTACACCTGGGAAAAGGCAGTGGAAACGAGGCATGTGTTACTCAAGATCTTATTGAGATGTATTGTAATTTTGTATGACCTATACAAAATAAATACACATGTAGCTTATTACTTAGTTTTTAGTGAGTTGATTTGTTTTCAAAGAATTGCATCCTGTCAGTCATTTAGGTTTAAAATGCCTCTTTGGATTGAGTGTTATGCTGAATTCATTCTCTGGACAGCTGCAAAATATAAATAACTGCACATTCTGAGCGATTAGAGAGAATACATCTTTATAAATGATATACCTATGAAGGTTATGTTTAGGCTTGCTACTTTTCGATATTAATCGGTAAAGCTCGTTAAACGTTGAATTCCCAATAAATATGAGTTCGACTTAAAAAAAATGTATATAGGATAAACATTGGTAAAACCACTCACTATTTTTTTTTATTTTTGTACCAAAAATAACAATTTAGAAATTGTTTAGTTTTTATACTTACTGTCTGTCCCGTCTCCATTCCACTCTGAATGGCTAGGGGTCACTGTCAATCATCTCAGTGATCTGTTAGTATAGTTTCACTGTCACTGTCATTTCACCCAGTTCTGACAGATCTTGTTGACTGAAGCAGCACCAGAATGATCTCATTCGTTTAAATGTCTGTCAATCATCAAGACCTGTATCGACTCTGCACTTTCATTTGCCAGCTCAAGCGCCTGTCATTCAAAGTGCCTACTTTTGAAATCAGCGGGTATAGGTGTAGGTCGGCTTTTGCTAGATATACAGTGACATTTACTAGTTTGATTTGAAAATGGGGCGCAAGAGGAAAACACTCAATGAATATTGTGCACAATCCCCTGACCGACGTCTCCGCAGCAGGACGAAGAGAGCCAGTGTGCCTTGCCCTCCGGTGACTCTGAGTCCAGCTGTGGTGAATAAGGAGAGGGGAGGAGCTCAGACTCTGAATAATAAGTGCAAGTTAGTTATGTTCAATTATCTAATTTTTTTTTTCTGTGCATATTATTTTTACTCATAAATGTATGGTATACAAGGGCTCTGTGTAAAGGGAACAGAGTACCCTGGACTGGATGGCCTGACAGTTCATTCCCAGGGTTAGGTGGAAGTCGGCCATCTAGAAAGGGGGCACAGCTACGGTACACCAAATCAATGACCCGGACGGGAAACAGTGTGGCAGCCGCGGATTGGAGGAGCGGATGCGCTCGTTAACCAAGGGGTCATGGCTGACGGTATTTAAGGGGACGTAGTGATGTGATCTGTTCCTTTGTGAATGGTTAAAACTGGTAATTAAAAGGAGAATTGTGCTGTGATAACCATGAGTGTTTGTTTTGTTTTGTCATTATTAAATACTGTTTGTTGTTATTTAGACGGCTAACGTGATCTGGAGCTGTCACCAAAGGCCAGCACTAAACCCGGATCAACATCACTGCACTTTGTTTGCACTAAAGAACTGTATTCACCACGAGCACTAGAGCACGCACTGTGGACTGGTGTTTGTGTTTGTATATGTATTACATGTGGGTGAACTGAAATGGGTTATTATTTCGGGGCCAACCCGTTGATTACAAATAAGCAGTACACGCCGCTGTATTACTTCCTTACCATTGTTATTGTTTACTGTTGGTTTGCCATCAGGCCATTGGATTTAAAAACCATTAAACCACATTGCACCTGGATTATCGTTGCCTATCTGTTTATTAATCACTGCTATATTACCTTCACCTGCACACAGTTAACCATTTTGCCACAAATACATTTTTATATGCTGCGTTTTCTACGGTTTATTTGAGACAATTTTTTAATTTGTGTAGGATCTTTATCTTTACAAGGTATAGCTCTGTTGTGACCAAACTTTATTTCAATTAGAATGTTGGTAACCATGGTTTTGTTGCATGTTGAGATAAAGGGACTTCGCTAAATGAGACGTTTCTCGACGGCATAAAAAGTCTGTGTGTTTTCAACTGGAAAAGTGTGACAGATGGACGGACAGACAGACAGACAAGATCAGCGTATGAGGGTCACAATTTTTTAATGAGAACGTTAAAAAGAGGTGTTTGTTCTTGCAGTGTCTTTAGTTAGATTTTGGTGTTGTGAGATGTGGTCTCTCCAATGTACACAGGGGTCGATGTAAGGATATGTGTGAAGTGATTTGCGGCCATATTGCTGCTAAAAAACATGTTTAGCTGGCATAAAGTGGGACTTTAGCGGTCACTAAAAATGCGGCATATGTAAAGAATGGCTTTCACCTGGCGTTCTGCACCCAGTATCAAATTAGCACTTAGCCATCATTAATCCATTTAAATGATATTGAAATGTCCTCCTGGTTCTTACAGCAACACCACATTATTGTGTGTGTTTTGTAAACACACAAAGCCTGCTATATTTTTGCACACAATCTACTGTTATTTTATCTGAGATTAGGTGTATGGTTTAATGTTGTATTAGTAGTTCTGTAATACACACAGGCAGCACTAAAATAATTAAGAACTCTACTTTTAATTTACTTTGTATACAAAACAATATTGTCTGTTTTGTTGAAAAGTGTTAACTTTTAAGAAGACAGTTTTTGTATGGCAAGATATGTTCCACAAATTGTGTGAGTTGTTTTAAAGGCAATGGGTTGTATTTTTTCATCAAAGCTTTTGAGGTTGCAGATTCAATAAGCCGCCATTAGCCAAATATTTAAAAATAATACTTTCTTTTTTTCTACACAAGCACCTCCATATCATAAATACCTAAAATACCTAAAAAGCACTCAAGTAATAAGGCATATGTCTTGTGGATTGAGCTGATCATACTTTACAATGCACTGTACAAAAACACTTGGTCTAAGGCCTTGTACCTCAAAACGCACCCAGGCGTGCAGTAAGATATGTCTTACCCCACACCATTTCAGGGATTATTGTTTTGCATAACAAATACTAGCATTACTACCATTTTAAAAAGTCATTTTTGTTTAAAAAAATGGTTTAAGCTTGAAGCCACAAACAGGGTTAAAAAAATCCACCGCCACAGGAAATTAATGGGGACGGAAGTCCGTACTAGGAGGCCCGTGGTCCAAAATGAGTTCCAGTAGGTTACTCACAGAGAGGTGATATCCCCCGTCGACATTGCATTTTAACGGACAGCATTCTCACACATCACCTTGTTGGAAAACTACTGCCTATCAAACACCTGAATGTACATGCATAATACAAAATCAAAATAACTTAACTACAAATCCAATCAAATTGTAACCACTGTAGGAAATTAGGTCAGCAGAGACCGCTACCAATTCGTAGTGTACTATAACTGTAGCTACTGCAGTTTTTTCTTTTACATTTAAATTACATTAGCATTGTATACAGAGGACATTTTTACATTTCAACCCCCCCCCCCCCACCCCACCCCCCCCACCGCACCCCCTTATCTTTTAAAATACTAAGACCATTTACATATTTAAAGAGACAATCTCATAGAGTGTTTATGTTCCAAAGGACAGCACTCTATACCTTATCATTGCCAAGATATTATTGGTTGAAAAGTTTAACATTGAAACATTGAAACCATAAATCCCATGCCTCTATAATATATCATGATTGGTTAAGTTAGTGTCTAACATTACCTCTGGTTTATAATATATGTAACTATTGCTTGCTAATGTTTCAATGACACGTCTATATTATATAGCCTACAGTTTAATCCACTAAAGTTAGTTGATTTATATTTCTTGAAAATTATATCTAGGTATATTTTGTACTTTGATTTAGATGATTGCCTACGACTGAATAAGTTTAAAACTATTCTCAAGTTAATTTGACAATTCCTTGTAGAAGAATGTTTAACCATGTTCCCACGTTCCTGGTCTAATGCCTCAAACAGGGATTTTTCAATGCATTCATTTATTTTGTTTTCATTTTTCTTGAAAGAAAACAACAACAATTTGGACTTTGCTGCCCTCTTTGGTATGGTGCATGATATCAGATTGTCAATCTCTGTCAGGGGGATTTCTAATAATAATATAAGGCGCAATCAGAATTCACATAGGAAGGTTTATAGTTTCTTACAGAATTGAGATAACAAAAAATAATAATTAAGTTAGGCTTCACATCTGGCAGTCTAATATTAATGACTTGCACAATGTAAAAAACATTAGAGTTTCATGGAATGTTCTATCTGGAAGCTTCACACAGCAGAGAAAAAAGATCCAGACCGAAGAAACAGAATAAAATTGTTGAAGGTTTATCAAAATATCAACCTTAACCTGAGCTTTTGCAGACCTCAATAAACAACCGCTGACAAAAAGCACCAGCAAGATTAATACAATTTAGCCGGATTTAGAACTGTGACTGTTAAAATGATCACAATGCAGTCCATTCTATTTTTTTTTTTAAAGGACACATTCTACAAAGCGACAAGAGTAATCTGTATTTTAGTTTTGAAAAAAGATGTAACATCTTCAACAGCAGGTACAGAGCTAGCCTAATATTGAAAATAATTATCAAAATCAGGAGTGAAAATCAGGGCCAAAAATGCATGCATACACATATTAGATTCTGAGTACGGGTATGATTACTAGTATAATTAACAGGTTCTTTGCACATCTATTTGTATTTTACAAAAGCTAGAATAGGGAAAAAAACATTTATAATTTTTGCATTTAGTTTTATTTGTTCTGTTTGTCAGTTTGCTGCTGGATTTCTACCAGTGTAAACTAACACACTGAATGAAGGGAATGCTCTTTGGAAATTGAACCCTACACAGGTGTTGCAGTCCCATGGAATGAAGTAACCTGCCAAAATCCTAAGTCATAAATCTAGGAATTTCTACTAATATTTGACAGTGTAATCCATATAAACCTCAAGGATTTTTATAGGTCATTAGATACTGTAAACAGTAGTTAGTGGGCTCTCTACTCAAACAATGACATTTAATTCAGTGGCACTTACTGACTGCAAGGAAACCCAATGGCAACACTATTTTTTTTTTTTATCACGAAACTGCTTGACCATTTGCTGAGGAAAACCAGTGCTCGAATTACGGACGGGCCCTCTTACGTTTGTCTTATTCGAAGGTGATGGGGGGGGGGGGGGGGGGGGGGGGGACGACGACTGTGTTTTTGCTCTCTTACTTCTCACCAGGCATGCTGGAAATCTGTTTGCCACAGGAGGATTTTCTATCTTGCTGGATATTTCTTGTTTGCATATTTTGTGGAGAAAGTCTATTTTTGATAACATAAGCAAGACCGTTATCAGCACAACTGTGTGGTCCAGTGGTTAAAGAAAAGGGCTTGTAACCAGGAGGTCCTCGGTTCAAATCCCACCTCAGCCACTGATTCATTGTGTGACCCTGAGCAAGTCACTTAACCTCCTTGTGCTCCGTCTTTCGGGTGAGACGTAATTGTAAGTGACTCTGCAGCTGATGCGTAGTTCACACACCCTAGTCTCTGTAAGTCGCCTTGGATAAAGACGTCTGCTAAATAAACAAATAATAATAATAATAATAATTTAAAATACTTGCTGCAAGGGGCAGGTGTTATAGTAGCAAACATACAGTATAATTATTTGTTTATCGAGCAGACGCCTTTATCCAAGGCAATTTACGGAGACTAGGGTGTGTGAACTATGCATCAGCTGCAGAGTCACTTACAACAACGTCTCACCCAAAAGATGGAGCACAAGGAGGTTAAGTGACTTATTCAAGGTCACAGTGAGTGAGCCGGGATTTGAACCGGGGACCTCCTGGTTACAAGCCTCTTTTCTTTAACCCCCGGACCACACAGCCTCCAGTAGAAGCATACACATCAAACCAAACTGCCAACCAAATTGTTGTTTCAACCTGGGCACACAGTATGAATATAGAATGTAGATGCACGCATTAAGAAACTGTGCGTGTGAGCGGGAGTATTACTTTCTCGTTGTGGTTAAGACATGGATGTTTACACGCTAATTTGTTTTCTTCTTAAATGCCTACCGTGAGCGACTGGTGCACAAGATGTTGAAGTGCAAAGAGGAAGCAATGACACAGGAGATTTTTTTTTTAAAACCAAGGTGGCTGGTTTTTATTAACAAGCACACAGGAACAGTTCATAACTATGTACAGCAAGCTTGGCTCAGAAACAAAACAAAGGACTATGGCAAGAACAAACAAAAAACCAATAATAGTAATATTAATAATAATCATTAAAATGGCTGCCGACTGCTGTAGGTATTTTACCACACCCCAGTCCCTTTACGTTATTATAAGAGCCAACATCTAACTAGTGATATGCAAACCAGTTCCTTTGAAACTGGGTACCTGGTTCCTGATTTGGAACCGACAAACCGGATACAAATATCAAGGATCCGGTTCCAGTGAGTACTGTTATGTTTTTAATATAACTGATTATTAAAAAACATAAAACCATTAAAAAGATCCAATACTGTACTTTTAATCTCTGTCAAAAATACATTTGATAACACAGCTTTTTCAACCTAGTTTTTATATTAGTCAGGTAGGCTATTTGAGTGCCAGCAAACCGAAGAGCCTCACAACAAAAGAGGCGGGAGTCTAGCTGTGGGAGTCCAGCGAGGGGAGGCCTGCGCCAAGACGCTGTTGGAAAAGATCCGAACCTAGCTGCGCTCTGGAAGACGCCATGTACTAGTCAGGTCTGTACCCCCCCCCCCCCCCCCCCCCCCTCCCCACTGCTTTGACTCCCACTGTGCCTATTTGTCTTGCCTGACCTGCTATGACTGTTTCTCACATCCCTGTTCTGTCCTCTCACTCTCGTCCTCTGCCCTCTCCGCCTCTGCTCCTCCAACCCCTCTCTCATCCCTCTGCCTCTCCCCCCTCTCACACTCTCTCTGGTGCACTCTGGAACTGTCACTCTTCTGCTAACAAAGCTGATTTCATCTCTGCCTTTGCCTCCCACCTCTCCCTCGACTTCCTTGCTCTCACTGAAACCTGGCTGTCCCCTGATAACACTGTAACTCCTGCCGCACTGTCCTCTCACTACATCCTGTCCCATACCCCGCCACTCACTGGACGGGGAGGTGGGACTGGTCTTCTCCTCTCTCCCTCCTTACTCTTTTCTGTCCACCTCCAACCTCTCCTCACTCTCTGTTAAAACCTTTGAATTTCATGCTGTCCAACTAACCTCTCCCTGTCAACTCCTGCTAATTGTACTGTACCGGCCCCCTGGACCTCTTGCTCACTTTCTCAATGAACTTGACAATCTACTCTCCTCCCTCTCCTCTCTGTCTACCCCAACTGTCCTGTTAAGTGATTTCAATATCCATCTCTCCAACCCCAGCCACTCTGCCGGATTCCTCCCTCTCCTTCACTCCTTTGACTTCTGTCTCTCTCCATCCCCCCCTACCCACAAAGCTAGCCGTCAACTGGACCTCACCTTCTCCAGGGCCTGCTGCCCCTCCACCCTCTCTGTCACCCCCCTGGACCTCTCTGATCACTATTTCATCTCTTTTTCTGTGTCTCCCCTCTCTCCCTGCTCCTCCTGCCCCCCTGTCATCTCTCGCCGTAACCTCCGCTCTCTCCCCCTCTGTCCTTGCCTCCACAGCTCTCTCTCACCTCCCTCCTATCGACTCCTTCTGCCAACTCTCTTTAGACTCTGCTACCTCCACACTCTTCTCCTCCCTCACCTCCTCCCTCGACTCCCTCTGTCCCCTCACCTCCCAACCTGCTCGCCCCTCCCCTCCCCAACCCTGGCTCTCCTCTGTGCTCCGCTCAGCAAGAACCACACTGCGATCTGCTGAAAAGAAATGGAAGAGAACCAAACTCCCTGCTGCCCCAGACCTCTACCACTCTCTCATCTCCTTCTCCTCTACTCTCTCCTCTGCTAAATGTTCTTATTTCCAATCTATAATCCAAGCCTCCACTAACAAACCATGTAAACTATTCTCTACCTTCTCCTCCCTCCTAAACCCTCCCCCCTCCTCCTCCCTCATCTATCTCCTCTGATGACTTTGCCTCTTTCTTCTCTTCTAAAATCTCAGATATCCGCAAACTCCTTAACACGTCTCCCTCTCCCCCACCACTTCCCGCTCCAACCCCTACACCCACTGCATCCCCTACTAACTCACTCTCCTTCTCCACCTTCTCTCCCCTCTCAGACTCTGATCTCTCCTCCCTGCTCCAGGGTCACAAACCCACCACGTGTGCCCTGGACCCCCTCCCCACTCATCTCTTTCAAGCTGCTGCTCCTGCTCTACTTCCCTTAATCTCCTCTCTTCTCAACACCTCTCTCCTTTCTGGTCTCTTTCCCTCTGCCTTCAAACAAGCCTCTATTACTCCCCTCCTCAAAAAACCTACCCTCGACCCCACCTCCCTCCAGAGCTACCGTTCTGTCTCCCTCCTACCCTTTCTCTCCAAAACCCTCGAGCGGGCTGTATACTGCCAGCTCTCTGCTTTCCTGTCCAACCACTCTCTGCTCGACCCTCTCCAATCTGGCTTCCGCTCTGCTCACTCCACTGAAACCGCCCTCCTGCCTGTTACTAACTCAGTAAGCTCAGCTCTGTCCTAATTCTCCTTGACCTCTCTGCTGCCTTTGACACTGTCGATCACTCTATTCTACTATCCTCTCTCGCTGACCTGGGAATCTCTGGCACTGCTCTTGCCTGGTTCTCCTCCTACCTCTCCAACCGCACTTACCAGGTAACCTGGCATGAAGCAACCTCCACACCTCACCCTCTCTCAACAGGAGTCCCCCAAGGGTCAGTCTTGGGTCCTCTCCTATTCTCTCTCTACACCCGCTCCCTGGGCCCCCTCATCGCATCCTATGGTTTCTCATACCATTTCTATGCTGATGATGCTCAGATTTTCCTCTCCTTCCCCACCTCTGACTCCACCATCCCCTCCCGTATCTGTACCTGTCTGTCTGCTATCTCCTCCTGGATGCACTCGCATCACCTCAAACTCAACCTCTCTAAATCTGACCTCCTTTTCTTTCCCTCCTCCTCCCCCTCCTCTGATCTCTTTATCTCCATTCCTCTGGAATCTACCACACTGTCTCCCTCCTCCTCAGATAAGAACCCCGGAGTCACCCTGGACCCCTGCCTCTCTTATTCCCAGCACACCTCCACTCTGGCATGCACTTGCCTATTCTTCCTGAGCAACATACGAAGAATCCAACCCTTCCTCACTAACTACGCCACCCAAAAACTGGTCCAGGCTCTGGTACTCTCCCGCCTAGACTATTGCAACTCCCTCCTGGCTGGCCTCCCTGCGTCCGCCACCCGTCCGCTCCAGCTCATCCAGAACTCCGCTGCTCGCTTGGTGTTCTCTCTGCCTCGCTTCTCCCACACAACTCCACTGCTCCGCTTACTCCACTGGCTCCCGATCACCGCTCGCATCCAGTTCAAAACTCTTGTACTCGCTTACAGATGCCTTGACCAGACTGCACCCAGCTACCTCCAGACCCTCATCTCTCCCGACACCCCCACTTGACCTCTCCGCTCCGCTTGCACTAGAAGACTAGCTCTACCTCCTCTACGCTCCCCTGCCTCCAGAGCCCGCTCCTTCTCCACCCTCGCCCCTCACCTCTTCAGACAGCACATGTAGAACTAATCTTTTCCCTCTGGACACTTTATCACTCTTCTTTAATGCGCTTTACTTGCTCTTATCTGCACCCTATTTTACTGCATTTAATCCTGTACTTTAGAATACTGTAATCTGTCACAAGTGTTATTTAGTCTGTAGGATTTTGTATTTAATTATATCCTGATGTAACTATCACTGACACTTATCTGCTCCGTTATTAAATCGTATGTTGTCATATACTTGTACTTGCTAGAACCGAAGTCATTGTATTTTATCTTGCTCTTAATTGTATTAATACTTGTACTGTGATTCTTGAAATGTATTTTTGTTTATGACTGTAAGTCGCCCTGGATAAGGGCGTCTGCTAAGAAATAAATAATAATAATAATAATAATAATAATAATAATAATAATAATAATATAATTGACACGTTCACACTTAAAACACACACTTACAGTGCCTATAGAAAGTCTATACCCCCTTGAACTTTTTCACATTTTGTTGTGTCAGTGCCTCAGAGTTTCATGCATTTAAATGAGGATTTTTTTTCCACTTATCTACACACCATACTCCACACTGTTAAGGGAAAAAAAGTTTTTTATTGATAAATAAATTATATATTAAAAATATAAAACTGAAAGATCATAATTTAATAAGTCTCCACCCCCCTGAGTTATTATTTGGTGGAAGCACCTTTGGCAGCAATTTTAACTGTGAGTCTGTTGGGATAGGTCTACCAACTTTGCACACCTAGATTTGGCAATATTTGACCATTCTTCTTTACAAAACTGTACAAGCTCTGTCAAGTTCCTTGGGGAGCGTTGATGGACAGCAATCTTCAAGTCATGCCACAAATTTTCCATTGGATTTAAGTCAGGGTTCTGACTGGGCCGCTCAAGGACATTTACCTTTTTGTTCCATAGCCGCTCCAGTGTGGCTTTGGCTGTGTGCTTTGGGTCGTTGTCATGCTGAAAGGTGAACTTCCGTCCCAGGTTCAGCTTTCTTGCAGAGGGCAGCAGGTTTTCCTGAAGTACTTCTCTGTACTTTGCTCCATTAATTTTCCCTTCTATCCTGACAAGTGCCCCAGTCCCTGCCGATTAGAAACATCCCCATAACATGATGCTGCCATCACCATGCTTCACAGTAGGGATGGTGTTCTTTTGGGTGATGTGCTGTGTTGGGTTTGCGCCAAACATAACGCTTTGCATTTAGGCCAAAAAGTTCCATTTTAGTTTCGTCAGACCACAAAACTTTTTTGCCACATGGCTACAGAATCTCCTGTGTTTTTTTGCATACTTCAAAGGGGATTCAAGGTGGGCTTTCTTGGTAGCCTCTCTGATCAGTCTCCTTCTTGCTCAGTCATCCAGTTTGGAGGCACAGCCTGATGTAGGCAGGGTCTTGGTGGTGCCATACTCCTTCCACTTCTTAATAATCATCTTGACTCCAAGGGATATTCAAGGCCTTTGATATTTTTTTACACCCATCCCCTGATCTGTGCCTTTCAACAACTGTCCCGGAGTTCTTTTGAAAGGACTTTGGTGCTCATGATTGAGTCTTTGCTTTAAAATGCACTACCCAGCAGAGGGAACCTATATGAACTGCTGAATTTATCCTGAAGTCATGTGAATCACTACCATTTAACACAGGTGAAGGCCACTTAACTTGGTGTGTTTTTGAAAGGGATTGGTTACACCTGAGCTAATTTAGGATTTCTAAGGGGGGTGGACACTTATCCAACCAAGCTATTTCAGTTTTTATTTTTAATTAATTTTCTACAAATTTCTAGAATATTTTTTTCACTTGGAAGTTGTGGGGTAGGATGTGTAGATACTTGAAAAACGCATTTTAATTCCAGACTATAAGGCAACAAAAGGTTAAAAAGTTTGAAAGGGGGTGTTTGCTTTTTGTTGTCATTGTTTTGGACTACTGACTGATTGCGGCTCTGATGAGTTTAGTCTGACTTACTTTTTGCTTGTGATTGTTGTGGTCTTTCTAATGGTTTTTATGTTGACGCAAAACTGTAGGACTAGTGCTTGTTTATATGTATACAAGATGCCACCCCACCACTCCGCTGACACATTGACATACAGATATGTTTATCTAAATAGTTTTGGAATCAGAATCAAAATACCCGGTTCCAATGACAGATACCCGGTTCTGACCCGATTCCAAACATGTCTTCAAATGTACATCATTACCTCTACATAAGGCTCCTAGGAGTCTTGCTGTTTTTAAGTTGAGATTGAAGACTTATTTATATACACAAGCCTTTTTATTATAGTGTTTATTGTTGATATCCATTTTACTTTTTTTTTTTAATATACATGATTGGAAAGGCATTTACTTTTATTTAAAAGTCTTTTTATTATAGTCTTTTTTATGCTGTGTGTATTATGTTTTCTGTAAAGCACCTTGGGGTCTAGGACATAAGGTGCTATATAAATGAAAATAAATAAATAAAATACATAAATATTATTTATATATATATATATATATATATATATATATATATATATATATATATATATATATATATATACACATACACACACACACACACACACACACACACACACACTTCAAATTCAAATACATCCTGAATAAATTAATGATTGCATAATTGATTATGTTTTAACCAAGCCTTAAGTTTATTACAAAATATTTAAAAATCCCTTAAGACCTTAATTTCTGAAGGAAATGAGTTCCAAGCTCAGGCCCTGGTACAGCTGTCCCATTTTAGTCTCGTCAGCACCGGGTGAGAATATTATCACAAATAAAAGTGCAGCTGGAGGAAGTTATGCCAGTAGCATTAAATACCTTGTTTAGATTGTAGCGTTTTCATTTCTTGCTTTTCTGTTTCTGCAATTTTGTACCAGGTATGTGTGCTAAATAAAAATACAGGAATGTCTGTTTCTCTTCCTGTAGCAACAAACCTCCCTGTTCCCAGCTCCCTAGTTGTCTCCCTAATGGAGCTTTGGGCTCTCTTTTTATAGGATGTGGCTGCTCCCAATTATCACCAATTATTCTATTTGGGAGCAGCCACATTGTCACGTGTTTTTAGCAGGAATGGGGTTAATTCCTGTCAAAAACCACCACCAAAACACACAAAAACACCCACACTATTTACAGGAAGAGCTCTTCCTCTGCCACAAGTACATATGAGATAACTGATGGATAGGGATGTAAAGTGATTTGCCTTGTGAGCAATTGCAGCACTGGTAATTAAGAAAAAAACAAATTCATCAAATAAACAGAGCACATTTGTTTCTATTTTGATTTGGATTAATCATCACTTTATTTGATAAAATACCTGTAAACATTGGTTGTGTTTTGTTTAACATTAACAGACACTTTAAGCTATGGGCGAACATTATGATGCTGCAAAAAATATAACATATTTTATACTTCAACAAGGACCCTTAGGCATGACAATCCAGCATTGCAAGATAATTTGCAATAGCATATGGAAATGTCATGTTAGAGCACCATCTCCAGTTCTGGCCACAGCATTGTTTCTCACTGTGTTCCAATACTATCCGTACACACAGCGCTCCAGATAAGGCAACTTATCCTCTAATTTTAACACTGAAAGAGTAAAATGTATTTTCAGGGGGTAAAATGCAACATTACCTTAAAGTCATGAGTAATCTTTATAAAACCTGCACAATCTTTAATGGTATTGGGGTAGGCATTAAAAAACAGCCTTCCATTTTAACTGCAATGTTACATGAACTACTGTACAACCCAGGGTTTTCATTTAGTTTTAAGGTATGTGGCACTTCCTAGGTAGTAGCGGGTGCCAATCTCATCATGGCACGTAGGGGTGATGGGGGGGAGTGTGGGTGTGTGTGCCCGTCTGTCTGTCCATATCATGCATGTTTTCTTTTTCTATTCCTTTCGATTATGAGGTCATCTCCAGTGCAGAACTTCAGTCACCACGATGCCCTGTATAGTATATCATGTTTTTTTTCTGGAGCTCTGCATCCAATAAAATTACGAATCACACAAACGCGCAGTTATTTTTTATTCGGCAGCCATTTAAGAACTGTATCAGTGCAATTTTAATTGTTTTTACATTTATTTTTAAAGACTATCTGCAGACAGTTCTGGACAATGTAATTTTACACTATATTCTGAATATCTTTTTTTCCCTGGACCTACCGCATTTGATCTCATCAGATTAAAAAAAACAAAAAAAAAACACTGGTTCTGGTATTGTAAATTGTGAGAAAAAACAAGCAAAGCAGATACATAAATGAATAGTTTATAACATTACTTGCCAGTAATTTTGGTAACAAGTCCGGGGCGGACTTGAGGCTGGCAGGGGAGAGTGTAGCGTGCACGGGTTAAGGCAGCAGTAGGGCTGGTAGGTGACATAATCACACACAAAGACATAAGCCCGATATACGCTCCTTGCAAAGGAGCCGGCTCTTTTGTACAGCGGTATCGGCGCTATGCTTTAGTGTGAGAGGGCCCGGGTTCGCGCCCGCCCTCCGCCTGTGTGTGGATTGCCTCGCCCTGTGTGATGCGCCTGCCTGCGGGAACCTAGATGGCTACAATATATTAAATCTTAAATGCATGGTCAGTCATTTATTCCAAACCCTGGGTCTCTGCACTGAATGATCTATAAAGCAGCCTTAAAACCGTGTTTGATGCCAAAGTCATAGGATGCACTTTTGAAAAACACGTTTAATATAAAATGAAAATAAAGATATTATTTATAATAAAACATTTAAAATTACATTTATTTGTTTTTAGAGAATTTTAAATAGCTTTCAAACCAGCACTGTTTTTTTCTAATGGGAGCACATGCATGTACTTCAGAGGACTCAACAAAAATGAGTTACTGGGCATTTCAAATGAGCAGGGGTCTACCTAATTCGCGATTTTGCAAAAATTAAATTCACCTCTTTTAGGGGCCAATGCATACTGGACTAGTACGGAGAGAAAAATAATAGAAACCTAATTTATAAAAACTACTGCACACCGCAAGTGACGCAAACTACGTATCAATGACAGAAGATTAAAAAAAATGATTGAATATGAATTTATTTTTTTCAAATGCGAGTATTCTATGGACCTTCCTGAATTATCGTACATTTTGGCAACTTTAACATTTATCTATCGTACAATGTACAATTGTCCAAATTATCGTATAAATATGACAATTATCGTACGTCAAGCAACACTGGGTCACCATCACAACTGTTGCATGAAACTGGGGTTCTGCAGGTGTTGATAATATACAACAGCTCTCTGCACTAAAGCATTTATATATCAGCTGACAATTTCAGCTGATATCCCATCGTCTTTCTTCTTAAAGGCGTACAGCCTCTATACATGAACCCCCAATATCTCTGACAACTAAGCACCTGGGTACATATTTTTATGATATCACAACAAAAGGAATATGTTTTTTTTTTTTTTTTTTTGTGTGTGCCTATGTATTGGTAGATAGTATGTACTATATACTATATACGCGTGTGTTCTACAAGGTTCTTTATCGGCTCAGCGCATTTATTTCAAGGTATCATACTGGCTGCTAATTAATTACGTTACTTACATTTTAACATTACATTCTTAAACTCAGTGAACATGTTAAAACTTCAGTATTACGCCATACAGATAAATAAAATAAGGAAATGCATTAATAAGTTATAAAACAGTTTGTTTAATATTGTAATGCTCTCTTTGCGTCTGCGAGTGAAACAGGACTCGGGGAGACCAGATCGGATTCCAAACTTGCAGTTTTATTAACTGAACTAAATAAAATCACAACTAATGCCTTTTTGGGTCGGGATTCACGCCAAAATAATAAAACAAAACTAATTGACTCACTCTCACGATCGTCGTCTCACTCTCACGATCGTCGTCTCACTCTCACGATCGTCGTCTCACTCTCCCTCACTTGCTGTCTCTGTTCTTCTAGCTCTCTCACTCTCACTTTCTCCGAACCCCCTCTCACACTCTTTGTTCTAACTGCACACTCCAGACTTTCATCGGGGTTCTTTCTACTGCTTCACAGGTAAGGTTCTCATTTTCAGCCTGTCAAACAGCAAACACTCGCTCTCAAGTCTGCGTGACTTCTCGTGCTCGCGGCTCGCCAACCCCTACTTCTAGCCTCTGGGGAGGGTTCAGCTCACCTATACGCACACACTAACTACCCTAGCACTAACCCCATGCCCCATACCCGTACAATACACATAACACTAAACAAGACAAGACAAACGAACAAGACGACAAACACAGAGTCCAGCAGGATGCCATCGCCTGGGTCGTTACAATATTATAGGCACCTTTTTTTTAGGGGAGGTAGACAAACTGTGCAGCAAAATTGCTATGCATATTTTTACACATTACATTTAAATTAAGTGCAGATTTTTGATTTTTTAATGTGTAAAAACAGCAGGTACACATTATTACAATTGCAGCTAAGAACTGTCTCTGAAATCTGGTAAGGATTAATCTGCTGACATGGGAAACAACCAAACATTTCATGTTCATGCAGTATTTTGTCTCAGCACAGATTCAGATGCTAATTAGCAGCACATTTGCAGATTTATTTAACCAAGATGGAAACCATTGCAACTTGGGCCTCATTTACAAGAGGTACCGGCAAAATAATAAAAGATTACACACAGCAACAGTCAAACACAGATTTAGCAAATTACAACAATAAATAAAAAGCATAAAATATGCCATGAGTGATATGACCATATTTGTTGGCCAAGGGTCTGAATATTATAATCACAACAAACATAATAATGTACAACTGGCCTTTCAGTATTATTTAAAACAGGGTGATTTTTTTTTTTTTTTAATACAAGTTTATTATAAGGGTAAAGTAAATTGTATGGTTAGCTACAAAATGACCAATTAACATTCAGAATTGTTAGAGCTCTTTATTTAAGCAAGAGGGTTTTGCATCAGCTCAAAATAGCATGCAGTTGGTTTTCACAGTAAAATTGGTCAGTCAAGTATATTATTAACTATAGAGTACTTAAAATGCATCAGCCATGTAAATGATTTATATTGTTAGGTAGTCATATGATGATATTAATAATAATATTGTCATCTTTTCCATTATTAATAACAAATAATTTCCCCCATCTGGTTTAGGTACAGTGCGCTTCAATTCCAGGCTAAACAAAGTAAAATGTTGATGGCTGTATTAATTAACCTAGCACACGATGCTTTTAGTTTTAAGAATGTGATTGTGCACAGCATGAGGGTGGGGTCACCTTTGTATACTTGCAGTTGTCTTTCTGAGGAGACATAGCTGGGAAATGATTGTGGATACTTTGCTGAAAGATTTACTGTAAGCATTTCAAGATTCTAGTCAGGAGGGAGCCTGCAGAAACCATAACACTGCAATTTCACACTGGAATCAAACAAAGAAAGAAAGAGATGAAAACTGATACAGATTCAACCATTTTAAACCCTTTCATTTTATTCAAATATTTCTGGGCTGCACCAATTTCCCTAGAAATAACATGACTAAAATCTTGTATGCAAATAGTTTACATTTTGACATGAGAAATAATAATTTTTGAACAGATTTGTCTTTTTTTCAAAACTCCAAAGACCTTTAGCAATTATTTAACCTGCAGGTCCCAGCAGAAAGTCAAATGGAGAAGAAAGGGAGGGTTTTGGATTAAAGCTGATGGACAAAAAAAGCATTCCGAATGCTTGCACAGTAAGGTCTGTGTGTGTGTGTGTGTGTGTGTGTTTTTTTTTTCATGTGTAAAACGGTTCCTAAGATATACTGTACACCAATGCAATGGTGTTACAGTATATGGGGAATAATTCCAGAAAAAAATTTGGAATGCACAGCTCGATTTACAAAAACATATAAACCTGTTTTCTATTAAAGGAAATATGTTGTGCATTAACTGTAAAATTCAAAGCACAGTATTCTGGAGAGATGTAACATACTGTCTGTAAAACACCACCAGGGTAGTGATTTTTTATTATTATTTTTACGGTACATTGAGTGTTGTTATTTGCATTTAACCTTCTCGTCAGTGTGAAGCAAAGGGAGCTGAAAGAAGCAAGGTTTTCAAACAGTATCATGAATGAGGATTGCATTATCCTGGGACATTTGTGCAATTGGCTTTATAAACTGCCTGCATATTTTTTGTAGAGGGAAATTGCTTTCTATTCCTACAAGCAGCATCGCTTTGTGAAGGTGATATTTAAGGACAATAAGTTGCTCATAGCATTAAGACAACTTGTTAAACCTTCACCAGTTTGATAGTCTTCCACAGCCCAAACGGTTAAGGGCATTAGTTATGTGACCCTCCACTTCTTTAGATTAGTTCTTAATAAAACCTACATCTATTCACACAGGACCACTGTTTTTAGGCAATTTGAGCAATTTGTATTTTAACAAGTCATTCGTTTACTTAAAACATACGTGCTCATATTGGACAATAACATTACATTTCATTTACTTTCTGAGTTGAACAGCCTCCTCGGTATTTTATGCACCCCGTGAGATACACCCCTTCAGCACCATGGGCTTTAACACGCATGCAATGATACAATGTTACCAAGGTACATGTGGGGATTTATTTATTTATTTATTTAAATAACTGACTGAAGCTTGTAATGTGAAAAACGAAAAAAAAAAAAAAAAAACAATGGTTTAAAACATGAATAAATGAAAAGCATAGCACCTGCCTGTATGTTAAATATTTTGTATAAGTACCGGTAGTATTTATATTGTATTGTATTTATGTGTAATACACAGATAAGACTTTTAAGCTTTAATCACCAAATAACTGCTTGTACTTGATCACGTGACTGGCAGGGGATGCACTATCTTACTGAATTCACTTTCGCATAAGGAATAAAGCTGGAGAGCAGTACAGCATATGAAGCTTTAAGTCTGCAAGCTGGGATCAGTCACTTTCTGAATGACCAGCATACAGCAGAAAAGTGAAGTTAGCAAAAGACGCAGCATTTAACAATGCTAACAACGTATTCATAGCAGTTATTAAAAAAACTAAGACGAAGTGGAAAAGACAAAACAACACCAGTAGACCTGGAGAAGCTAAAAAACAAAAAAAGTTCCTGCAACACAAAGCGAGTGGTGTTAACTCGCCAAGTGGTGATGACAGATGCCTCCAACTTGGGTTTGGGGGCGGTCTGGGAAGGCAGAGGAGTCTGCGACACTTGGTCGGGCCGCTGGACAGCCCTGCACATAAATATGCTGGAGCTGCAGGCTGTTTTTCTGGCTCTCCTGCACTTTCTTCCAGTGTTGCACGGGAAACATGCGCTGGTCCAAATGGACAACACATCAGTGTCCCCGGGGTTGCATCGCATCGCCTTCTGGCTCCTGACTTGGGCGCAACGGAACCTGCTGTCCCCACGGGCGATGCATCTTCCCGGAGTGGTGAACTGGGCAGAGGGAGAGTGCACATCCGTCAGAGTGGCGACTCCACCCACAGGTGGTGGAGCGCATTTTAAGAACATAAGAACATAAGAAAGTTTACAAACGAGAGGAAGCCATTCGGCCCATCTTGCTCGTTTGGTAGTTAGTAGCTTATTGATTCCAGAATCTCATCAAGCAGCTTCTTGAAGGATCCCAGGGTGTCGGCTTCAACAACATTACTGGGGAGTTGGTTCCAGACCTTCACAATTCTCTGTGTAAAAAAGTGCCTCCTATCTTCTGTTTTGAATGCCTCTTTATCTAATCTCCATTTGTGACCCCTGGTCCTTGTTTCTTTTTTCAGGTCAAAAAAGTCCCCTGGGTCGACATTGTCAATACCATTTGGGATTTTGAATGTTTGAATCAGATCGTCGCGTAGTCTTCTTTGTTCAAGACTGAATAGATTCAGTTTTTTTAGCCTGTCTGCATACGACATGCCTTTTAAACCCGGGATAATTCTGGTTGCTCTTCTTTGCACTCTTTCTAGAGCAGCAATATCGTTTTTGTAACGAGGTGACCAGAACTGAACACAATATTCTAGGTGAGGTCTTACTAATGCATTGTAAAGTTTTAACATTACTTCCCTTGATTTAAATTCAACACTTCTCACAATATATTCTTCCCCACATTGTCTAGATGAAGACATTTCTGAGTCAACATAAACTCCTAGGTCTTTTTCATAGTTCCCTTCTTCAATTTCAGGATCTCCCATATGATATTTATAATGCACATTTTTATAGCCTGCATGCAATATTTTACACTTTTCTCTATTAAATGTCATTTGCCATGTGTCTGCCCAGTTCTGAATGCTGTCTAGATCAAAGGTCAATGACCTTTGCTGCTGCAACAGTGTTTGCCACTCCTCATATTTTTGTGTCGTCTGCAAATTTAACAAGTTTGCTTACTATACCAGAATCTCAATCATTAATGTAGATTAGGAATAGCAGAGGACCTAATACTGATCCCTGTGGTACACCACTGGTTACCTCGCTCCATTTTGAGGTTTCTCCTCTAATCAGTACTTTCTGTTTTCTACATGTCAACCACTCCCTAATCCATGTGCATGCATTTCCTTGAATCCCTATAGCGTTCAGTTTGAGAATTAATCTTTTATGCGGGACTTTGTCAAAAGCTTTCTGGAAATCTAAATAAACCATGTTGTATGCTTTGCAATTATCCACTGTCAATGTTGCATCCTCAAAAAAATCAAGCAGGTTAGTTAGACACGATCCCCCTTTCCTAAAACCATGCTGACTGTCTCCCAGGATATTGTTACCATATAGGTAATTTTCCATTTTAGATCTTATTATAGTTTCCATAAGTTTACATATAATAGAAGTCAGGCTTATTGGTCTGTAGTTACCTGGTTTGGTTTTGTCTCCCTTTTTGTGGATCGGTGCACAGCTCCTGTATGTGTATTTGGGACGGTGGCAGAAGGGTGTCACTGCGTACAAATCCCTTTTTCTAATAAGATTTCCCTTTAACATATGTGGACCCAAAGTATTACATCATTATCTGTTAGTTCCTGTACAATAATATTAAATTGCTATTGAGATATCACAATTAAACTTTAGTATCTAATGGGGCAGGAGTTCCACTTTGATAACTGTGTAAATATTATTGTGTAAATATTAACCTCAGTGACATTTAAAGGCTGGTTCATACTTTAGACTTCAACATTATTTGTGGTCGGAGCCGAGGGTTTCAGCCTTTTCTCATCCATCTACGACCTGAAATCCCATGGCTGTACATTGGTAATCATCATGGAACAAGACTCAGAGGAACGTTTTATAGAAGAAGTTTGTAAACATCCACATTTATATAGTCCCTCACTTAAAGAATCTAGAGATGCACAAAGAATAGAAACAGCGTTGGTGTGTATTCGGAAAAAAACAGAAAAAGACTGGAGAGAATGTAAAGCTTGATGGAGAAAACTGAGTGATAGATTTGTGGTAAGCAAGAAAAACCATTAAGTAAAGAGTGGAATTGGAATCTCGTGGCCACACTTTGCTGGGAATTGCCAGTTGCTATGTGCAGTGTGACTACAAGTCTTTCTGCAGGTGTCGCTTCATCGCTGTGTATTTGAGTTGAAGCAATGGTCCCAATCTGTTTAACAGATCGTTCAACCCTGTCATTCTAAAATACCTAAAATATCTCTCACTGTCACATACCCGCATCTCTCTAATTAATGTATACAATTCACCCTTTCGGGTTCTCTGTTGGTTGAGAGGATGGATGTACCAACAATGCCGCTTTGATTTTTTTTTAAGCCTCTTGTATAAGATGTACAAACTCAGCACATCTCCTAAAATGTGAATTTTTCCAATTTTGTGAATGCAGTCTGTATTTAAAGTATGAACGACAGCTGTGCAGTCAAAAGGGCTGCGACATGGTGCCTCCTTCATACAGCAAATGGTGAAGCCGCACAGCTTTTATAGCTCTATGCGCCTGACATATCGCATTCATCTGCGATGGAAGTATGAACCAGGATTAAGTGTTCTGAGGCAAATTATACACAACTCATTGTCATCATTGCACTTTTTGAAACTACAACTACAGCTATGGCCAAAAGTTTTGCATCACCCTATAGAATGAACTAATAATGCTTCATAAAGTTGAATGAAACCTACTGAATAATGTTACATTAACATATTAAATTGCATACCTCTTTGTAGTTTTCATAAACTTACCGAAAAACTCACAACAGTTGAATGTGACATTTTGAAATCTAACATGAAATACTGTACTACTATTATGGTCCGTTAGACTTTTGCAATATCATATTGTAGTTCTTTAATTACACGATGTTAAATAAAAAATATCTAAATTATGTTCATATAGTGTTTTCTTAAAAAAGCTGGTGGCTTGATATATACTAAGTCACTAGTGAGCTGACCTTCTGAATGAAAAGTCTGTGAGTTTAAATCCCAGCACATCCTGTCAGGGTTGTTAGCTCTGCAACAAAAATGCTCTGTGCTTTAAGGTTTCCATTGTGCACAGCATTTTGATGGAGTCACCTTTCTTTTTGAATAGGTTAGTGGTTGTCTTCAAGGGATAACTGGGAATTTACTGCAAACTCGTTGCTGCCAAATATAATGTTGACTGCAGGCATTTTAGGAAACTAGTCAGTAGGGAGCCTGAAGCAATTGCAGACCAGGATTTCTGGGTAGGGATCTCATAAAATAATATAGGGCTATACGTGATAAACAAAATTAACAGAAATAACAAAAAGTTCAGAACTATGCTCTTGACCACTCCTTTCCTGCTCATGCAACAGATTGCCTGCATCAATGTTTCAGTATAATCCTTAGAAATTAAGATAGAGTCGATTTTAAATGAATTCATGAAAAAGACCTAGGGGTTTATGTTGACTCAGAAATGTCTTCATCTAGACAATGTGGGGAAGCTATAAAAAAGGCAACAACAAGATGCTTGGCTATATAGTGAAAAGTGTTGAATTTAAATCAAGGGAAGTGCATTAGTAAGACCTCATTTAGAATACTGAGTTCAGTTCTGGTCACCTCGCTACAAAAAGAATATTGATGCTCTAGAAAGAGTGCAAAGAACAGTGACCAGAATTATTCCGGGTTTAAATGGCATGGCATATGCAGACAGGTTTCAATTTTTTGCTGGTGTGGAAAAATATTTAGTAAGCTCGCATAGAGTAGAAAAACATCTTGATTGTAATATTTAACTCCACATAAATACAGCAACCAAACGTGACATTGTTCGCTTTTGAAAGTTGTAAAATCTTATATGAATTGTTTCATGTGCAAATGCACGAAGTTAAAAAAAAACAAAAAAACAAATTAAGTCATTGGGAACCTTGTAGTATGACTGCTCCCACAAAATCAGTCACATATGACCCCCTGAACAAAAATGAGCTATATATTCCATGAGATCCCACACATTCTGTCAAACGACACCAAATGTATTTAAATGTCTTTTAAAATGACAAAGTTACAACATTTCAAAGTAATGTTAAAACTTTACAATGCATTAGTAAGACCTCATTTAGAATATTGTGTTCAGTTCTGGTCACCTCGCTACAAAAAGGATATTGATGCTCTAGAAAGAGTGCAAAGAACAGTGACCAGAATTATTCCGGGTTTAAATGGCATGGCATATGCAGACAGGCTAAAATAATTGAATCTATTCAGTCTTGAACAAAGAAGACTACGCAGCGAACTGATTCAAGCATTCAGAATTCTAAAAGTTATTGACAATGTCGACCCAAGGGACTTTTTTGACCTGAAAAAAGAAACAAGGACCAGGGGTCACAAACGGAGATTAGATAAAGGGGCATTCAGAACAGAAAATAGGAGGCACTTTTTTTACACAGAGAATTGTGAGAGTCTGGAACCAACTCCCCAGTAATGTTGTTGAAGCTGACACCCTGGGATCCTTCAAGAAGCTACTTGATGAGATTCTGGAATCAATAAGCTACTAAAAACCAAACGAGCAAGATGGGCCGAATGGCCTCCTCTCGTTTGTAAACTTTCTTATGTTCTTATGTAAAGATAAATCCAGATAGTAGCCAAAACTCTTTCAGTCTAAAGGATTTCCTATTTAGTTTCAAAAGTAAGCAGTCTTTAATGTAGCAGAATGGAGGATATTGGAAGGACATCCAAGCGTACAGTGTACCTGTATAATACATATCATAATTCAAAGGATTACCGATATACTCTGGTATTGCAATCTGTATGTGGGTATGTCTTTTGAAAAATTACAACCATGAATTCCTTGAGGCACCATAGAAGTATTTGAAATAGCTGCAGCTGCATGTTCACGGAAATAATGAGACAGGGCACTGCAAAGAAATTAAAAATACTACTTTTACAAGTGGATGTAGAACATGGGTTTTGGGTATTAAAAAGGCTTTCAATTCTTTGACAGCAGCATAGGTTTTATTGTATATGAATGACAGCCTTATCCATGTATTAAGCTGGAATAACCGATTCTCACATATAAACCTAATCATGACTAAATGTCCTACAATGTGCCCACATCTCTGGCCACAAATAAGATCAATTGAGATTTGTATTTATAATGCCACAATTCAGACATCATTTATAACATTACAAGCTCCACATGTCACAGCAGCCTTGGCAAGAAATGCAATTATATTTTCTGAAAGCATATGCCACTTTCAAACTGCATCTTCAGGTATTACACCCCCAACAGGTAACTGAATGTTATCTTTTTGTAAAATTGCTTAAAGTTTGCAAAACAGCATTTGAATGATGGATATAAGTTCTGGTCAAAGGTTTTGTGACATGATGAAACAAAAATCAAGCTATTTGGTCACGCTGCTAGTGGTTACGTTTGGAGAAAGTCCGGTGAGGTGTACAAAGAAAAGAACACCACACCTACTGTCAAGCATAGAGGTGGTAATATCCTTCTATGGCACTGTTTTTTTCTCTAATGGCACAATAAATTTAGTTCCAATACATGGTAAAATGGATACCATAGCATACCAAAAGATACTGGCCAATCATCTGAAACCCTCCCTTCCAACACGAAAATCTTTGAGGACGTTAAACAAATTATGCAACCTTTTGCAGATGCCTTGTCAGCCATAAACTCCGGTCTGGACGGCATAGATGGCATAGTTTAGCTTCAGCAGGAACATCATCTGCCGCTGCAGTTTTTTTCTGCATCCACTCCTTTGTCCTCCCCATCAAGCATTACAGTCTCCGTCCCCCCTACCATAGCAACCCAACCAGCCCCTGCTTCAATTCCAACTATCAACATCCCAGAATTCAACCTTGCTTCAGCTTCTCCTCAGTCTGCAGCAGCTATTCGTCACCATGCTCTTTCCCCTTAATTACGCAGTCAAATAATTGAAGGTAAGGATGTCAATCTCGTTGCCATTCTTATTGCATCATCAGAATTCATTGACCATAGAGTTGTTGATTGTGGAGATTGTGGAGGATATGCTGGCAAAACCCTTAGACCTCTCAAAATATAGCCAGGCATTTCAGTGAGTTTGCACATAATGTAAATTCATTGAAATGCATAAGAATAGATGCAGTTTCTGTAAGTAGAAGAGGTGATGTTGCTGTTAAATTATTGCGAAGAGAAACTTTTTGGATTTTTAAACTAAACACATTAATGCCCAAGGGACTCAATGAAGACTTTGAATTATCTCCATATCTCTAGTTCGTTTAATTTGACTTATCGTTTCATTTTGGTATGAATGAGTGTCTTTACTGTTTAATATTCAATAATGACTGTTATTAATTGTTTAATTGTATGCATACAGCTCCAATCTATATTCTCTGGGTTATTTGTATAACTTTTTTAACCTTTGTTAAGTATGATATTGATATATTGTTTGATAAATAGACAATTGTATAAAATGCCATTCATTTTTTGTTCATGTAACGAATGACAAGGATTATTTAAATGTAAAACATGTTGTGTTATACTGAATATAATATGTTATTGATTGTAAAATGATTAACATCTCTACTAATTGATTAATTATACATACTTGAAAGGTCCCAGTATCACAGGCACCTGTGAACGCTGATGAAGCCCACAGGCGAGACATGTTCGTGACTGACAACTGCACATTTATTGGTTATTTTGCTTTTTTTGGAGCTTTATCAGTCGCATTGAAATCCCATGACCCCTGCCTTCTTAAAAATGTTTCTGTCGGTAAGTTTGTTCTCGCCTTCTCTATCTTCCAAGACGTCCTCTGCTCTGCCTATCCTCATCGTCGTTCTGAATTTGATCATTATCTCTATTACATTGTAGAGTTATCCATTAGATATGAGGGAATCATGTTCTTTCAATATCAAAAAGCATTTTTAGCCAAAGAAGCAACAATTCTCTCTTCAGATAATATTATTATTGATTGGTCTTCCCCAGACAATGATCTCTTTAACCCTTTGCTGCCAACGTGCTCTAATTTCAATACAATGATGTCGATTACAAAACGCATCATATCTCAGTTGTCCAACCAGCAATCTTGTTTTTTTTTTCATTGAGTCATAGCCATGACTATAGTGAATGCCTCCATGTAATTGGTTTAGGGCTGGGGTGGGTGGGACATATTTTTTAACGACAAGGATGATTAACTTGCGTCCACCATTACAGCCGAGTTCAGCAGGTCCAGGGGTTTTTCCTCTCAACTGAGTGGAGGTTTGCACATAGCCTGTTTTACTACCATCTCTCTCTTTATTCTTGTTTGTCCCTGTAACAGGGGAGAACTGTGCTGACTGTCTGGTGCATGCGTGGTACTGCAGGAAGGGGGCAGCAGCCTCGTAGATCCACCTGTCAGTCATGGCAGTGACACAGAGAGGTGGGGAAGAGGGTGTGTTGGATTTCCCTCTCTGAGTGACTGAGAGGCAGGCCTTGGGGGATTGCTGGCCCTATAACATAACGCTCTGTTGTTCCCTCAGCCTGCCCCTCTAAGACGAAATGAGTCAGCTCGTGGAAGGTCTGCTGCTGGACTGAGCACAGCCGGAGAAGAACAAGCACAACAGCAAATTATTTAAAAAGAAAAAGAAAATTAATTTTTAGTAGCAGGGAAAAACTTGGACAGAACCCTGAACAGTATAAGCAGGTTGAGGGAATGGGTGAGTGTAGGAAGGAGACCCGGGCCATGTGGATAGTGGTGGTCGGGCTAACGCTGCCGAGTGCAGCACTTTTTATTTGTAGTTTTACTACTGTGTTTTATTTTCCCTTTTTCTTTCGCCTTTTGTTTTCATTATTCTTTTAAGCACCTGTGAGTGTGAAAGCATTGGACTGCACCCTGTATTGGTATTACTGTGGACCTGACTACCGTTGTCGGTATTTAGGCCACAGACAACAGCGCCCTCTGCGGGCTAAAGAGAAAATAAAGCCAAAAAGAAAATAATAAAACTGAGCACCAGTGTGGTGTTGTAAATAAATCTTCTGTCTCCCGTGTGTGTCAGTGAAGTGCCCACCACCCTTCCACAGTCCCTCTTCCCTGTTTTTTGTTGCACATTGGCATATATATTTTGTGCATACTTAATATTTTTATATAGCGCCTTTCATAGTTGACCACCATCACAGAGCGCTTTACAGAGGTAGGCTGTGAACAATGCATTATATGCAGAGTCACTTAAAATAGAACATTGATTTAACATCTCGTTCGCAGGATGGAGCACATGAGGTTAAGTGACTTGCTCAGGGTCATACTGTCAGGGGTAGAGGTAAGATTTGAACCAGTGACATTCTGGTTACAAGCTCTGCACTTAAACCACTGGAGCACACTTCCTCTTGCCTGCCTACATCAAATAAAATGTGCAACTAAAAAAAAAGAAAGAAAAATACCATACTATTGAATCCCCATAACAGTAAAATGTACATTAAAGCATTTTACATGTGGTATTTGACCTACCAAGTGTTCTGACGTTGCTTAAACACTGGAGGCTAGAAAACAGCAGTACTGTTTCGATTTTCATCACTGCCAAAAACACAGTATAAAATCTTAAAGTAACATGTAAAATATTAACAGTTAGAGAATATGAGGCAGCTTGAACTACTATGAACAGATGCTTTATGCTTTTATATATTAAATTATTCATTATGGTTGAATGTGTTTCCATCCATTAATGTGTATAAATACAGCTGAGAGCTGGCAAAGTACCTTTTAAAAGCTCTAGCCCAGCAGAAATTACCTGCCACTTTAAGAACATTAAACTTAATTTTAAAAGTAACAGATCTCATCACTTAGTGCACTGAATGTGCTAGCATTCGTTTACATGCGCGGGTGCATAACTATTAATATATATATATATATATATATATATATATATATATATATATATATATATATATATACACACATGCCGAGATAACTTTTTTAGTACATGGGCTGACAATGATGTTAATTTGAATATGAAATTCCATTTAAAACAGAAAAATGTTCTTTTCGATGTAGAGATCAACTACTTTCTATCTATACAGATTCTCACAGTTTAAAAAATTCACATTAAAAAGTTCATTATTATGATAATGCTGCCAGCTCTAGAGCTTAGGGTTGTATTGTGCTTGCATTTTGTACTACATTGCCTCAGCTTAAAATTTAAAATCTCTGTTGCTGGTATTTGCATTTTGGTGAAGGGATATGTGCTATTTTATGTTGTGGGGTGTGCATATGAATATCTTGGCATGTTTGTACCTTTTTGCATCACTTGCGAGTTCACCCAGTTCATATATTGAACTTGAAAGATATAGTAAAAAAATACACTAATTGTCATTGTAATCACAAGCTCCATTGTACTTGAGCACCAACAGTACAATATATTGCTTATCCAGTATTTCTGTGGCCTAAAAGCTGATCATTTGTAAGTGCATGTATTAAGGGATGAGTACACGACTCATGGTTACATGTATTTAGTTCCTTGGAAATGTATAGGTGTTTACGGTGTTTCATTCTATGTATCAATTCCCCTAGCAGCTGATATCTTTGCCAATAGATTTTGGGAGCAGAAAAGAAAGGTTTCCTGTATTTTATTATTGACTTGTCCGATGGTGGAACAGAAACATAACTAATTTACAGTATTATCTTCACCAATGTACATTTATTTTGAGCTTTAGAAGAGGTTTTGTTACAGAATTGAATTTCCTTCCAATAGTGTTATTATTAAGGTTTTAAACATTAGCTGAATACGCTTTTAACTTCTGAGTATAAAAAAGTAAATTCAACTGGTGTTCTCAGCATTATCAATTTTTGTTTTATTTGTTATTCTGCTAATACCTTTTCTACCCTCTTCTCATTATTCATGACTCAGTTACCAGAATGATATATGTCTTTAATGTTTAAAGCATGTTATACAATAAATTCTTCTAGCAGGTATTATCTGCAGTCCAAATAGCACGTTGTTCCTCTTGGACAATTTTGCATTAAAATACTATACTTTTATGTGGAGGTATTGAATTGAATTACTGTATGTACAGTAATCTTTAATTATTAATGGAATAAAATATTCATACATTAAACTATTTTAATACAAATTGCTTCAGTCAATTAATAATAGAATCCAGACACTTAGGCCAGTTTGACCAAATGCTGGGTATGTTTTCATTATTTATTGCTACAGTGTTTATTTTTCATATTATTATTATTATTATTATTATTATTATTATTATTATTATTATCATTATTATTATTATTATTATTATTATTATTATTATTATTATTATTATTATTATTATTATTATTATTGTTGTTGTTGTTGCTATTGTAGCATTTTGATGGTTTTACATTTAAAACATGCAATAAACAGCATTTGTTCATTCCTCTTAATTGGACCAGTAAGAGATTTTTAGAACCCATACTCATTTGGAGGTGTAGACCACATCAAACCATGTGATATACTGCAAGAACAAAAACTAATTTGAACATTGAAGTTTTAGTTTTACTAATTATAACATGTATTAATTTCCAGTCACAATATGCCCATTGTGTTATGTTACATGTAGTCACTATTTTTGTTTGGTAAATGCTTCATTATTTTGCTTATTTTAGTTTTCACGTGACAAAAAGATAGTTTGGATATATAGTAACAATATAATTATTCAGTTTGTAGGACATTAAACATGTTTAAAGATTTTGAGCAGCCAAAATCTAGTAAAAAGTCATTAGTAATTTACATATTTCATATCACTTTGATATGCAGTGTGAAGTTAGCATATATATATATATATATATATATATATATATATATATATATATATATATATATATAATTATACTATTATACCAAATTGTCTAAATTAAAATATTAACATTAATTTAAATATCATCTGTGCATTTTAAATTTCACACATGTCACAAAAATGTAAGATATTGGCATTTTTTGACTTTTTTTCCTTGGTTACATGTGACCATAGTTACTTAATCCTTCTGGAAATACTCAGCAGATCTAAATCCAGAATAATCACCATTGTATTCCAATGATGGCCTATATGGCCCCATTTTGAATAATTGTATCAAAGCCACCCTTCAGGAACTCATGACTATATCCTTACATTTCCATTTAAATCTTTTTTTTTTTTGCCTCAACTAATGAATACTCTGGAGAAGTCTGGGCTGCACTGAAGAACAAATTAACCTCAGAGCAGAATCATTTAAGGAGCTCATTAAACTGGACACCTGCACAGTGTACCATTCTATAGCATAATTTAATAGGTCTGGTTGGAAATACTGGAATAAAGTTATAAATGTATTTAGGAATAGAGGAAATGGTGTTAAGGAGACCTTGAGGAAGACACGAATTGTACAGGAAATTAAATGTATCCAACTGTTAGATATACACTTTCTTTTAGCTACCCATGACACCAAACTGTCACCAATCCAATATCACTTCTCAATATGGCTTTGCCCCAGTCATAGATATCCTGTGCTGGTACCAGATGGTTTACTCTACATGCCGCATTACACAATGGCAGCAACTTCTCATAAGCATCTTGCAGTTCATACCTGTTCCTGCAACTACTGTATTTAGCCGTGATCTGCATATATTAGTGCATGGCAACCTTCACTGGCATTTTTCACAAAGTTTTTTAGAATCCTGGTTGCATTAAAATAATGATACGGAATGATATCAAGAAGCCCTTCCAAATTATGTGATGACATGGAGAGCACTTTATTAAAACACATCCCCTCATGTTTATACCAAATAGATGTAGCCGTTGAAAAACATTAGCACCATGGTACTAATATGGTATTGTAGTACAGTAAAGCTCTTTTGTTGACAGCTGCAAGACGAAGACATTTGCTTTCTGCATATTGTCTTGTAAATGCGGTGTTCACACGAGAGACAAGAACACTCTCAAGTTGGCAGCACTCTGGAGGAGGGGGGATATATTTTGTTTTTCGGCCATGAATTATGAAACATGAACATCTAAGTTGCTATACAAATTTAATGTGGGAGCTTCAATATCTAAATTGCCACCTTACTTTGAAAAATGTTTTCATATTCAGTATACTGTTATTGAGATGCTGTATTGTATTCTGAATATAAAATCATAATTTGATATAATACTGTGTGGCAGGATGGCTTGCAGTGGTGAGGTGTGGTGACGTCACGGACCAGGAAGTACAGAAACCAAAACAGTGGATGGGCGGGTGAAGCTGAATGCTACGGCACTCAGCGTATTTATTAACTAAATAACCAAAAACAACAGATTTAAACAAACAACAAAACAAAAAGGCGCGTTGGCCAAACAAATAAACAGCAATAAGTATATGTTAAATATAGCAATTGTTTTTTTCTCGCTCGCTCTCCCGTGTTCTCCCGTACTCTCCTCTGTACACTCACTCTCCGCAGCACGGACAGCTGCAGGTTCTTATACTCTGGCCGAGGGGTTAACTAGCTCTTAATTATCTTATTACCCCTCGGCCACAGTCTGCACGCGTTTGGTAAGGATGCGTGACTGTCAACTAGTTAAATAATCAGTAGCTGATCAGTCATGCATCCTCACAGGGTTTTTAAATATATAAACAATAAGAAATACGCTGCGCTGTTATCCGCGCCGCAAACAATAATACAAATAATCATAAATAAATACATAGGGGCAGGACACTCAACCACATACTGTAACAAAAGTGAGTCAGTGTTTGATAGCAATATGAAAGTGTGGCTATACAAACGTTTTACTGATCGAGATTACTCATTTTGTTGAGAGTTTAAATGTGTAGCGTTTATGTCTTCAGAGAAACAAAAAGTACAAAGCAAGCGTGAAATAAAATGTCGTTATTCAAGCCTGTGTTCATGAATATTATTCATTTCGCTGTATTCAGTTTCATAAACAGATAAATCTGTAGTCTTCACAAGCACTGTTGCTGTTTTGCATGCATTTAGTAAACAGAAATGCCAAAAAACAACTTAATTCTAAATCGTGTGTCTGCTTTGCCATTTTTATTACCATGTGACATTCGTATTATATATGATTAGCTGGTAATGAGGGAGCATGCCGCTGACATGTTGCCAGCAAAATAGAACATTGTTCAAAACTGGCTTGTTGACAGCATACTGCCCACCATGGTCACACACACGGCAACACATCTTCCTATTGTTTCCATGAACAAAAGCTAATTTTGTGACCAGGCCTTTAAGGATTACCAATGTGGATTTTTTTTTTTTCATAGCATAGTGATATAAATGGAAATCTTAGCCCTGAGGTTACATTCTTCTATTGGAGATACCCTTATGTCTTTTTATACAGAAACATTCCATTCCACTGTACTGTTATAATAGATTACTTGGTTTATCATAATTGTAATCTATATCCTGTAGAGATTTCTGTAACATTGGTGACATGATCTGACAACATAATGAAATAATACACAAACTGAGATAATATCAAATTCACCCAAATCAATTATTTAAGTATTAAACAAAGCAAATAAGTACCAACAATTTTTAATCCATATTATATCTGGATCTAAGACTTTTGCACAGTATATATATATCTATATTTTTATATTTTCTTTGTTGTTGCTTATTTTTGGACGCTTCTCAACCCCCCTCCCCCCCCTTGGATTGCTTCTTGCACCCCCCCCCCCCCCGTTGAGAACCACTGGGTAAATGTTATCGACTGATCGATTGGCTACTACAACACTTCATATTAGCTGCTCATGTATAGTTTACTTTGAGTTGCTGTAATCACGTTTTTTTTTTTTTTTTAATCTAGTCGTTGCCAATTATTTTTATTATTTTCTCACAATTTGGAATAGCCAATTATTTTTAGGCTCAGCTCACCGCTACCACCCCTGCGCTGATTCGGGAGTGCTTGAAAATCAGGGTTATTCCACCAAATATTGATTTCTGAACTCTTCCTAAGTTAAAACATTAGTATTGTGTTGTTTAAAAATGAATATGAACTTATTTTCTTTGCATTATTCGAGATCTGACAACACTGCATCTTTTTTATTATTTTGACCAGTTGCCATTTTCTGCAAATAAATGCTCTAAATGACAATATTTTTATTTGGAATTTGGGAGAAATGTTGTCAGTAGTTTATAGAATAAAACAAAAATGTTCATTTTACCCAAACACATGCCTATAAATAGTAAAACCAGAGAAACTGATAATTTTGCAGTGGTCTCTTAATTTTTTCCAGAGCTGTATATATATATATATATATATATATATATATATATATATATATATAGTAATCCGTCGCATATCCGCCTGCCTTGGGACCAGAGTAAGGGCGGATATGTAAAAAGGTGGATAAATGAATCCTGTTTTAAATACCATTGCTGTAACAATTATTATTGTAGCGACCCGGACAACTGGGGGCTCAGAAGACCCGCTGCTGTGATTGTTATGTGTTGTACGCGTTGTGAGTATTGTTAAACTGGTATGCATGCGAGTGTGTATGCGCAGCCGGGAGTGAATGGGGTTAGTTAGATTGCACGGCTCCGTGTTTGAATGGTGGAGTAGGAGCCGTTAAAAAAAGTGTGTGACAGTTTTTTGAGTGAGAAACAGTACCTGCCTACAGTGTGAGACTGGAAGCCAGCTACAGTTGTTTGTGGTTAATAAATAAAAGACACTCAACTTGTCAGTGACTTTATTGCTGGCGCTGCAAAGAAAAGGGACGGCAGTTCATTATATTCACACAATTATTGTTTTGAGATTTAGCTTTTATAAGGGAACTCCCCTAAATCCCTTGTTTAGAAAGATGCAGGGTATTAACGTTGCTGAAGCAATTGATCATGGCGGGTAAACGGGTAGGGCGGATATGCAACGGATTATATATAATTTGACAATGTGTTACAACATGACCATGATAAACTTCCGAATGAGCTACCTCTTGCCAGTTTCATAAGCCTAAAATACCATTAGACAAATACCCAAGTGCATTAAACATGTTTTTTATTTCTTATACCTATAGTCAGTACTGCAGTGACATGCAACACTGACTGCCAAACAGAGGTTAATTAACTTGGCAAACCCTCAGCTGGGCATCAGCTTAGACAGATAAAATGGCCTTGAAGGTATAAGGGTCAGCACAACCCATGTTGAAGAAAATGGCTCCTAAACCTTATGATAGAAAGGCTACGCTTAGCCAATAGCAGCCTGGTCAGGTGTCACAATCTCTTTTATAGCCGAGACTCCACCAGCTGGCAGCTTCACAAAAGAGAAGGAGACCTTATGACACACTGTTGAAATGATGACAGGATTCAGCCCTAGGCAGCTGTATAAGTATTCATTTCCACCTCCAGCTCTCAAGCAAGGTGACCTAAGAAGCAGCCTGGCAAACATCCGCCATCGTTGAGAAACCAACAGAACTCGTTTTGTTGTGACATGAATGATATGACCACCACCACAGCTGTCAGGTCAAGCTTGTTGCCAACATATCTATTCTGGGATGTACTGGACATGAGTTAAAGAAAAAAAAAAAAACATTCTATAAAGTCCAGAAAGCATCAACTGGCCAATCCAAGGAAGACTGAAGAAAAAAAAAATACATTCAAATACAATATTGCCTTATATTGCTAATTTGCCATTTAAGCACTACCTGGTTTATTCCAGAATGTGTCACCAGTCTAAGATAAGAACAGGAAGCTCAATTTTTCAAAACAGGAGTCTGAAGTTGTGTAATTATCACAAAATGTTTTTTTTTTTTCCTGTGGTGTTCATCTATGAATAGGGATCTATAAATAAAATTTAAAAAAAAACATTCAGGGCTGATATTCCTCTGAGGCAATCCCTCACTTTTTCTGCACATGTTTTCTTTTTTCACTAAAGCCAGGGGTGAAGTTAAGTTTCAATTTGTGTCAATTTAAAGGCATAATACCTTCAGGTCATTTGAGCTAGCTGCCAAATGAGGCTATGCATTTCCAACAGATCAAACAGTGTTACTTTATACTTTATCTACAGTGCCTTGCATAAGTATTCACCCCCCTTGGACTTTTCCACATTTTGTAGTGTTACAACCTGGAATTAAAATGGATTTAATTGGGATTTTTACCATTTGATTTACACAACATACTTAACACTTTGAAGGTGCAAAATATTTTTTATTGTGACACAAAAGTTAATTAAACAAAAAAAAAGACATTTGTTGGTTGCATAAGTATTCACCCCCCTGAGTCAATACTTGGTAGAAGCACCTTTGGCAGCAATTACAGCTGTGAGTCTTTTTGGGTAAGTCTCTACCAGCTTTGCACATCTGGATCCTGCAATTTTTGCCCATTCTTCTTGGCAAAATTGCTCAAGCTCTGTCAAGTTGGATGGGGACCGTTGAACAGCAATTTTCAAATCTTGCCACAGATTCTCAATCGGATTGAGGTCTGGGCTTTGACTGGGCCATTGTAAGACATTCAGGTTCTTGTTTTTAAACCACTCCAGTGTAGCTTTGGCTGTGTGTTTAGGGTCATTGTCCTGCTGGAAGGTGAACCTCTGCCCCAGTCCCAGGTCTCTTGCAGACTGAAACAGGTTTTCCTCTAGAATTTCCCTGTATTTGGCTCCATCCATCTTGCCCTTAATCCTGACCAGTTTCCCAGTCACTGCCAATGAAAAGCATCCCCATAACATGATGCTGCCACCACCATGCTTCACCGTGGGGATGGTGTTCTCAGGGTGATGAGCAGTGTTGGCTTTGCGCCACACATAGCATTTTGCGCTAAGGCCAAAAAGTTCAGTTTTGGTCTCTTCAGACCAGAGAACCTTTTTCCACATTTTTGCTGTGTCTCCCACATGCCTTTTGGCAAAATCCAAACGGGATTTGATATGGGTTTTTTCAGCAATGGCTTTCTTCTCGCCACTCTTCCATAAAGCCCAGCTTTGTGGAGCGTCCGGGTTATAGTTGTCCCATGGACGGTTTCTCCCATCTCAGCTGTGGATCTCTCCAGCTCCTTCAGAGTTACCATTGGCCTCTTGGTTGCTTCTCTGACTAATGTCCATCCTTACCTGGTCACTGAGTTTTGGTGGACGGCCTCCTCGAGGCAGAGTCGCGGTTGTGCCATATTCTTTCCATTTTTTAATAATGGATTTAACGGTGCTCCGAGGGATGTTCAAAGTTTGGGAATTTTTTTTATAAACCAACCCTGATTGGTGCTTCTCCAGAACTTTATCCCGGACGTGTTTTGATAGCTCCTTGGTCTTCATGATGCTGTTTGTTTAGATATGCTCTCTAACAAACTCTGGGGCCTTCCAGAAACAGGTGTATTTAATCTGAGATCATGTGACACTTTAATTGCACACAGGTGGACTCCATTCAACTAATTATGTGACTTCTGAAGGCAATTGGTTGCACCAGAGCTTATTTAGGGGTGTCACAGCAAAGGGGGTCAATACTTATGCAATCAAGACTTTTCAGTTTTTTATTTGTAAATAATTTTGAAAAATATTTTGTATAGATCAGTGACAAAAAATCCTAATTAAATCCATTTTAATTCCAGGTTGTAACACTACAAAATGTGGAAAAGTTCAAGGGAGGGGGGGGGGGGGGGTGAATACTTATGCAAGGCACTGTATTTATACAAACCAAATTATTAATATGTAGTCGTGACCTATGCCAGCTTAAAGTTTAAAGCGATTAAACTCTATTATAAATCGTCAGGTATCTTTTTAATCTTTGGTGAGGAGCAACTCATACCAACAGCAATGGAGCGACACTCATACTGCATGATTGCTATAAAAATGTGTTTTAATTTTTTCCAAAACACATTAAAACAGCAATAAAAGTTACCAATAAAAACGACTAAAATAGGACATTCCATTTTTCTTTAAAATGCATACATAATACACTAAAATCACCATATGCGTACATATATAATAGGTGACCCAGGCTTACCATCTGCACAAATGAGGCTCAGAATGTTGATAGCGCCGTCCTACCTAACGCAGGCTCTCGGCTACTCTTACCCCAATTTAACAACTAGATTGAATTTCCCCTCCCTTAAAGCTGCATCCACACTGGATGCGAGCGAATAATTTAAAAGTCACTGCAGTCAAATGAAAGCATCCACACCATCAGTGAGTGACGTTGCTTTGTGAACATTTTGCATCGCTAAAATAGAATTTTTGTTTTTGACGTGTGACGGGAATGAAACTGCAAGGTTAACACCCTTGACACACATCAAACACACGCCTCAAAACAAGTTAATCATGGATATCAAAGTTTTTATGAGGTGCAGTAGTATGCATTATTATATGATTGCAAACTGAACAACTACAAAGACATCCAGAAGAAAGACAATGCCTTGCTGGTGGTGCATTTAGCAGCACCTAGACATTTTCTTTCCGATTATACAAGTTGCATTAAAATAGGTTTATTAATAAGCAAAAATAAACTGGAGCATACATGCAGTCTACATTTCCAAATAAATAAATGAAAAATGTGCACTTTTGCTGGCTTTTAAAAATGACACAAAAAGGTCCCGCATTTACACAATTTGAACATGTGACCTAATTAAGATATGGCTTTTATTTTTGGTTTGTTTTTATGATAAATAATGTTTTGTTCACTAAATTATTCTGTGGCACAAATCCGTGACAAGAAGAAGGTCTTCGCATGCGCATAAAGCAAAATTTTGTGGAGATTCACCAAAGAAACAAAAATATTATCGAGGTCCTACTATTCTATAAGTTGTAGAACAAAGCCAGCAATACGTTTGAATTCTATGTGACACATCCCAACACTATCAAGCTCTTGCATAGTGTTGAAGATCATGAGCCATATTTATAAAGCATGTTCTGTCAAGTTTATCGGACTGTTTTAAAAGGAAAAACTAAATAAAAGTAAATAATAATACAAGGTAAGTGGTGACCTGCGCTTAATAATACAGATTTTATTAATAATAATAATAATAATAATAATAATAATAATAATAATAATAATAATAATGTTGCACTTTAAAATAAACAAAAAGTTAATAAACAAAAAGGATCAAAGAATTAATTTGTAAAGAAACGCAACTGAGATTGCAGTAAGTTGTATATATAAATGTATAACAATAAAACAGTTTTGTTGAAAATATCAGTTCAGCTATCCTACTATTGTCCAGTTGTCTTTTGACAGATGTACTGGGCTTCAGATAGACTACTACGACTGGTACCAGAAAAAAAATAAAATACCATGACTACAAATGTACAATTACTACTAATAATAATAATGATAACAATAAAACTGTTGGATATATAGGGATGTTCAATAACTGATCTATAGATTTTACAAGTCCATTTACAACAGAGTTGCAGAGGTCAGGGTGGTAACCTTTTATCAAAACAAGATCTGTTTTGTAATGAGACAGCCCATCTCTAGTATGTCCAATAGGAATGCATGGGTGGGGTCATATATTTATTTCCAGTCTTTTGGATCGTTTCCAAGTCGCGTCTGGTATGGATTGACATTCGGCGACTTTGCTCGCGTCCAGTGTGGATGCAGCTTTAAGAGCACCACCAGACCTTCCCTCAATTGCAGTGGCTTCCTTCTTGCCACCCTCCCATACAGGCCATGTTTGTGGAGTACTCTTGAAATTGTTGAACAGTCAACATTTTCCCCAATCTCAGCCAGAGACCTCTGTACCTCTTTTAAAGTAATCTTAGGCCTCACAGTGACCTCCCTCAGCAGTTTCCTTAAGCCACGGCTACTGACTTTGGAGGGACGGCCTGATCGAGGCAGTGTCTTGGTGGTGCCAAACTGTTTCCACTTTACAATGATGGACCTGACAGTGCCCCAAGGGCTATTCAAAGACATTGAAAGTTTCTTATAGCCTTCCCCCAATCTGTACCTTTCAATAACTTTATCCCAGAGTTCTTTTGGCAGCTCGTTGTTCGGCATGTTTTGCCATTTGCTTCAAATTCAATTCATACAACAGAAACAGCTAACAATCATATTATCGTGTTTCATGTTTTCTGCAACGAAAAAAAATTCAGATAGTAAAAACGTACTCAGTAACATTCCTAAATCAGACATAAACAGCTCAAATATTTAATTTAGGAGCTTATGAGAAGTCTGAAGTTGTTTCTTACTGATTTTAGAATTGTAAATAGTGTTTTGTTTTTTTCCTTTCAGACAAACGTACAGCTATGGCCAAAAGTTTTGCATCACCTAGAATTTTAAGATTAAAAAAAAAAACCAAAAAAACCTATATGGACATAATTTAGATATTTTATTTAACATTGTGTAATCAAAGAAACTACAAAATGATATTGCAAAAGTCTACGGTTTAATTTGACTTTATGAAGTAAATACCTTTGAGAATCTGGCCCTATACATTTAATTAGTTCTGCCAAACCTTCCACCTGCCCTCAACCATGATAGCCCTGAAGCAACAATTGCCTCATGTCTCCCAGGGTCCTAAAGCCCTTAATTCACTGTATTCATCCTTATTTTTTTTATATAATTCCAGACAGTAAACGTTCAAAGAAAACAGTGTTTATTGCCTATCTTTGCATGAATGTTACATAATCTCTTCACACTATAAAAAGAGGTTAAAGTACTGTATTTACTAAAAACTAAAGGAGAAACTAAAAGAGACATTGAATGTAAAATGTAAGTGACACAGTCCAATTTAATTGCTTTCTGTAATTAAATATGTTGCCAAGACTATCTCAGAGTATACACATTGCATTACTTTCAACAATTTCTAACTTGTCTTGTCACAGACTAATCTAATTGAAACTGATTTTGCAAACCAAGCAGCTAATAAAAATAAAAATGTTTTGCTTCTGAGCTTGTATTGATGTAATTAGAATGACACAGCAAAATAAAACAATTGTACAATTAAACATGTTGTTTCTGAAATATGATCCTATTAACAAGATGAGATCCAGATATTGTGTTTATTAGAATAGGTGTATTTATTATTTTATATTCATATTGTGCTTATCACAGATTTAAATATGTATTTGTTACTTTCTTGGAACTTAGTACATTTTGCTTGGCAATGTTGCCTTATTAAATAGATTGGTGGAATAAACTGTATCTGACCCAAAAAAAAGTGACGTTAGAAAAACAAGGATCATCCATATAAAGATCTACTGTGCAAAAAGGCTCATACCTTCATCAATGCGCTCATCAGTTCCATTGCAAGGGATGAATTACCAATGGCATTTCAAGATCTGCACCTTACAGAAAATTGACTGATACCGGTCTCACACAACAGCAATCTTAACCACACTGATGAAGCCCTTTTACGTGCACTGACTGTGTCAGATATTAATACTTCTTGTTCTGTTGTAGTGCACGTTTTAAAATGTAAAGTAGTTATCCTCATTGGATTTGTCCAACTCTTCCAGTTGAACTTTGTCAGTATGGTATTCTCATGGATAAAAAAATACAAAAGGACTCTTTACAAAAAAGGTACAGGTCAATTCTAAATAAAGAAATACTTGAAAAATATTGAAAGATTTCTCTTAATTAATTTAAAAGATTTGTTTTCGTATTTCCAAATGTAAGTGTTCAATAATTAAAAATAAAACCTCAGTTATAAAAACATCTGTAAATGCAAAAATTTACAACTGTAGTAAAACAGATCAGGAATAGCAGGAAAGCAAAACCTATTAAAAAATATATACAGTTAATAGCCCTGTGTACCAGAATTAAATAACTTCAATATAATTTAGAGAAAGCGACAAAGTGAGAGCATGATGCAATTTAAATGTATATATCCGATTATTGGTACAGCAAAAATACAATTCTTCAAGGTCTACATTAATTGCTCTGGAAGATGTATTAACACTATTTCCTCCATTTCAAATAAAGTGTTGATGCTTCTGTTTTACAATTTTTGACGCAATTACCAGAACATTGCAGTGGGGCTTATTACATGTGTAAAATAGTGTATTAATTAGTTTAATACTTTCTCTTGCTTCCTGAACTGGAAGCATCAATGAGTTAGGTGTTAAATTCTAGTTAATTGAACAAAAAAACTGTATTATTATTAGGCAATTATATTCATAATAGATTGATAGAATCTCAGTCTGAAAGGATCTGACTTCTAATACAGATCAGAGGTCAACCAAGGCCAGATGGTAGGACCACCGACTTCCAAAAGCATGGAAAGGTAACTTGTCCTGGGGTACCATTTCATTTCAGGTTTAATTGGTATGATTAAGTGCTTTAACCATGCCTGGTCAAGGTTTAATTGGTTCATTGAAATGCAGAGAAGATTGAAAAGACGGCACTGGGAAGTATGGGTCAGCATATTTTTTAGATTGCCCAAGGTGTCAATCACATGACCCACCCAAGCACGCCACACAGTAGTGCCTTTACTAGATAAACCACTGGGGACCTTGGGGTTGATTTTCTATGGATAATGTGGCTGGAGTTTTAAGAGGAAATACTTATTTATTGATTGGATTCTGGTTGTGGGCACATTTAATAAGAGATAGACTACTGAACTGCAAATGGCGCAGTCCTTTGCTTTGACTCCTGAAAATTATTTGTTAAACCGATTGAAGATCCCAGCCAATAACAATGTTTACCTGGCTTAGAATGACCACCGCGTTTGCAAAGCTTTGTGGTATTAGTAGAAATGGGAGCCCTAAGCTTTGGACTTAAAAATCAGCTGCTTTGCACAAGTTGCAGCACAAGTTGAACGTCAGATTAAGTGGAAATGTGTAAATCAGTTCACTTGTATAAACTCTATATATTTCACCAAACATGATATTTTGAGTATTAGTTTTTCTGTATTCAATAAGAAGCTGACAGGTGACAGGAGAGGTAATTATAAAGTGTTTAATATTTAATGACTGCAGGATCATGAAATATTGAATCAATGCCATAGCAATCCAATGTCTTATAACTATATTTAATGTTTTCTTTTTTTTCTTTTTTATATCAACAGTGCTATTTTTTGTTAGATCCCACTGCTAATGATTCATTATCATTTTAAAATATTAATATGGTATATATGGAAGGCGATGGTTATTCAGAACTATCACAAACTGTTATTTTCCCCCACCATAAAGTATAATCACAAGTGAATCAAATCAGAGTTTTTATTACCTCACACAATGTTAAAGCAGTAGCAGTTTCCTTCATTTTCACGTCACATCTTCTGGATGCACCTCTTTAAGTGAGCTGCTAAGAGCTGGAAACTGGCATTGCTGATGATTAGTGCAAATATAGTGGTACAAGCCATTGTTTTGATGTAAGTGATGAGGCAATAAATATTCCAATTTGCTTTACTCATGAGCAAATTTTATAGTGGGAAAAATTAACTACTTGTGGTTGTTGACTTCCTAATGTACTATATTCATATTTAAAACTTTTAATAAGCCATTAGAGTAAACTACTGTGGAAAAGCCAAGTTGTGTCAAATGTAAGATTGATTTTATAAACATTACCAGTACCCTAAATTATTAATTTACAAACATTTGAACACATACTAATATTCAAATTAGAACATGTATTTGCTCTGATTTATCCAAACTAGTAGGTGTACTAATTCAAATTATTATTATTATTATTATTATTATTATTATTATTATTATTATTATTATTATTATTATTATTATTATTATTATTTATTTCTTAGCAGACACCCTTATCCAGGGCGACTTACAATTGTTACAAGATATCACATTATTTTTACATACAATTACCCATTTATACAGTTGGGTTTTTACTGGAGCAATCTAGGTAAAGTACCTTGCTCAAGGGTACAGCAGCAGTGTCTCCCACCTGGGATTGAACCCATGACCCTCCAGTCAAGTGTCCAGAGCCCTAACCACTACTCCACACTGCTGCCACAATTAGAACACTAAATAGAAATAAAAAAAAAATCTAATGGCCTTCCACTTGCTGGAGTTAATAAAATAATAATAATCTTCCTTTAAAATCAGACAGCCATTTTATTTAATTGTGTTAAGTGCTGCTTAAAAACAATTATTATTGGGCTTCAGAAGTTGTGGTTGATTTTTTATGCTTTTCAACCTGTACATTTAGTTGTATCCAATTATATAATACTGGAGCTGGGGTATGTCCTCAGAGGGCAATCGTTCTTTGTTATAGACAGCTAGAGTGGCAAGTTAGATTGCTGGCAATAGCATAATTTTTTTTTTTTTTTTTTTTCTCATGTTACACCCAGTATGGTTCAAATTTAAATCTAAGGATTTAATGAGAAATATTATTTTGGAGACAGGATGTCAGAAGAATAATAACAGTTTCAAGCATTATTGTCTGACACATCTGTTACTATCTGTTAAATAATTGACTGTTGTATAAATATTAATATATCAGTCATATGCTAACACTGATGAAGTGTAAAATGAATGAGCTGATTGGGATTGTAATAGTCCACCTTAAAAACAGATAAAAAGGCGAAAACACAGAATGTGAGGTGCAAATGAGTCCAAGATGAAAGTCAGCAGTAGCCAGAAGCACTCACTGACACGTTCACATCTTCATGCAAGATGAAAAAAATGCAGATTCCCCTCACACTCTCACCTTTTCACATGCTGTCATTCGTCTTCCTAACCGAAAAAAGTCTATCGTCCTCTAAATTTCAGATTCTGGTTTTCTGAGAGGGTATTGTTTCTGGTTTATCAAAACAATTTAATCTTCAGGCTGTCTAAAAGTGGAGCAGATCTAACCTAGCCTCTTAGGGACAACATGAAGTCATTTTTCCATCAATGCAGACAACATTGGTTAAAGAAATGAAATGACCATAGAGATCTGACCATGGGCTATAAGCAGCCACTACCACAGATGCGGATAGCCGCCAATACTCTCACAATGCACAGATCAAGGGGATTGTTTCAGGATTTCCCTGGAGGAAGATTACAATATGATCAATAACAGTTCAGTAGTATAGCACTGGCTTTAAAGGTGGTGGTTGTTTGACTAGAAGTATAGATCAGGTTGCAATGTGATATGCAGCAGATCAGCAATATGTTGCATATTCTTTGTGTAAATGCTTTCCTTTGCATTTTTTTCTGCATCCATGTAATCATCTGTAATACAGTCTACACACTGAAGTAAGAATGTCTTTTGAATTTCAAATAGCTCAGTATGTTCATATTAGCACTGCCCTGAAAGTTGATTGGTTTGTTCTCTCTTTACTATGGGAACTCTGAATAGTCAAAATGCTTGTTTCCTTCAGACTACCTTCTCTTCTTACTGTATTAATGTCTTATGACTTTGTCAAAAAGCATCTTTATAAAATTAAATTTATTTTATATGAGCATATTAAATGGGCCTTTCCTGTTCTTATGCTTGCAACATCCAGTAGATGGTTGTAGCTCACAGAAAAACTATGGCCAAGCAAAAATGTGTAACCTTGTGCAGAAGTAACGGGACATCAGGGTTTATGGCTGAGGAAGACTGAAAAGAAAAAACAGCTAATCTGAAATTGAAGGTAATTACTGAGGAATAGTCACATATCTCTCCAGGTCAAGTTGAACATTTTGGTCCTGGGGCCCCTGATGATCTTACATTCTATTGCCAGTGTTACTGTTCAGAAAGATGGAAGGTGTTCAAAACGTTTTGTCCAACCCCTGTAAAGTAATTTTTTTGTTGCATTAAAAAAAAAAATTGCTCAGCGCCATCCTCAAGTAAGCCAAAGTTGATTATGCCCAATACATATCTCAAACACTTTGCAGAAATAGCAGTTGCTAGACATAATCGCTGGGGGAGTTAACTGATATTGCTCGGTAAGCAAAACTTCATGTGTCTCAGGCAAATCTTCTAAAGATGAAAGTCTAGTCTAATAATTATTTAATATATACAATTATTTTAAATTGCATGCAACAGTTTTTTATTCCAGTGTAATAGGGGAAGGCTGGACGTGAATTGACCACCCAGTGCCCCGCAAGCAAGCTAAACCACGATACAAAAGAGCCAGGCTCATCTACATTCGTGGTTTTAGAGCCTTAAACCTCATCTCATCTCATCTCACCGTCGGGACTGAATCTGTAACTAAAGTAACAATGCCTGTTACACAAGCATGAAACCAGTGTTCCTTATGGGTTGCATCAAGGGTCAACCTGCTGCCCCTACATAAAACTTTTTGTTTAAAAGCAAAGTGGACAAATCAAGTCAGGACAACTGCTAATAAACAAAAGTGAGACACATTAAGGCTTCAATACAATACAAAGTCAGTCAGTCTTATCTCCATTTGTAAATTTACTATCAAAATCCAATAATTCAGCTGAGCCATGTCGTAATCTGGAGAGACCTCAAGAACGTTTGAGGGCAGCAATCAGCCATTCAGATAGCTGAAGTTGCTCGCCCATTATTGACAAAAACATTAAGTGCGGAGATCTACAAAAACTTATTATAATTATAAAACTTAACCACCAAACTTTGATAATACCCTGTAGAAACTTGTTCATTACACAGCTTGCCGTAACAATAACAGTAATTTAATTAAAACAATTGCTTTGAATCTAATAATTATTTTTATTGAAACAAAATTGGTTAGAATATACACTGTTTTACAAATACAAATAAATTCTGAATTACAATCATATTTTCTTTGGATTCTATATTATGTTTATATTATTTAAAATGATTGTGTTTTTATGTATTGGGTTTCCTTCTGTCTTTAGCCCTCTAGGCATATACCATGTACCATATATGCAGATACTGCAGTTGTCAAAAGTTAGAAAGAGGAGTATGCAAAAGAATTAGGGTTAGGGTTAGTGGCATTATCTATCTATCTATCTATCTATCTATCTATCTCTCTCTCTCTCTATATATATATATATATATATATATATATATATATATATATATATATATATATATATAACAGAGATCAAAACAAAATGTTCCTTTCATAAATATGATTTATAAAATACTTAAACTTGCATTCCTGTCCTCACTGCACATGTTCATTTGAATCCCAGTTGTAATTCTGATTCACATTTTTTATGGTCAATTTTTAATTCTGGACATAAGAACGATCTAAAAGAGTTTATTTTTTTCTTTTTTCTTGGAGTTAATTCTTTGATAACTGCTTGTGACAGAGAGAAAAAGAATCAAAGCTGCAAATCTCCCTCCCAACCAGAAAAGGCGCTGTGTTGGTGGTATGCTTCCCCATAGATGGGGCGACTCGACGGTAGGCAGAAACCAGAAGTCGGCTATATTGGTGGAGGCACGTAGCTGTCAGTACACGAGTCGACTCACCTGTGATCAGCAGTCATTTCAGAAAAATTTGGGGGGGGGGGGGGGGGGGCAAAGTTGTGTCAACACTGAACATTCTCTGTTCCAAAGAGCATCATGAAAGACAAAAAACAGGGAGTAATTGGGCCTGTTTACAACAAAATAGTGTGCTGCGCTTTGTCAACGTCGTTCTTATTCTTAAAATAAATGTTTTTTTTTAAAGAAAAATTGGAATTTAAAGAAATTACAAGAATCTAAAATCAAAATAGGGTCCAAATAAATGTGAAAACTCACAGCACAGCCCTACTCATAGCCCAAATCTGATTTTCAAATCTATGGTACCTTTTCTTTAGAGCAGTGGTTTTGGACCGCACCTCCCTTCCTCTTGTCTGTGGTACTTAACGCTCCCCACTCTAGGACACCTGCCCCCCCCCACCCCATAGCAAATGACGCCCCTGTTCTGCAGACACTGAGGCCTAATTCAAGCTCGCACTGCCTAAGAGTCCCCACTGGAGTCTGCTGCAGAATCATTTTTTGGGCTAGTTGCTGCTCTGCTCCTCCCTGTGGTAGATGTCACACTAACCATTTGAATGATGTTCCATCTTGAGCCATTAGCAAGTAAATAAGTAGCAAGACTTGATAATGCTGCAAGGCCTGTAAAACAGGAGACCCGTGGCCATGTGTAAACACGTGCAAGCAATGTTTCTATATTTGGTTGAACATTTCCATGCCTTCATATACTTCTTGGTGATAATAAGTTGGAGGGATGTGCTGAATACTTCTAGCACTCAAAAAAGGCCAAAACGCAGGGAAGTAAACTGAGGGCCACAATGTTTAGTATTCACACCCTAGCCTTTTATTTAATGTATTATGTCTGTATTTGCATTGTTTTTTACTGTTTGTATTTAATGTACTATGCCGTGTATCTCACTGTATTTAATGTATTATGCATTTTACCTCACTATCTTGTAAAGCGCTTTGTGATGGTGGTCCACTATGAAAGGCGCTATATAAAATAAAGATTGATTGATTGATTGATTGATCTGTACAGATGTTTTCCCAATGGGAAGCAATATCTCCAGCTTATCCATGAGAACTTGAGTGGTCACTGTTCCTACAGCCAGTTCTGTTAATGCAGCAATAAAATGAGGAACAGACTCATTGCTTAACAAGTGCATTGCGGGCAGGGACAAAATGTGCTGTTAAATCATCTATTGTTTCATTATATGTGGGTGCCTGACTGAGAGTTCCAAAAATCTGCTGTCCTGCAGCTTCTAAGCAATGAATTCAAAGCGGCCTTTTGTGTGCATCACTTACCATGAGGTCCCGCTGTGAATATGTAGTTGGGAAACGAGTCCAGACAGCAATTCCAATGAAGAGGAGGGTTTTCTGATAAGTGCAAGAATGGTGCCAGGGGTGGAAGGGCTGGGTCCAGCATTCATATCAGCTGTGGTGCTGGAGCTGGTGCGGTGGGTTTAGACATTCCTCATTGCCAAAATGTTGTATAGCATGATACATGAAACCAAAACATCTTGCAAAGTCTCAAGACATGTACAGACGTGCTCAAATTTGTTGGTACCCCTCCTCAAAAAATGAAGAATGCACAATTTTCTATGAAATAACTTGAAACTGACAAAAGTAATTGGCATCCACCATTGTTTATTCCATATTTAATAGAGATCAGACTTTGCTTTTGATTTTTTATTCAACATAATATTGTAAATAATAAAACAAATGAAAATGGCATGGACAAAAATGATGAGACCGCTAACCTAATATTTTGTTGCACAACCTTTAGAGGCAATCACTGCAATCAAACGTTTTCTGTAGCTCTCAATGAGACTTCTGCACCTGTTAACAGGTAGTTTGGACCACTCTTCCTGAGCAAACTGCTCCAGCTGTCTCAGGTTTGATGGGTGCCTTCTCCAGACTGCAAGTTCCAGCTCTTTCCATAGATGTTCGATAGGATTCAGATGAGGACTCATAGAAGGCCACTTCAGAATAGTCCAATGTTTTGTTCTTATCCATTCTTGGGTGCTTTTAGCTGTGTGTTTTGGGTTATTATCCTGTTGGAGGATCCATGACCTGCGTCTGAGACAGAGCTTTCTGACACTGGGCAGTACGTTTCGCTCCAGAATGCCTTGATAGTCTTGAGATTTCATTGTGCCCTGCACAGATTCAAGGCACCCTGTGCCAGGTGCAGCAAAGCAGCTCCAAAACATAACCGAGCCTCCTCCATGTTTCACTGTAGGTATGGTGTTCTTTTCTTTGAAAGCTTCATTTTTTCATCTGTGAACATAGAGCTGATGTGACTTGCCAAAAAGCTCCAGTTTTGACTCATCTGTCCAAAGGACATTCTCCCAGAAGGATTGTGGCTTGTCAATATGCATTTTAGCAAATTCCAGTCTGGCTTTTTTATGTTTTTCTGTCAAAAGTGGAATCCTCCTGGGTCTTCTTCCATGGAGCCCACTTTCGCTCAAAAAGCGACGGATGGTGCGATCAGAAACTGACCTCCTCAGACAACTCTCTCCTTTGCTTTCTCTGGTCCATGTTCAGTGTGGTGCACACAATGATACCAAACAGCACAGTGACTACTTTTCTCCATTTAAATAGGCTGAATGACTGATTACAAGATTGGAGACATGTGTGATACTAATTAAAGAAACTAATTAGTTTGAAATATCACTATAATCCAATTATTTATTATCTTTTCTAAGGGGTACCAACAAATGTGTCCAGGCCATTTTAGAATATCTTTGTAGAATAAGCAATAATTCATCACAGCTTCTTTGCTTTATTCTATGACATACCAAAGGCATGCAAGTATACATGATAAAATAGTTTTTAATTTCATCACTTTTCAGGAGGAATGAAGCATTATTTCAATGAGCTGCAAGGGTACCAACAAATTTGATCACGTCTGTATTTAACATAATGCAAACCAACATATAGGAGAGTCACTCCATGTTTTCATTTCAGACTGAACTCTCTGCAATAATCCTGTGATTTAAGATTAAGATACTTCATATTCTAAAATACTTAATATTCTAAAATAAGCAGGTCGAAAATTCAGGTCTTATATAGACCATGTATGTATTTCAAACTGAGTACCAGTTATGTCTCTATTTAAAGTAAGTGTAGCTAACAAACGAATTCAACAAATCTTAGTCATTTTGCCTTTCTGTTAGCTACATAGGTCTCAAATGTGCAGTTTTAAACAAAACAAATGTCATAGCACACATGAATTTAAGTTTTAAAATCTGATATCTGATACTATTTTAGGTTTAGGTTTAGGAAGCTGTCAGTTAATATGTCTTATTCTTAGGTTATATTTTTGCACGTGCACTTCCTTGGTCATTTCTGGGTCAAAACATGTTACTGGCTGAAAGCATGTCAGTCAATAGAGAAGGCAGCTGATTTGTTATTGACAGAAAATAAACTAGTGAAAGGATAGGGATAATTTACCCAGATGAATTTACCCAGGAAGTACAAAACAGAGTTTTCATTAACTGATGTAGTACCATGTTTTGAAATGAAAATACATGCTTGCTATAATATGTGTTTCTTTCAAAACGGCACATTTGAGATCTATGTATTGAATGGATTTTCATGACAGAGAAATTGTATGGAACTATTTTGTTAGCAACAATTGCTTTAAGGCTGAAAATTTTACAGCCATCTACAGGACACTGAAATTCAATTTAAATGATGGACCTAAATAAATAACTTTCAAGTGTAAGTAGAAGAACATTTTATTGTGTTATTGTTTACATTTGCAAATCAGAAAAATATGTTGTTCCTCAAATCTTTTTATTTTTATTTATTTGCACTCTCCTCTTACATCTGAAGAAGAGATCAAGCTCTCCATGGTTGCAGATGAATATAATTGCAAGACATGGGAAATAAGATGTTTATAAATCTGTATTACTTTAGAACAGCATGGTATGGTGTGAGAATATAATATTAAAGCATTGTTGGTGATTATATTATAGTTTTTCACTCTTTTCCTAGAATACCTGCATACAAGTAATGCATGTTTACACAATTATATGGTAGTGGACATACATTTTGATTGCTTAGCAACTGAAATGGGTTGGAAAGTTTAAATCAAGGTTGTAGGTGCTTTTGCAGAACATGTTGCAAAATCACGCCATATGTTTACGCCCTTAAGGGCTCACTGCTGAAGCCAAAACAGTACGTCTTTCAAAATGTGTTGCTCACTGTGCAAACAGCTTTAGGTTCATGCTCAACAATACCACCTGTAACTTTATATTTATTTTTAGATGTATCTGTCTTTTCATGGGGTGGAGGGTTGTCTGGTTAATGCAATGTCATAAACTACCAATATTTAACCAAAACAATATCTTCCCAACAGGTTTGTAGCTCATAATAATATAATTTCAAAGAAATACAGAGACAACAAATGTGTTCTGATTTGTTATCATTGAATAAAATTGAATTTACAGAAATTAGGAAAACAGAAATCATTCTTGGCCTTGATTCTCTTTCCCTGGGAGACATGATCAATTCTCTTCATTGTCAAGTTGTCGGCTGAGGTACAGCTTGATTGGCTAGAGGAGGGATGGTGGAAAGCTTGGTATTGTTTTAATCTAATTACATTAGCCTACAGTTTTATATTCTGTTCCTGGTCGATAATGGCTTTTGCAACAACTATTTGTGTTATTAACATTCAACATATTATATTAACTTGTTAAATTGGGCAATGACTATAGACTGAACAATCACCTTAACAATATGCTTACATGGTATAGCATATTGTTAAGCAATTGTCAGCAAGTACAGAGAAACATCATCTGTAATTGACAAACCCAGAACTGGAAGACCCAAAAAGCTGTCTAACAAGGATGAGCAATACTTGAAGATAATATCCTTAAAGAATAGAAAGAAGACAAGCGTTGAATTGATAACAGAACTGGCAGACGGCACAGGTGTTGTTGTCCATCAAATCAACAGTACAAAGGTCACTCTTGAAATCAGGACTTAAAGGATGTGTTGCAGTAAGAATACCTCTGTTAAGAAAGGGGAACAAGACTAAAAGGCTAGAATATGCACAAGAACACAGCAATTGGACTATGGAACAGTGGTCAAAGGTGCTTTGGACTGTTGATGGATGGACAACTACACGTGTGCCTTCTTCCAGTTCTGTTATCAATTCAACGTTATAATAGTAGAAAACACTAGTGGAGGCTTTGAGTAAATTGTTCATGCTCATAATGCATCAGAGTAGAAAAATGCAACATGTCTAAGACTTTTGCACAACAGTGTATGTGTAATCTATTTAAAGGGTACCTGTAGTTGTAGTGCATATATAATCATTTCAATAGAAAACATGTGGCTGAAAACTTTTGACACAATTTAAAGCCACTGCTCAGCTAATTTACGATATAAAAGCATTAAACAACGTTCAGCTTCTATCCACTGGGGCTCATATGGCGCACAGGATATGACGTTCAGGGTCGTCGATTCCCCTATTTCCAAAAACTGCTAGACTATAGCTGCAGCTAACAAAATTATTTGCGACTGCATTTATCATATTATTATGGATAAAAAAAGTCAAATAAAAGGGTACTTATGAGGTCCGACTGCCCCAGTTTAACTTTGTCAGGCAGCGATAGTGAATATTCAGACGAGGATAAGAGGACGAGTCTGCAACCAGCCTAATCTGAGAAAACTGAACCAAGGCGGCTCCAAATACTTGGCGCACTTGTAGTAAATGTGTTTTATGGAAACACTGCTGCAATAACTTTTGTCTGTGTCAATTATTTTTATACAAAACCTCCATACCATGCACATTTAAAGTAAAATCACTCTAGATTTGTACTTTGGTAAAAAATTACAAAAACCACTCGTTTCAGTACAACAGATACTAACAAGCAATAATATCACTCCAGCCAGAGTAAAATTGCGGCAGGAGAAAATTATAATTTCTAGAGTGAGAACAGAGAAAACAGCAAGCAAGCCTACACAAAGACGCGGAAACAGTGAAAAACTCCGGAGACCTCCTGGTTACAAGCCCTTTTCTTTAACCACTGGACCACACAGCCTCCTAGGCTGAAATGCCACGAAACCCCTCTGTTGTTTGGGATTTTTTTTGTTAAATGCCTATATGACCAAAAAAAATGTTGAATGCAAACTGTGTAAGCGACTGTTGATGTACCATGGAGGCACAACCAATCTCCGGGGTCATTTCAATCAAGGAGGCTGTGTGGTCCAGTGGTTAAAGAAAAGGGCTTATAACCAGGAGGTCCCCGGTTCAAATCCCACCCAAGTCACTTAACCTCCTTGTGCTCCGTCTTTCGGGTGAGACGTAATTGTAAGTGACTCTGCAGCTGATGCATAGTTCACACACCCTAGTCTCTGTAAGTCGCCTTAGATAAAGGCGTCTGCTAAATAAACAAATAATAATAATAATAATAATCAATCAATCTTTATTTTATATAGCGCGTTTCATAGTGGACCACCATCACAAAGCGCTTTACAAGACACAGTAACAAGAAAATCCATAATACTTTAAATACAGAGAAATGCATAATACATGCTATACTGTAAGAAAAGTGTAAATTCGTATTATTATTATTATTATTAGTCATAGTAGTCGTAGTAAAATGTAACAGTAACTGATAACCTGCTTGGAATGGTGACTGTTAAATAAAGTTTTGTGTTGCCTAAGTCTGCTGTAGTTGGTGCTGCTGCAATGCACGCTTACTGTATACAGTATATCACAAGCAGCATCAATTACGTGTACATAAACAATGTGTATTTAATTTTTATTTAAATTATAAAAACGATTACTGTTTATATAACACATTTTTAAACTACATGTGAATGTTTTATTCCATGTATATGGCTTACCTGTAAAATAATAGGATTTTCAATCAAATAAAAACTAGTAGCTTTGGTGATGTCAACAGTAAATTATGCAAATTAGTACCATCGAAGGTCTGAACCTTCCTTCGGTAATGTGTTCCGAACCTTCGAAAGTCGAAATGTACCCTTCGTTGCAGCCCTACTTGCAACTGCATTTAATCCAATCTGAATAAGAAGAAAATAATGAATCTGTTCAGGCCAAAAGTCGTAGTTGCACTTCCAGGACCATTTTCCAGCCAGGTACTTCGCTATGTAGTTCAACTAAGCAGGTTTAAATAATTAATAAGCACCTGGTTAGAACAAGGTCATGGACTTGTATGGACTGAAAGTACAAGTGGGAACTTGTCTAGGACAATCAATATGCAAGGATATCACAGTTGAAATGATCCCAGGGCATTTCGGGAGTTTAATATACCCTCGACTACACAGAACAATCAATAAAACACTTTTTTTTTTTTTTAATGAAGGTGAAAGTCAAATTTACAACAACCTATTCAATATAATGTACAATGCAACAGTAGCAGGGGCATGCATTCAATGTTATATGGAGCAATTTATACAATTTATACAGTATTAGAGCAGGCATTGGGGAAATCCTCATCAAAATTGCCTATAAACCTACACCTTCAGATTCTACTCCTCTGGTTAACTGTGCACATTTCTCTATGTTGAATGCCTCCCTCATTTTCACATTGTGTAAAAATATGTATAGCCTGAATGAGTCATAGTTCACTTCCGTGAACAACAGACACTTGCTTTATATTACAGGGCACCATTCGTTGTTAAGGTTCAATGCAACCACGCTGAACCCTGGTTTTAGAAACCACTGATTGGCTGCATCCAGTACTAAAGATTGAGATTCTATATATATATATATTTTTTTAAGATTTTAAAGAAAAGACATTGACTGTGTTTACTTTCCGTCATTGGTTGAATAATGAATAATTTGTTAAAAAAGCTGAATATCTGAGCAGCTGTAGTTCCGAACCACCTGTAGTGGTGGTTTAAAAGCTGTTGACACACTTTGATCGTAATGCATACATTCACTCATTTAAGTTTTAAGTAAGTGATAAGGCAAACAAAAAGCTCAGAAAAGTGCATACAGTACATGGTTAGAATGCCTAGACAGCCAATTTCTGAGCAATGCCATTTTATAACTGGGTTTTAACCAATTCTTCATGCTAACTAATGTTTACTTATATATATATATATTGTAAAAGATCTTTACCCACTCGGGTTCGTTGCCCCTTTAAAAATAGACCCGGCACACAGAAATGGATTTCAAGCGCTGGTGCGCTATTTTTAATCAACACAAAAATCAAACAAAACACACAAAATAAACACCTAGCTCGGTACGAGCACTAACTAACACACAGGAACACCCTGGCTAACACGGGACAGCTACACTGTTTCCCCGTCCTTACAAAACACACTGGTTTTATACAGCACTTACTTTTTAGCTCATGACTGCCAGGAAGCAGAGCACACCTTTCTGCCTCCTTCTCCTCAGCAGCCTTGAGCAGACTAGCTGCCTCTCTTAAATACCCTGCACCTGGTTTTAATTTAACAATAGCTACCAGGTGCAGGGGATAATTAATAATAAAACAATTAACAAATCAATGAAACAATCAACCAAAACAATTAAAATAAACAAATGTGCATTCCACACATGTTTTCCACTCAGGGAGGCTTTAACCCCCTCCCTGCTGTGTTACACTTCCCCCCCCTTGTCTTTTCAAGACACCGGCCACTCGACGGCCACCTCCCTCCACCCTTAAAAGACCACCCACCCTCAAGTCCAGCAATGTCAATTGTCGCCCTCTTCCACGGGCGGGCTTGAGGGTGGGTTGGTCCCTCCGGCGTTTCCAGGGATGGACCTAGGACCGACGAGGAGGGACCCAGACGGCTTGTCCAGGGCGACCACAGCGCAGGCCGGTGACCGGGAGCCAGAACTGGCAGGCAGAGGCGCGTGGCTGTGGACCGGCGCAGCGACGTCTTGAATCTCAGGGGGAGCGGAGCAGTAGGTAGGCGGAATGGAGCAATCAGCAGGGGGAGCACCAGCGACGTCTGCCTTTTGCGCAGCGACATCTTCATCCTGCGCAGCGACATCTGGGATTCCAGGGGGAGTGAAGCAAGGGACCAGGCAGGCGACTGTGCCTGGCTGTACTGCGACCTGGGAGCCAGGTCAAGCGGAGGGAGGTCTGGGCATTCCGGCCTGGTGTCCACGCTGCCGGGACAAGGGACCTCCCTCGGCAACGCCGGACTGGCTTGCAGGGGAGGCGGCACATCCTCCCCCTTGACTTCCACTGGTGACTCTGGCAACAGTGGCTCCTCCCCTCTGGGCTCTGGAAGCGACGGCTCCTCCCCTCTGGGCTCTGGAAGCGGCGGCTCCTCCCCTCTGGGCTCTGGAAGCGGCGGCTCCTCCCCTCTGGGCTCTGGAAGCGGCGGCTCCTCCCCTCTGGGCTCTGGAAGCGGCGGCTCCTCCCCTCTGGGCTCTGGAAGCGGCGGCTCCTCCCCTCTGGGCTCTGGAAGCGGCGGCATCTCCCCTCTGGGCTCTGGAAGCGGCGGCTCCTCCCCTCTGGGCTCTGGAGACTGCGGAGCTACACTAGCCTGCTCCCATTCCAGGAGTAACCGCTCCAATTCGGTTGGCTCCCGCTCCTGTCTCTTCTGCGGTGCCAACCCCATCTCTCTCTCCCATCTCTCCAGCTGCTCCTTCTGAGCAGCGGCCTTTCTATTAATCTGCTCGATCAGGTACCATAAATCCATCTTTCTGGGTCGTAGGGGCGCCCACACTTTCTGACACCAAATGTAAAAGATCTTTACCCACTCGGGTTCGTTGCCCCTTTAAAAATAGACCCGGCACACAGAAATGGATTTTAAGCGCTGGTGCGCTATTTTTAATCAACACAAAAATCAAACAAAACACACAAAATAAACACCTAGCTCGGTACGAGCACTAACTAACACACAGGAACACCCTGGCTAACACGGGACAGCTACACTGTTTCCCCGTCCTTACAAAACACACTGGTTTTATACAGCACTTACTTTTTAGCTCATGACTGCCAGGAAGCAGAGCACACCTTTCTGCCTCCTTCTCCTCAGCAGCCTTGAGCAGACTAGCTGCCTCTCTTAAATACCCTGCACCTGGTTTTAATTTAACAATAGCTACCAGGTGCAGGGGATAATTAATAATAAAACAATTAACAAATCAATGAAACAATCAACCAAAACAATTAAACTAAACAAATGTGCATTCCACACATGTTTTCCACTCAGGGAGGCTTTAACCCCCTCCCTGCTGTGTTACAATATATATATATATATATATATATATATATATATATATATATATATATATATATATATATAAAAATGGCCTTGGGAACAATATATTTTTCCTTCAAGTAATTATGTGATATCACCATGACACAGGTCATTTCTTTATAATTACACACTTAGTAGTTACCATGTAAGAGCAGGAAATGTTGGCAGTTACTCAGTTATTACCAAGATATCACATTATTATGAATTCCCTTCGTGAAAAATGTGGAGCAGTTTAGAAGCAGTTTGAAAGCAGGCTGACAGCTATAGAAACTAAACTTAAACTTACAAAAAAAAAAAAAAATTAACATGGCCTTCAAGCCATTAATCTGTGACACCTGCATGATGTGGGAAATCCAAGAATACCCAGCAGAGCTAAACCAAGTCTGTGTAAAGTGCTGCACGATCCAGGACTTACTTCAGTGAGTAAGTATGCTAGAAACGGAGCGGCACCAAATAACCAAGCAACAGGAGTTTGTGGAGCTGGCACACCCGAAATTCTTGGAAGTTTGCACCCCTAGCAGACAGAAAGCCACCAGGGACATAGAAACAGCTGGGTTCAGATAGGCAGAGACAGGGGAAAAAAAGAAACATAGTCAAACACAACCACCACAAAGCAAAACGTCAAAGAAATTTCACCCACCTTGCAAAGTACCATACGGACAGCTGGAACATTGGACCACATTCTACAACAAGGACTATCTATATAGGCGGGACAGACAGACGTCACGGAAATAAAAAGGGAACCAATCTACTCGGAAAAAGGATACTCAAGGAGGTTCAGAAGCATTTAAACTAGAAAGGAAGGGAGGAGAAATCAACACATCAACAAATCTGAGAATGATGGAGTTGAATCTAATATTAGTGGGTATACAGGCAGGACAAAAGAGGCGGAGGGGTAGCGCTATACATCAAAAATAGTCTTGAAGCCCAGGTGTTAAATCTGGAAGAAAAAAACAACGCAGAATCAATATGGGTCAGAATAATGGACACAGATTCAAAGGGAATAATAATAGGGGCATGCTATAGACCGCCAAATTCAGACACCAAGCAAAATAATCTGTTATACAATGACATTAGAAATGTGTGTAGCAAAGGAGAAGCCATAGTAATGGTTTCAGCTTCCCCTATATAAAATGGGAAAACCTGGTGGGGAGCATGACAGGCGAAATCGAAGTGGTAGAAATGACAAATGGCTGCTTCCCAACGCAATTTGTCAAGGCACCGACTAGAGGGGAGGCATGCCTTGCATAGGTGGTGGAAGGCCAGGGCTAACAGGGGTCAGCCCCCCAAAACTTACAGTAACTATTAAAAAAATAATAATAATAATTAACACACTTTTCTAAATCCTTAACACAACGATTACATTAAACCCCATAACAAACTTGCAGAGTACTCAAAATCACCATAGCCTCGCAGAGTGCAGTGGCTTCCTTTACTGTAGATGGGGGTGGGATGCGGGTGACGGGTCTCTGTACAGGTGAAATTGGGTACTTATTCCAAAAGTTCCTTCAGCAAGCAAAAAATCGATCATTTTCATCACCATTGTTCGATCGATATCCTTTCATTGAATACAGTGTACCTGCCGATGCTGTATTCTGCTATCCATGTATAATTTTTTACTGCTCTTCTGAATACAAGGATAACACTTTCACTGAGAAGGGGTTGCGAGATTGGAAAAGATTCATTGAAAAGCTAAACAGTCATTCTACCTGCAAGGTTCACTTGGAGTGTATGAGTAAGTGGAAAAATTACCAGGCCACAAGTAAATCGGGCTCAGTTGTGTGTCACTTGTCAAACTCTCTTAAGGTGACAGTTGAGGAAAACAGAGAATATTCTCGAAAAATTATCAATTTGCTACTTTATCTGTCACGCCAAGAACTGGCCTTTAGAGGGCATGATGAAAAGGAAACGTCAGAAAACAGAGGGAATTTTCCTGAGTTATGCTCTCTTTTTGCAAAATATGATGAGCAATTTCAAAGGAAACTGCACGGCACGTTCAACATGACAAGCCATGATTTCAAAACGAGATCCTGTACATCGCGACTGACCTGGTGAGGAAACAAACAGCTGAAGATGTGCGGAATGTGGGATTTTACTGCCTGATAGCTGACGAAGGGCGATGTTTCAAGCAAGAGCAACTTTCGATCTGTGTTCGCTATGTGGGCACTGACTTGAATGTGTATGAGCGATTTCTCATGTTTAAGGACTGCTCACAATCCAGAAATGCAGCGGGGATCTACAGTTGTCTCAAAGACGGTACACAGACAGTTGGACTAAGCGCTATTACTACAGTGGGCCAAGCATATGAAAGGGCAAGCGTTATGTCCGGAAACACAAACAGAGTCCAGCAGAAAATTAGGAATGACCACCCAACAGCCATCTACACCCACTGTATGGCACACAAACTGAATTCTGTTCTTGTGGATGCTTGTAAGGTAAACAGAACCGTGTCAGGATTTTTTTTGAATCTTGGAGTCACTGTACTGTTTTTTTCTATGCCTGGGAACCATTCACTTTTCTGCAATGTACAGCTATTGTGTTGCTGTGAATAGAATCTGAGCGACAATCGATTTAATACAAAATTGACTTTATCTCATTTTTACTATAAACCCGCTACAGTATTATGAATATTGCAATAAATGCATTGTGTTTAAATAGACACATATAATTTGTATTAGCAAAAGAATAGCACAGTGGCAGCCAGTGTCTAAGCTATTAAGTTTTAATCAGCCTCCCCAAATAATATTTTCTCCCGCCGCCTATGATGCCTTGATTTAGTCTTTTCAAATAACAAAGCCAGAATAACTAAAACAGAGGTTAGGGAACCATTGGCAAACTCAGATCACAACATGGTCTCATTTGAAGTGCTAGGGTGGCAATGTGGAGTAGTGGTTAGGGCTCTGGACTCTTGACTGGAGGGTCATGGGTTCAATCCCAGGTGGGGGACACTGCTGCTGTACCCTTGAGCAAGGTACTTGTGACCGAGTGCTGTTGTTGCAGTGTGGGTAGTGATATCACGGACCAGGAATTAACCAAAGGCAAGAAATGGCGGATGTGATACTGAACGCAAATGCACTCAACATTTTATTAAATAATAAAATAAACAAAAGATTTAATCAACCAACAAAACAAAAAGGCGCGTTGGCCAAACAAACAAACCTAACAAGTATTGTGCTGGTTTTTAGCCAGCACGTATATAGCAATTGTTAACTCTCGTTCTGCCACAGACTTACGTCTCTCCTCCGACACTCTCTTCCTTGCGCAGACAGCTGGAGGCTTTTATATTCTGGCCGAGGGGTTAACTAGCTGTTAATTATCTTATTACCCCTCAGCCACAGTCTGCACGAGTTTAGTAAGGATGCTTGACTGTCAGCTAGTTAAATAATCAGTAGCTGATCAGTCACCCATCCTCACAAGGTTTTTAAAATGCAAAAACAATAACAAATAAGCGGCGCTTCGTCGTAATATAAACATAAATAATAATATAAATAAATAATAAACAAAGGGGCGGGACACTCCGCCACAGTACTTAACCTAGATTGCTCCAGTGAAAACCCAACTGTATAAATGGGTAATTGTATGTAAAAATAATGTGATATCTTGTAACAATTGTAAGTCACCCTGGATAAGGGCATCTGCTAAGAAATAAATAAATAAATAAATAATAATAATAGTTAAAACCCCAAAAGTAACAATTAAAGCTAAGGTTTACAATTTCAAAAATGCAAACTGAAAGAATGAAACAGTGACTAATAGAAATAGATTGGAGTAAAATAGAGAAAACATCCATAGAAAAAGGAACTGCAAACGCAAGTCAAAAAGGAAGTTAGAAAAGCCAAGCGAAAAATAGAAATGAACACTGCCAAAGGGGCTAAAACCAACTCCATAAAGTTTTTCCAATTTTATAACAGCAAAAGAACATTCAAGGAGGTAGTAAAATATCTAAGAGATACAAATGGCAAAATCATAGATGAAGAGAAAAAAATAGCAAATATACTGAATGATTACTTTTCACAAGTTTTTACAAAGGCTGATATGGACAACTTACCCAACATGTTGACCTGTTCCAATCCAGTTTAAAAAACTTTAGCACAATAGAGGCAGAAGTGTTAAAGGGACTAGGAACTCTCTTCAGACAGGGGTTGTACCGACAGACTGGAAAATTGCAAATGTAATACCGATCCACAAAAAGGGAGACAAAACCGAACCAGGTAACTACAGACCAATAAGCCTGACTTCTATTATGTGTAAACTTATGGAAACTATAATAAGATCCAAAATGGAAAATTACCTATATGTTAACATTATCCTGGGAGACAGTCAGCATGGTTTTAGGAAAGGGAGATCGTGTCTAACTAAGCTGCTTGATTTTTTTTGAGGATGCAACATCGACAATGGATAATTGCAAAGCATATGACAGGGTTTATTTAGATTTCCAGAAAGCTTTTGACAAAGTCCTGCATAAAAGATTAATTCTCAAACTGAACGCAGTAGGGATTCAAGGAAATGCATGCACATGGATTAGGGAGTGGTTAACATGTAGAAAACAGAAAGTACTGATTAGAAGAGAAACCTCAAAATGGAGCGAGGTAACCAGTGGAGTACCACAGGGATCACTATTAGGTCCTCTGATATTCCTAATCTACATTAATGACTTAGATTCTGGTATAGTAAGCAAACTTGTTAAATTTGCAGACGACACAAAAATAGGAGTGGCAAACACCGTTGCAGCAGCAAAGGTCATTCAAATTGATCTAGACAGCATTCATAACTGGGCAGACACATGACAAATGACATTTAATAGAGAAAAGTGTAAGGTACTGCACGCAGGCAATAAAAATATACATTATAAATACCATATGGGAGATACTGAAATTGAAGAAGGAATCTATGAAAAAGACCTAAGAGTTTATGTTGACTCAGAAATGTCTCCATCTAGACAATGTGGGGAAGCTATAAAAAAGGACAACAAAATTCTCGTATATATAGTGAAAGGTGTTGAATTTAAATCAAGGGAAGTAATGTTAAAACTTTACAAGCCTGGTTACTGCTTACCTCACTACAAAAAGGATATTGCTGCTCTAGAAAGAGTGCAAAGAAGAGTGACCATAATTATCCCGGGTATAAAAGGCATGTCGTATGCAGACAGGCTAAAATAATTTAATTCAGTCTTGAACAAAGAAAACTACACGGCGATCTGATTCAAGCATTTAAAATTCTAAAAGGAATTAACAATGTCGACCCAAGGGACTTTTTCAACCTGAAAAAAAAAGGACCAGGGGTCACAAATGGAGATTAGATAAGGGGCATTCACAGCAGGAAATAAGAGGCACTTTTTTACACAGAGAACAGTGGGAGTCTGGAACCAACTCCCCAGTAATTTTGTTGAAGCTGCTTGATGATATTTTGGGAGAAATAAGCTACTAACAACCAAACAAGCAAGATGGGCCGAATGGCCACCGCTCGTTTCTAAACTTTCTTATGTTCTTATATTCCCTGGTAATATGCTGTGACACTGCTTTATGCATCCAATTACCAGGTATATTGAAAGGTAGAGGCTTCAAGGCACCAATTTAAACACAAAGAGAATATAGCCCCTTCTGAGATAGCACCAGTAACCCTGAAACCACTTTCAAGAGAGACTTATTCATGAAAAAGCATTTAGTAATGCAATAATTGTTAACACAATCATGTGTGTTGGGACCCTTGGTTTAATGATTTAATATGATTAAATTATCCTACTATACCAAGTAAGCATCATATAATAAGGACTGCATATGTTTGTATGTCTAATTGGCAGCAGTGATAAATCTAAAATGCTACAATGCAAATTGTATGTGATATGCTTACATTGAAGGACATTTCAATAGGATGAAGAGTCATTGAATTACTGTATTGATTGAGACGTATTTGTGCAGCATCTGTGATACAGCAAGTAAATGACGTATGCAGGTTTCCAGGTAATGAACAAGCTATATGCACCATGAAAAGTTCTTTCACGATTGTGGTCTTTTATTTACATTTTATGGAGAACTAAGTGTGCTGTTTTTTTAATGTGAAAATGAACTGATGATGACTTCTCTGCCTGTACCTAAAGGAGTACATTCGTGGTTGGCATACAAATAGTCCTTATTTCTTGTAATCCACATTTAAATATGTTTTCTATAACATGTAGTCAAGTTGCTTTATTATTCCATCTCTGTAATTTGTATACAACAGCTGTAAGCTTTTTACTCTTATAGATTAGAAACTGGCAGTCAGAGAAGCTAAATGGTTTATCACAAGATCTAACTACCGGTAGTTCAAACTTTTTTCAAGAACTGTGTGAGCAACATCACCATTGGAAAACAAATCTGTCCCACTGCAAACAAACAAAACAACTATATACACAAATATAAATCAATAAATAAATACATGTAATACATGTGCTATAATTCACCCCTGTGGCTGCTCTCCTTTATAAAATATGTACACTGTAGTTACTAACACTGTAGTCAGGCAACTTCACCCTTGTTAGCTCAGTGACAGACTTTGAAATGCGATTAAGCACACTGCTGTTTCTTTAACACTACTCACATACATCTTGTCTTAAAAGGTTGCAAAATTAAATCAAGCCTTATTAAAATCAATTTTGGTAAAAAAAAATTGTCAGCCTGGATGACTGTATCCTTTTTTTTTAACTGTAAAACTAAAGTTTGTTCTTTTGAAGTGTAATTTTCTATGCTCGTATGTTTCTCGTATTTTTGTAACGTGGGTATTTTTTTCTACCAGAATTAAGTTAAATAGCAAAATATTACAGTGAATCTTAAAGACAGATTAAATATGGTCTACAAAACCCATGTATCATTAATGATTTATAGCAATCAGTCCACTATTACTTTTACAGCTGTGAATGAGATCTATTGAGTCTGACGGTTTTTTCTGTACATTATTTCGAGAAAAAAAGTGGAACAGTCCTTAAGTTCACTTGAATTTAACCGTATATTTTAATAAGAAAATACTGTTGTTAAAAATAAACCCCAGAAAATCTGAACCCTTTACATAGTCCATCAAACCATCAACTGAAAAAATGTCCTGGTGGACTAATAGAATATGTAATGGTTATAAACTAATGGAATATATAATTGTTATAAGAAATCAATCACATTTTTATCCACTCACTCTCTGCCACTTGTGGTGGAAAGTGATAAATCATTGAGATCTGTATCATATTGTAAAGAAGCCACTCCTTGTAATTAGTTCCACACAAATTACTACCGGACAAACTGTTGTATATGTCGATTTTTTAGGAATTTTTGCTGGAGCGACTAATACACCGGTGCGACGGTGTGTCTAATATTAAACTACTGTACCAATACCACAATGGGATTACTACAGCCATGGTTATGGCTCACACAAACTTAACTGTCAACAACCCGATTTAGTTTTTCAGGATCTACGGCATTCAGGTCCTGTTGCTAGGAAGAAACACAAAACCAGTGTTCTAATTAAAAGTTTTAATTTGTTACTCTCAATACTCATTTTGAATGTTAAACGCAAACTTTCAGACTCTTGACTGACCTCCTCCTCTCGAAAATGTCGCAGCTATAATGCTTCACTGTTAACACAATAGCTGTCAGTCTCCATGAATTTCCTTATTCCCACCCTCACAAGCCATTGATTTGTCAACATTGAGACTGATCCCGCCCCTGGGATCCATAGCAAACAGCTATTGGTTAGAAAGCAGAGTAGTAAACTTATCAAGTATTCCATTCGTTATAACTGCAATAATAACGCAGGTGACTTTGAGACTGGATAAAGTAGGACAATCAGACAAAAAACGAAAACAGGTTTGAAATTGTGCGTTTTTGAATTTGCTTAAATACATGCTGAAAAAATAGTATGTGACTGGAGACGAAACAAAGACAAACTTAAAATGGCGAAAGAAAAACAAGCTGATAGAGGAGGAAAGTGTTTATGGCCCAATGTAGAAAACATTTTGTTTGAATGGAGTACTTTGAATGACTTTAATACATACTTTAACTTTTTCTCCATGTCAGTGCAATGGAGTGGTACACTTGTAAAGAATGCGTATGGTTATGGTTCTGATTAACAAAACAAAATGAATGTATTTGCACAGCTGGAAATTGAATGCAATTGTATTGCACCATATGCAACACTAAAATATTTTGTTTACTGGTTATTTATTTATTTATTTATTTATTTATTGCTTTTTTAATTGATGCAAGCAGCATGGTTTCATCCTTTTCTTTTAAATTTGAATTAATACAACACATTTGTAAAAGCCAATGCAGCTGGAAATATTGTCTAAGTATGGTTTTGGAATTGAATGTTCAGTAAAGCAAAGAAGATATGTTACTGAACTTTGGTATTTGATAAGCTAAAATAAAATACCGGTAGGGTAATACAGATGTGATGTGGGATGTATAACTTGATTTTACGATCTGTTAATTATTACTTTTTATATTTTAGAAATTTTGAAAAACAGAATAGTTTCTAGCAGTTTAACTAAAAACAACACTGTAAAATTATCAATGGAATAAAATGTTGCAAACCTTATTTCGAAACTAAACCTGTGTATCTTCATTTATCAGTGTTGAGCATGTAGGGAAAAAATCAATTGTAGAAAAGTATTTTAAGCACAAAAAAGGTGTCTCAAGCGTCAAAAAAGTAGGAGTGATTTGTATGCCAGTGCGACATATAAAGTGATTTTTACGTAGGGTTGGCGAGTCTGATCGTGTTCATCCCCTTCAGGAAGGACTGTGTGTGCAGCAGCAGTTTTGAAATTGATGTAAACTGATCTCAGTAATCATCAATCAAAAAACATATACATATATAAATATAACTGTTTGTCTGCTGCATGTCTGTCCTGGTATATTTAAGTATGTTTGTGTAGTTTTATGTTTAACAGAACTCTAAAGTCGCTACAAACCATAAAATACAACGAAACCTGTTATATGAATAGTATAATAATTTCTCAAAATATAATATCAATCTCACAAAATATCGTTCTTTTGATTGTACTGTTCACCTAAATTACATTTAACAAAAAATAAATAAAATTTTTCCAAGTTATTTTTTATTGTATAACAGTTTGTTTTTCAGACAAGCGTCACAGTCAATTTTGGGACTTAGGCCCTGTCCACAATACTTAACCGATCTCAAGAACAATACTTGAAACCGTTCTAATTAGTCCAGCTCAAAGCGTCCACCTGAAGAACCATTTCATGTTTAGTCAGGCTTAATGCGTACACACACTATTAAAATAGTTTGGTTACAGTTCCTAGCAGCGCAATGAACAGTGGAAATGAATTTGATAGTATCCCACCATGCACTGTATTAACAGAGGTCCATATTGCTAAAAAGAAATAAAACAAGTATTTTGGAAAAAGTAAATGCTAACACACACACACACAAGTGGGGCTTGAAGTTTTCAGGTTTTATTTTTAATCAGGTGACATCCCTTTAATTATGAAACAGAATCAGCTTGGATACAATTCACGGTGGATCTGACTCTGCAAATATACTAGACCGTTTAAATACGTGGATTTGTAATATAGAAAGGAAGTTAAAACATGTCGAAGTCATGACTTTGCAATGCACAGATTTTGTTTAAATTGGATTACATTTATAACATTTTAAAAAATGCTTCATATTAATTATTTATATAGATATTCACATTACCTACTTTTTCAGTGGCACATGCATTAATCCAATGCTGTACAATAACATTCTTTACAAATTATGAATGTGTAAAACGTTATTATAACTTTTTGACCCCCTAAGAAATACTACAAAAAATATTGTGTAATGGGTATAATTATAATTTGTAACAGACAAATAAATGCCCTTTAAAACGTGGTATAATACGTTACGTTTCTGTATATTATAAACAAAACCTGCGCGTTTTAAAAATGACGCCTATGCGTTGCTTGCAGTACAGAGTGTCTGTCTCAGTGCCATGCCCTCCTGACAGTCTTGGCAGAGTGACAGATGTGTTTTTAGGGGTAGGCTGTAGCGTAATAATAATAATAAAAAAAGATCTTTCAATTTAAAATCACAATCTAGCGTGGAGTGAATTTTTTTAATTCTAAAAGCTAAAGTCAGTAGAGTGCAAAACTTAAATCCAAGATGGCCACCGGCCAGGAACTGTAGTCAAATTTTACATGTTTAAATTTTATTTTTATTTTTATTTTTATTTCAGATATGTTTAAACTAAGTAAAAGCTATTGATAATAACCTATTTGGGGTTTTGTTTGTTGAAATCTAAAAAAATGTTTGACCACCTTATTTTATGGTAACTGCTGAGAAAGGGACTGGCTGTCAGTCCTTTTCAATTAGCAGAAGATCTGAAGACCTCTATTAGTATTTTAAGAAGGTCCCTTTGGTTGTAAAAGAAATATTCCAGTGTGCAGAACTGTTACTAACAGCATGTAACAAGATTTAACAAGCATCTTTTATGGAAGGAACTGTTTTAATGTTTTATAGACAACTCTAACTTTAAATGCATTTTGAGACAAGGTGTGCATTACTCACATATCATGTGTTTCTAATAAGCTACAATACATCCTGCTGATTCATGTTGCCCTCACAGCTTCCATGTGTGCCCTCTTGTCCTGTTAATATTGAATTAATGACTCTAGTTAGCGTTATTGGATACACTTCAAAATGCAGGTACATATACTACTTATAGCTATGCTCTGGTTACAATTTAAATGTTAAAAAATATATCCTAGTAATAATATAGTAGTACAGAGCTTCCTTCATGATTTATTTTATTGATAACTATTATTATTATTATTTTATAAAAAAGGCATGCAACATTCCATTTTAATCAGTGATTTTTGTGTAAACTGCAACCATTATTTTAGCTGTCTTTGTATTCTACCATGATTATTATTATTATATTTTTATTTAGCAGATGCCTTTCTCCAAGCGACTTACAGAGACTAGGGTGTGTGAACTATGCATCAGCTGCAGAGTCATTTACAACTACGTCTCACCCAAAAGACGGAGCACAAGGAGGTTAAGTGACTTGCTCAAGGTCAAACAATGAGTCAGTGGCTGAGGTGGGATTTGAACCGGGCACCTCCTGGTTACAAGCTCTTTTCTTTAACCACTGGACCATACATCCTCCTATGATGTGTGAGGGGGCCACCCATGGGGTACTGAAAGTGATGACCTGCTGTAAAACATGGAGCAGCCGAAGTGGCCTGAAATTCCTAGAAATGGAGATTTCGCTGGAGCTGCCCCTGTGAGTGAGCACTTGGACTTGTTGCAGTGACTGACTCCCCCATAGGAACATATCGGTGCAACTTTGCACTGGAGCTGACCTACCACTAGCACAGGAAAAGGCCAGGGGGGAGGAGGGTTCAACGCCCACTGATTGGCGGAGGACATGGGATGAGTTGCAACAATGTAAGGGAGTAGGGGCTATTTAAATATTTAGGGCAGCAGTGTGGAGTAGTGATTAGGGCCCTGGACTCTGACCGGAGGGTCGTGGGTTCAATCGCAGGTGGGGGAACACTGCTGCTGTACCCTTGAGCAAGGTATTTACCTAGATTGCTCCAGTAAAACCCCGACTGTATAAATGGGTAATTGTATGTAAAGATAATGTGATATCTTGAAACATCAAGTCGCCCTGGATAAGGGCGTCTGCTAAGAAATAAATAATAATAATAATAATAAATGACAGCCTGCGTGCTGCACCTGATTGGTGTAGCAAGCAGGAGTGCGAAGAAGAGTTGCTGTTGCTGTGTTTATTTCTTGTGTCCGCGAATAAAAAGCCTATTTATTCCTGACTCAAGCTTTTCTGTGCTTCGCCACAATATAAACCAAATACGAATTACATTTCATGTTTCATTTCTCTTCATAGAACTAGAAGCTGCTATCAGATTTAAACGCTGCCAGGATTGTGTTAATGCTCAGGGAGGTCATACCCGATACTAACTTTGTAATGTTTTCTTTTTGACAGTGTGTCATGTTTCATACTGAAAACTTATCATGATTCTTTATTTTTGTTCACATTTTCTGTGATTTTGTGATTTTGTTTGATATCTATGTTTAAAATATTTGATTAAATCCATTAGACCTGAGGGTTGCGTTTCTTTTGTGCATCAGTATGTGTATATATATATATATATATATATATATATATATATATATATATATATATATATATATATAATTTGAGCACGTCTGTATATATATATATATATATATATATATATATATATATATATATATATATATATATATATATATTCTAGAATAGAATATAAAAAATAGAATATAAAAAATATATTCTATCTCGTTGAGTCTTTGTTGATCCCGACCATATTAATAAGACATCATCAATGTACCTAAGCCGTAGAGAGATAAATGATAAAAATATGCTATCATTATTGTAGATTAGTTTCTCCTCCCAAAATCCATAATAAGCTTGATCTGTTAATTTAGTATATTGTAATGTTTTCATGTTTAGGAAGTATTACTCAAGGAGACAGTGCTGAATTCTCAAAATGCTCTGCAACCCCCGAAAACAACAACACACATCCTCCCCACTCATTCACTCACTCCCCCCTCCCATGCTAACAATGTGACCCGTTCCCCTTACCATACACGTAACATATAAAAGACAAAAGAGACAAACTGAACAGACAACAAGTCCTGCAACAAAGCAATTGTCCGGGTTGATACAATATATATATTTTTTAATTTGAAAGTAAAAATATATGAAAGCATTGCAACCTTTATGTACAAAAATCTTCACTAATATACAATTGAACAAGACCTGTTGAGTATTTATTTTCATTTCATACAGTATTAAATGGCAGTGTTTATATCTGATAGTGAAAAATAAATAAATAAATATCACGATAAATAAATAAAAAATAAATGTCTATGTATTCATTTATGTATTCATTTATTTCAATACACAGATATCTACGTCATTTTATGTGACATTCACCATTGCTGTTCTGATCAGGAGAAATCCATCAATGATGGCATCAGTTAGCATCCCATTGTTCAATAGGAAATCCATGTCTGCCATACTGATGGAAATGTTCTTTACTGTCACAGCTTTGAACTGTCGATATTCAGCTACACTTTTCCAAGGGCCTGAATTTCCTCTGAATTTCTTTGGCGTGCTAGTAAGAAGCGATTCTTCAAAAGAATGAGTCCTCTTTTCCCATTCCTGGCATTAAGGTTACCCCCAATGTTTAATCCTGCTTCTCCAATGAGTCTGGAGCTGCTGTTGTCACCAGTGCATCTTTTTGATGTGGTCTCTTTCTTCCTGACTTAAACCTCAGGGCATTCATTTTAAGTTTTTTCAAACTACACACTTTCTTTTGTGCCTTCTTCACGCCAATTGACAGTCTTGCAGCTAAAATATGGTAGCATGTCTGGGTGCTGTTACATGAACATTTTTCATTGGGAAAAAGATTGACTACATAATCCTTATATCTGAGCCCTTTAACAATAAATTCTTAGATGGTAGTTTCCACTTCCACAGCGTCCTCTTAAAACCTCCCTGTGATAAAACGTTTGCAGAAAATAGAACGCATGAACAATTGCGTGAGTCGTTTGAGCACAGCATTCATGCTTTCTGACACGCTTGCTGTTGCTCCACTAGTTGCAGTGTAAACACCCAAATCATCCAACAACCACCTGCCACATTTTCCAATTATGTCATTCTTTAAGTTCTTTTCAAAGTACTGTTTTGCTTTCCAGTAGGCAAAGAACATTATTTAAATATACAGCTCTGTCTGCCTTCGCTCCTTTGTATGTTGTAACCCAGTATTCCACATCCTTCAATAAATTGCGCAGTTCAGGGATAGCATCTAACATTGTAGAGAACAATAACCTGTGCACTCCTTGACCCCTTTTTCCGTGGATAAGTGCTGACACTGTGTGAGTTAGATGGCTGCAGGGGTGACGTCAGACCAGGGAAATGAAACCAAAACAAGGAACGGCGGGGTAAACCGAGGTTCTACGGCGCTCAGCGTTTTATTTAACAAAAACAAATGATTTAAACAAAAGACAAAACACTTTCAAAAACAAAAGGCATGAGGGCCAAATAAACAAACAGACGGAACAAAACAAACAAGTATCGGCTGGTTTATAATCAGTACGTATAGCAATTGTTTATATTTAGTTTTAGTTTTTCTCCACCGCCAAGTTCAATTGATCGAACTCCAAGTGCAATTGATGACACAGCTGTTAGTAATACATTCTTAAAGGGGGGAAAAGGTGGGACTTTATGCGTTAAAATTATTCATCAAGTGCTAAAGATAACATTTCCCACTTAAAACACCCTTGTATTTATCATATAAGACAATAAAAAGACTTAAAACCGGCACTTAAATTGTGATGTGTTCTGCCATATTGACAGAGTTTTCCCATGACAGAACAGCACACAATTTCTGGTGCAGCTGCTGTAACTGTACAGTAATGCCGACCTGTGAGGCATGTGTTTATTGTTTTGCATTCCTTGCATACAGCACAGAACTACTGTGTAGAGGTCCTGGATACTGCACGGCTGCTTTTACAGACATCCGAGCTGGCTCTGTACTACCTATCGCCAGCAGGTAGCCTGTGTTTGTATTGACCTGTTTCATACTTCTTGTATGCATCACGTCATTATTACTATAATAATAATAATCCCACTTCATAGGTATTAAAAAATATATATAACAGCTTCAATGTTTTAAATAAAACAATAAGTTGTTAACGTATTATTACTATTATTATTATTTTATTTATGATTATTATTTTTAAAGTTTTATCATCATTTTCCCTTCGGTATAATTTCTGTCTCATGAAACGACACCGCTAAAGCCACCTCTTCTCCACCTTTGAATCTTTATTGTCACTCTGTATGCGGAAGCCTAAAGCACTGTACATATGCATGCATACTCATTTTCCCTAGTTACCGTAAGTGCTGTTCAAAGATCTGATCAAAAAATACACTTTGTATCTTTTCATAATCTGGCTAAAAATGAGCCGGGATCCAATTCTGTTTTTTGATCCCATTACAGTACAACCGGCCCCAGGTCACTCATGCCAAGTGCATTTACTTTACTACTATAGTACTATGGACATTTGGAAACTGGACAACTCACATAAAAGCTTAATGTTGTACATAAATGACTTTGTTATAATTATATTGTACAAAATCATCATCCGTAAGTCACAATTACAAAACTTTGAATCTCACGTTAAAATGTGACATTTTCCAAACAATTTGCATTAGAGAAATCACTTACTTCACACACTTCATGTACTTCCCCCGCTGCCTTCTCCAACCAGTGACATCACAGGAGTGATTTCCAACAATGGCGGATTACAGTTTGATAGACCGCGGAATTTAAACAGCTTGTTTGACATATACCAATCAAAAACAATCAAAACAAACCCAAGATTACATTGCTTTCCCATCTATTTTATCATTTACAAACAAACTGAAAAGTGTTTCCCATCCCCTTTAGAGTAATCGCAGGGGGAATTGAGAATGTACAAGTGTTTGAAGTAATGTACACTGCATTTGCATTTGCATCCGTTTGCAATGTATTTGCACTTGACAGAATGTATTTCATCGATGTCAAATGCATTTGAATAATCTATCAAATGCATTTAGCAAGTGTTACTACTTAAACAACTCCAAATGCAATTAATGATACAGCTATTAGTAATACATTGTCAAAGTAATCACGTGGTTAATTGAGAACTTACAAGTGAAGTAATTTCAGAACACTAATTAATTACATGAGGAACATGATTAAAGGACTTTGTTATAACAGGGAGAACACTCTAAAAAGTAAAGGTTCTTCAGGGGCTCAATTGGAAGCATACTTTTATGGAAGAGTTCATTTTTCAACCTTAAGGTTTGTGGTAAATATTTCAATGGTTCATTTAAGGACTGTCCATATTTCTGTGTCTTACTCATTGTCCTTTTCATTTAAAATACAGTACGAGAGAGAGAGAGAGAGATAGCATTTTTTGACTGCACAGATCTACATTTTTGGCAATCTTGCAAAAACCTATGAATACTATTGTAGTTATATATATATATATATATATATATATATATATAAAAACAGGAGAATGTATAGTTGTGTTTTTATAACAAAATCGTTAATAAAAACATACAATGCATGTTTATCTGTATTAGGCATCCTGTTTTCAAAAACTAAAGTCTATCTAAGTAGAGTAAACTTCTAATGCTTTGCTTTCTAGTTCGCTCCAAATAAAGCACATGCAGTAAGTATGTCTTCGGATCAGTATGCAATTAACCACTACTTTTTTTTTTTTTTTTTTTACATATAGATATTTTTCTTTTTTTAATCCATGTTACCATTAAGTCTATTTCATAAAGGTAAATGAAGCTGCTATGTACACAAGTTTGGACTGGTGGTAGTACCTTTCTTTATGTCATTCTTCTGCCCAATAATACAAGTTTTTTGCAGTTTTCATATTATTTTTATATATCACAAAGGTAAGTGTGCTGAAAGCTGTTCCGTGAGCTAACAGAGTCTGCGAGCCACCAAGAGAGCTAACACAAAAGAATTTCACGAGATGGGCATGAAGACTGTTATTTAACTAATCTCTCAGAGATAAGTGACAGTGTCATCTTTATTCAGAGTTAAAAGATAAATACATGTGTTATAATACTTATCGTGACTTAAAATGATTTTGTGATTAACTTACCAGTAGCTAATGTTATTGGTCAGTAACCAGAACACTACCAAAATAAAAATGACACTTTACATACAGTAACTCAGCTGATCATTTAAGAAGCCATGAAGCAGAAAAATAATATTTGTTTCCTGATACAATAAATTAATGTTAAATAGACATTTTTTGCTGACATTGGTAACTTTAAATAATTATTTTCATCTATCTGAAAGGTAAAGCGGTTTGAGATCTTTTCCCCTCAGATACATATGAAAACTCAACCGCGTTGACTTTAACATGACAAGTCTTATGAAACTCATGAAATGCTAAAAAACAAAGGAAAGGCTTCCACTAGTAAATGTTGAAGTTGTTGACACAATGAAAGAAAAAAATGGAAAACAAGCAGATATCTCCAACAAAAGACAGAGAGAAACAGAGGCTACAACAATTCAGAAGACAGAAAGCAAAGATTAGAAAATGTGTTTACTTAAGGTCTAAGAGCCAAGCAAGTTTGACTTTTTTACCCACAGTATGTTTGTTTGTGTATTTGCAGGGGAGTTGTGGGTGGCTTTTTAGAAAATGTAAACATAGAAACGTTCATTATTATATTTATGATTTTTAGCATAGATTAAAATATTGTGATAAAAGAATTCATGCATTACAGGACAAATATAAATAAAAACGTAACAATGATAAATAAAAGATGTATTAACAATGTTATATATTTTTATATTTTAGATAATACATGAAACAGAAGAGGATGAAAAAAGCCTACAAATCCACATAGATAAGATTAAAGGGGAGTGTGCAAAATTTAACATTAACATTAGCACTTTGCAAGAAAAAATGAAAAGGACAGCACACCAAAGACAACTGTATACAAACCATCAAAGCACTAAAGACGTCCTTGATGACTACCCAGCACTTCGGCTGGGTAGCATTGTGAGTTTCAAACGGTTGCACTTGCTAACCAAGGGAACGTAGAGAGGTAACCTGTTCCTTTGTTATGGTTAAGCTGAACCGGAAGGAGTTGTGCGATTTATCATTTTACTGTGTTTTGTTTTTTTTGTTGTGTTTAAAAATCTACTTGTTTGTTATCATTAGATGGCTAACACGATCCAGAGCTGTCGCTACAGGCCAGCATCAAACCCGGACAACACTGCACCATTGTACACGGATAAATTGTATTACACCACAAGCACTATAGCACTCACTCTGGACTTGTGAACATGTGTGTCTTTGTGTGTGTTCTACTGTGTTTATTATTTACAAACTGTGTCTTATTTTGGGACTGCAACCCGTTGTTTTGGAACAGTGCAATGCACATTGCTGTGTATTGCCTGGGATTATTCTTTGTGGTCACCAGACCAGGATTATAAAAATAAAACCTGTTTGGATCATGAATTTTGTTGTCTGTCTTCTGTTTCATAATCACATCACCACTACACCTGCGCATGCAAACCACTTTGCCACACGCACGCAGAGGTATTACAATATGATTGTATTACATAAATACAACAGTCACAATGTAGTATAAGTGAACCTTATACTAATTTGTAACTAAGGTAACAATTGACATAATGCTTCTGCCTTTCCTGTTCAAATAAGATCCTGATTTTCTTTGTGTTATTGATAAGGTACATTTTTGTACTTATTTGAATGTTATTAAAATCATATATATATATATATATATATCTCCAAGGAAATTATAGTTGACACCAGTGTCAATAACAGAGTATTTGTAAAACAATCTGTGTTCATCTGAAACACATGTATAATGTATGCAGTAAAACTTGTCAGAAAGAAATGGCAATTATACATATACATTTTTTTCCAGAGTACATCTGTTCCATGTCCAGTACTGAGCATCAAGGGCAACCCGTTTCAGCTTCACAGTGAGGTCAAACTGTTAATGGATGGACAAGAAATTCCGGCTGAGGAACCGGACGAAATCACAGTGGGCTTTGACTTTTATTTTTAATGTGGAATGTGCACATGGTGCAAGAAACACTTTGTTATTTACACAGAGGTTCATTGTTGGTATTGGGGAAGATAGTAGGATTCCACCCACAGTTGTTAAAAATGCAAAGATAATTTAAGTAGGTAATTTCCAGGTGAGTGAGAAGGAGCACGTTTATGTATAGGGTTTTCTTTTCTTTTCATCAAATGCTTTTAAATGCTTTAGTTTCTAGTGTCTCAAATATGATGAAATATGAATTTAATTAATCCTAATTAATATAAAATGTAATTCACCATTTTCTTTCTGTTTATAGTTTGCTGGTGGTACAGTTTTACTATTTGTTACTTAGGATCATTTTGAATGTAATATACCTATTTATGTGTTCATTTATATAAACTAAATAATAAACTAATTTATGTATTCATTTATATACACTTTACATTTAACCTTTAATTGTTTTAATAGTTATGTAGTTTTTTATTCATGGGTTACATTTAAAAATATATTTATTTTTTTGACTGTGTAAGCATTTAAATTAAACTTTATTGCTATCAGTCCAGCCTGTGTTTATAATCTGTTACACTCTAAAGGGTTATATGGTAAACATTTTCATAGTTTTTGCTTATATGGTTAGCTTTTATACACCTAATTGTATATACACAAAGGTATTTATCTTTTTAGAAATCCCACTGTTTGAACATTTTTAATAATATTTACAAATGCTTTTAGTTGTTAAAATGGTTGCTATAGTGTATAGACAAAGTTAACTTGAACAATCAAGCACAATCAAAATACAAACAAGGGGTCAAATTAAACTGTCAGGTAACATTAGAAAACAAAATTACTACAGTGTGATTTTTCCAGCAATAAAATGGCATTATAAAACATGTAATCTGTGCTGGATACTCTTTATGTTTGTGATCAAAAAAAATATAGACCTAAACCATATATGCCAGGAGTCTCCAGTCCTGGTCCTGGAGGGCCAGTGTCCCTCCTGGGGTTTGTTACAACTGTACCCTAAATTAATTAATTGGACCAATTAAGCTTCTAATAAGTACTTAATTGGTCCAATTTATTATGACAATGAACGTGCTGCATATATGGCCTTTATTAAAGGATGCCAGACGCCCCTGTGTAACGTTTTTCCACTTCTGTATACCTTGGCAAAGCGTTGCCTTACACTTCCAACCAATTCAGTGGATGCAGAACATGCAGTCTCAATGTATGGGCAAGTCTTCACAACACAGAGACAGAGACAGAGAATACATACGTGCCTTTAACAAATGACAGCACTCAGTTGCAGTAAGGAAGCAAGTACTAATATTTTCAGGCTTTTATAGTGCTCTGAAATATTATCTACTTAGGTTTATTTAATTTTTAAACAGGTCTACGAAATGTCCACTAAATCCTAATTTGATTCCATAACCTACCTGAGAAAAATATGTAAATTCTCTGCAATTTAGTAGACCCTAGTTATAATGGTCCTAGTTATAATATCTTCAATGATCTGCTCCGTTATTGAATCGTATTTTGTCATACTTGTACTTGCTAGAACCAAAGTCATTGTTATTTATCTTGCTCTTAATTGTATTATTACTTGTACTGTGATTCTTGAAATGTATTTTTGTTTACGACTGTAAGTCACCCTGGAGAAGGGCGTCTGCTAAGAAATAAATAATAATAATAATAATAATAATAATAATAATAATAATAATAATAATAATAATAATAATAATGATGATGATGGTATTTGAAACCAAGTTTTGAAAGAAAATTGGAAAAAAGTAACAAAAATACATATCTCACTAATCCCTTAAAGCTGAGAAAGCAGAGTAAGCCAGACTGTTGACACACAAAGCTCTGACTAGCTTTACTGTAGTATCCTATTCTTAAAGTTTTTGCTTAAATAAACGATGACCTATGACTATGCCATAATAAAAGTGTGGATTATTCCTTGTTTCGACATCAGTCCCATGCACTGTAATGTGAAACTTAAGAAACATGAGATCCCATTATTATTGGTACCAGTTGAATTCTGGAAAGGAATTTGTAGATAATGGAGCAAATATGGGGCAATTGTTATTAGATTGAAATGAGCATAGCCTTATTAACATAAGTTATGTTATTTCTGTGTTATTTTCTATTTTCAGCAGTATGCACACAGTAACGTACTTGCTGTTTACACATCACTGTCATGTAGTTTTTTTGTTTTGTTTTGTTGTATTCATGCTTGTAAATCAATAAACAAAGACTCCTTAATAACCTGCATTTGGCAATGCTACTGTAGATGCCAAATTTCAGCTGATAAATGTCAGGTGTTTGTTTTCTTGTCTGTTGTATTTTTTTTTTTTTTTTTTATTTGTTCCCTTCACTACAGATGAATTGAATTACTGAAAATATCATTAAACATCTCCATTTCTAAACCATATTTTTTGTAAATAGTATTTGAGATAAACACTGTATAATTGAGGAGAGGTGTAGAATAAGGGCAAGTCTTTCATAACAGCAACATTCATTAACTACAAAATTCAGAACCAGTTGCAGTTACAGTATTTAAATAGAAGTACATTATCATATGGAGTGTCTTTTGTACTTTTAAGTATGCACTGTATGTATAATGCTACTTTTATGATGCATACAGTGTCTGTCATAAGCAGCTTTATTAATACAATGGTTGCAAAAAACTTTGAATCTCTCACTTAGCATTGAAGCCCACTAGCCCTTTCATAATGAATATTGACGTTATGAAAGGCACTTGAAACATGATACAAATGCTGCTTGAAATAGATGGTCAAGGAAAGTAGTTTGCTCTCAACAGAAATCATGGGAGCTAATGTCTGCACCCAGAAAGCAGCAGCAGCAACATGAAAGGGAAGACTTTTTATAATAGAATGTTTCAAGGATGTTGTGAATTCATGGAGCTTTATAAAAATAAAAAAAATCACTAAAAATCATAACTGTTAAAAATGCTAACATCTTTGCACTCATTGATCACCTCAAACCTACGATGATACTTTGTTCTTCAAGCTGAGAAGTAGCATGCAAAACAGGCTTATAAGTCACAACATGATGTTTCAAAAGCAGTGCCCTTGAAAGGTACGGTAAGACCTTGTATATGAATCCTTGACTTTCAACAAATCACTTATTATGCTGTGATAAAAGACTGTACTTTGTAGTTGGCAAAAGTTATTTCTACAGTTGACAAGATGAATAAGAAAATAAGAACATAATAAAGTTTACAAACGAGAGGGGGCCATTCGGCCCATCTTGCTTGTTTGGTTGTTAGTAGTTTATTGATCCCAGAATCTCATCAAGCAGCTTCTTGAAGGATCCCAGGGTGTCAGCTTCAACAACATTACTGGGGAGTTGGTTCCAGACCCTCACAATTCTCTGTGTAAAAAAGTGCCTCCTATTTTCTGTTCTGAATGCCCCTTTATCTAATCTCCATTTGTGACCCCTGGTCCTTGTTTCTTTTTTCAGGTCAAAAAAGTCCCCTGGGTTGACATTGTCAATACCTTTTAGAAGTTTGAATGCTTGAATCAGATCACCGGGTAGTATTCTTTGTTCAAGACTGAACAGATTCAATTCTTTGAGCCTGTCTGCATACAACATGCCTTTTAAACCTGGGATAATTCTGGTTGCTCTTCTTTGTACTCTTTCTAGAGCAGCAATATCCTTTTTGTAACGAGGTGACCAGAACTGAACACAGTATTCTAGGTGAGGTCTTACTAATGCATTGTAAAGTTTTAACATTACTTCCCTTGATTTAAATTCAACACAATATATCCGAGCATCTTGTTGGCCTTTTTTATAGCTTTCCCACATTGTCTAGATGAAGACATTTCTGAGTCAACATAAACTCCTAGGTCTTTTTCATAGATTCCTTCTTCAATTTCAGTATCTCCCATATGATATTTATAATGCACATTTTTATTGCCTGCGTCTAGTACCTTACACTTTTCTCTATTAAATGTCATTTGCCATGTGTCTGCCCAGTTCTGAATGCTGTCTAGATCATTTTGAATGACCTTTGCTGCTGAACAGTATTTGCCACTCCTCCTATTTTTGTGTCGTCTGCAAATTTAACGAGTTTGCTTACTATACCAGAATCTAAGTCATTAATGTAGATTAGGAATAGCAGAGGACCTGATACTGATCCCCGTGGTACACCACTGGTTAGCTCGCTCCATTTTGAGGTTTCTCCTCTAATTAGTACTTTCTGTTTTCTACCTGTTAACCACTCCCTAATCCATGTGCATGCATTTCCTTGAATCCCTACTGCGTTCAGTTTGAGAATTACTCTTTTATGCGGGACTTTGTCAAAAGCTTTCTGGAAATCTAAATAAACCATGTCGTATGCTTTGCAATTATCCATTGTTGATGTTGCATCCTCAAAAAAATTAAGCAGGTTAGTTAGACACAATCTTCTGTTCCTAAACTGCTAGGAAAGCCACGTAAACATAGAAGCCTCCCAGCTGTATTGGTGCTGGGAGGCTTCTGTGTTTACGTAATGTTTAGATCATCTGTATGAGCTGTGCGTTCCACCAATACCAGATTAGGAACATTTTTGAAGTCTAAATTAAATGAAAAGCAATTTCCGATAACCACTGACAACCAATAACCACTAATTTTCACTTTTTGTGACTGACAAGCAAAAACATGGTGAGAACCCCCCCTCAGCGGAGGCCATAGAGGTCAGGGGAAGTGAGCCTCACTTACCCCTGAAGGTTGTACCCCCCGGCTCCCCGCAGAACCGCACACCCGTGGGACAAACAATAGTTCATGTGCCAATGCATAACATTTAAGAAAGGAGGAAAAAAGATATACTAGACAAACAAGATGGATTAGTTTAGTAGAGTGAAATTATGTGTTTACCTGCCGCACCGTGGAGTGGAAAAAACCCTCACCCTATTAGGGAGGAAAACCTCTGGTGGACCCGGCAGATCAGGTAGCCCCAACTCCAGGCATGCTAACAACATTTTGTTGAGCTGCAGCTATATCGGAAACAGCAGTGTGTATATATGATTCTACTGCTGAGGAGGACCAGCGCCCTAGGCTCTTAATTAGATGCTGATTGATGTTGGCTTTTGCTGCTGAGGTGGATGCTCCAGTTCAAAAAGGAGTGAAGAGTGTAGAACTGAGGATAAATGCCTACTTTGGAGATGAGAGAGGCAAGGTGAGTTGAGAACCAATGTCTTGTAACTACTGCATGGGAGGAGCTGGTGAACAGTGGATCCGTCTTGAGTAAAGGCTTCTTGCTGTAGATGTATCTGGACATGGAAGCGTAGGGACATAATGGAGAATTAATGTTCGACAGCTGTATAAATTGACCCTGACTGTCTTAAAGATGCAGAGTATAATTAGGAAATTGAGAATCTGGAACTAAGGAGATGTCGTTGGAACGGATGCAGAGAGAAGGGAACCTGGAAAGGGATGGGACTGTATATTCAGAGCAACTGAGGAATCCAAAGAAAGCAGTTAAGCATATGACATCCATGAGGAGATCGAAGGGGTTGAAACAGCCTTTTTGCAAGATTGATACGAGCGACTGTAGATTATCTGAAGATATAGGAAGTCGAGATGGGGTAGTAGGAGGGGAGCTCTTAGATATGCCACGGAGCATCTGGCGGATTGCTGGAATGGCCTGAAGAATTGGAGAGGACACTGACATGAGACAGTAATGGAACTGAATTCCGGAGATGTAAGATTTGATTGAGGAAGCGGAGTGGTGTAGAATGTCTTGTACGTGGACGATAAAGGTTAGGATCCAGTCAATGGTTTGTTTTGAAAGTGATGTTACACAAGTAGGCTTCACGTAGTACATTACAAATCACAAAACTAGAACGAGAACAAAGCTGAGGTTCCCACTTTGAACTGGGTATTGAAACAAAATGAATGTGCTTACCCATTATGATTTTTTTTTGTGTGTTGGCTGCTGAACGTAAGTAGCAGTGAATTGCTAAACCAGGAACCCACGTAGGGAACAGACGCAAGCGAGATGATTGACAGATCTATTGCAGAGGCGGGCGTTGAGAGAGCAGAGGCTGCAATGGCGTCGAGACGAGAGTGTAACAGAATTGTGTGATTCTGTTATCGAATGACCAGGTGGGGAGGGACACGACTGCTGCTTTAACACTGAACTGCTACAGAGGAGAAAATACCTTTATGAAAATAGCTTTCAGAATCTTGTTGATGTACGAATCTTTAAAGAAAAGTCGGGGAGCGGCGCCTGCTTGCAGTTGTTTGCAGCAGATGAAATGCTTTGCAATAGATGATAAGGGCAAGGCAATTGCTGCAGACGGGAATGTTGATGCCTTTTCCACAAGATGGCCGACTTCCGGTTCTGTCCTACCATGGAGTCGGCACATCCCTGTGAAGGCGTACCACCAACCTTACTTAGCGCCCTTCCTGGGTGAGAGGTAGATTTGCAGCTCAGATTCATTCTCTCCCATTCACAGCCACTGAAAACAATTTCTTCCTAATTGATACTTGTTCGATAAGGAGATTCAATTGATTGTTAATTTGGTAATTGGATTTGGTTCTCTCTTCTTTGTTATGCTTATTTCAAACAGTTAAAACGTTTGTGTCTTACAACATTGCAGCAATGTTGTCTTGAGTTCCTTGGACTTTGAGTTTGAAATCCCACTTACACAGACTAAAGTGTCAGTTTGTAAGTGAAGATTGTAGCAAAGACTATGCAGCACACTATGCAGCACACATGGGCGCAACTGGCCACCTCCCCCCTTGAAACACAAACCCCCTCCCACATTGTCTGTCTTTCTCCCCCCGGATTCTTGTGGGTGGGTTGGTCCTGACTCTGGTGCTTCCTCCTGGAGACCGAGGACCTGCGACCATGGACAGGGCATGAGGAGTGCAGGCTGGTGACCAGGTGGGTGCAGCAGCTGGCAAAGCCTGGCGACCACTGAGAAATGTCTGAGCCACCAGGGGGAGCGGAGCCAGAGACCAGGTGACGGACTGTGCCTGGTGATGCAGCAACCCGGGAGCTGGGCCCAGCGACCAGAGGTCCAGACAGCAATACCAGGTGTCTGGGAGCTTGAGTCAAGGGCTCTAACCCATAGGCACTGGGTCGGAATACAGGGGTGGTGGTTGGGGTTGTGGGGTAGGTGGTCCACTTGCTTCGTCCTTTAGTTGGGGTGGTCTGGGCGATAGTACACAGTGGTCCAGGCTTGCTATTGGCATCATCGCTTGCAAAGGGCCCTCCGGTTGTGGCGATGCTGGCAGTGGTGCGGGGAAATCCGTCAGCGGTGTGGGGCGTGGTGTAGCTGGGCATTCCGGCGGTGGTGACAGCGCTGGCAGCTGCACAGGGCCATTTGGACATGGACGTGCGGCTGGCTTTTGCCATGCTCCCCTCAGCAGCAAGTGCAGCGAAGTGGAAACTCCTTGCCTTCCAGCTCTGGAGACGATAGCGGCCCCTCCCCCTTTGGCACTTGAGATGGCAATGGCTCCTCCCCTTTAGGCTCTGGAGATGACAGCATCTCCTATCCCTTTTGCACTGGAGATGGCACATGCTCCTCCTTTTCTGGCTCTTGAAAAGGTGTTGTTATTTAAATATTTTATTGACAAAATGCACTTTTTAATAAAATAAAAGGTAAAAACGCTCACCTGTCTTCTTTCAGATTCTAGTCCCTGAGGTTTTTGGTTACCACTGATAACTTTACATATTTTAAGTAGGAGATCAGTAAATTGCACTTATGATGATATTTCTAAAGAGAGAATATTTTTCCAGTGGATTTTTAAACTTTTTTTCACATTCAAACTAGGTCAGTGTAGGTTATACTTGATGATAGAATGAAACCATCATTTATTTAGTAATCTGCAGAACAATAGCTTTTTAGAAATGTACAATACTGTATACTTTAAGTAGCTATTCGGACCGATACAAGTTCAGTCAGCCCTCAAAAAGGTAGAATTCTCAGCCCGTAAAGGGTTAAATGAGGAATGAAAAACTACATCTCCCAGAATACCATAGCTATACAAGTACACCCATTGACTGGCAATGTGTTAAACTAATACACTGTTTGTATTTTAACAAGCCAGAGGCACATAGGATACAAAATGATGATTGGCAAAAGAGTTGAAAAAAAAAACAGCCTGGTTGGAACACTGAACAAAGTAAGAAGAGAGCTTCCACCGTCAGCGCAAAACTTGCAACCACAGCTGTACTCCAGTACAATTTTGAAACACAATGACCGTGCTACGCTACGCTAACTGTTTACAAGTGCAAGCTGAGAAAGAATGTAATTATTCCCAGCTCCCTTCATACGTCAGTTGCGATCGGGACTGTTGACAAGAAAGAAACAGAGACTGTGGATTTCTACAATGACACAAAGTACGGAGTGGACATTTTAGACCAGATTACACGTCAGTACTCAGTGAAAGCCAGTTCGAGCCAGTGGCCAATTGCTGTATTTTGCTGTACTGGACCTGGCAATTCCTTCGTTTTGTACAAGGAATGCACTGGGGAAAATATCAGTAGGATAGATTAAAAGGGCACATCAGGACCTTTTTATTTTATTGTGTTATGTGCTCCCATATGTTGCTACAATTATTTACGTAAGGTGTGTGTATTGTTTAATTTTTTTTTTACATTTTTACCACTTTAGCTGTAACTGAGATGGATTTACCAGTGAGCAGGAGGATGATGGGAAATGTAGTTCTGAGAGGTCCATGCAGGTACATTGGAAGCCATCTTGAGGCAGGGAATGCAATTTAAAAGTTTAAAAAGTATTCAAAATGTGAAAAAAAAATTATTAAAATAATACACACACCTTACGTAAACAGTTGTAACAACACATGGGAACATGTAACACAATAAAATAAAAAGGTCCTTATGTGCCCTTTAATCTTGAAGCTAGCCACAGAACTTCGGCATTAAACGTTTCGATCGGAAAACTGCAAAGCAGCAGGCAAATGCAGCTCAACCTGGATTCAGCGCATTCATGTTACATAATGGGAATTGAGTTGTTTTCTTTTTTTATGTTACTTTTTAAAAAAACGAATTTAGTTTTTACAGTTTTTTTTCACAGAAACCTCTGGACGTCCCAGTAATTTGTGCAGCCACTCCTTCTGGTGTGCAAGAAGTATTTAATCAACACAACGAAATATTTTCATTGTCAGTTGAAGGCCTTGGTACGGTAGTACAGCAGTAAAATTATCAGAGACTCGGGTGAGAGGAAAACATGCTTCCAATCGGCTTTTAAAACATTCAATGGGGAAGTTAATTGCCATTGATTCAGTGTTTAGGCTATACGTGATTGAAATAATTCAGGCTTTAGACAGCCCTGTCTTAAAGCAATTGCAAATATAATGGGAGATTATCTGAGAAGGAGAAAATAATTAGAAACAAAACATTAAAACTTTGTTTCAAGAAAGAGCCGTTACATTTTTTTGTTCATTAGTTTGTTGTTAGTTTTGTACAGGAAAAATGTACCTTAGCATTAGAATCTGTTTCAAAATATTATTATTATTATTATTATTATTATTATTATTATTGGAAAAGACTTAAGAACAAGAAGGGCCTTTATAAAAATAAAAAAATACCAGAACGGTTATGTGTTCATATGGAAATAAATGTTGATCATACAAAATTATGGAAAATTATATAATGAAGCAAAATTTCTGCAGATTTTGACTGGAGAAGTTGCCATAATCTTTTTGTCTTCTTTTCTTAATCAACTACAAATAAATCAAGTTCAATCTGTCCATTGCTTGAGTGCAGTATAAATACTGATTCAATGGTATTCTTCTTTTTTAATATAATTATAATATACTCATAACCCTGAGTAGGGTAGAAAATATTTCATTTGCATTCTGTATATTGATTTCTTGCATATTAGTCTGCAAATCTATTCATTCTATTCTCCCAGATATGCCATGTTTTATTTTTTACTTAGGAATCAGCAGGTTTTTAATCCAACTGCAGTGGAAAATTCAATATTATAGAGTAAATGATTCTCTCTGGTCACTTTTCAACATGATTGCTTTAGAACTATTAGCTGCTGAGATTAGCAAGTTAATGCATTATTCATGAAACTGTTTATGTATTATACACATTTACCGTAGACTTTGACTACAGCATATGGTTCTAATTGGAGCAATTCTTGGAAGACAGATGGCCAAGTTGAACTAAAGGCAGTATTTGAAATAACTGTCAAGAAATTAAAAACAATGAAGAACATTAATGATGTTGAAGTGAAACTAAAGTTTTCAAACAACATACAGTACAGAGAATGAAAATGATCTTGCAAGGTGTATAAGCCATTTTATGTAGCCCCACTGAAATGGTTTTCAGTATTAACAGGCAAAAGTTAATACCATAGTGTGCAGTTTATCTTTAAATTATTTACGGGTAAAATGTTGACATATTATTATTATTATTATTATTATTATTATTATTATTATTTGTTTATTTAGCAGACGCCTTTATCCAAGGCGACGTACAGAGACTATAGGGTGTGTGAACTATGCATCAGCTGCAGAGTCACTTACAACTACGTCTCACCCGAAAGACGGAGCACAAGGAGGTTAAGTGACTTGCTCAGGGTCACACAATGAGTCAGTGGCTGAGGTAGGATTTGAAACGGGGACCTCCTGGTTACAAGCCCTTATCTTTAACCACTGAACCACACAGCCTCCTATGTTATAACATATTAAAACAAAATAACAGTAGCTGTATCAACATAATCAATTTTCCACTGGGAACAAATCCATTAGAATTCAACAAACGTATATTCCCTGTGTGAGACAGCAGGAACATTGTAATAGTGTAATGCTTCACTAGGTTGGAGCAAGGCAGGAATCAGATGGACAAAAAGAGGTGCAGTTGAGCAATTTCAAAATAAAAAAAAAACCTGTTGCAGACTGTGAAAGGAATCTTGCTTGTGGGTGCGTGCATTCGCTGCTGAGTGACAGGCAGGAGACCAAGACAGGTTGAAATTGACACGCCCCGCAGGTGCGCAGGATTTATTTACACACATACACAGAACAGCTCACGTGAAATTACCAACCATGGTAGCTCTCTGAGTGCATACGGCCAGCGTATGAAAAAACAAAATAAAACACAATACAAAAAACTATAAAATAAAAGGTGCCGTAAAAACGGTGTGCACTACTCCCTAATGCATGGAGGTCCCGCTTGCTCACCTCGCTATACATGTATAATCCCTGAACTAATCTTTATGTATCAACACAAACTCCGACTCCAGCCGTTGGCGGTTTTGGCAGCTTCTTTTGGCTCCGATCCCGGTTTACCATCACGGCTATCGAAGGATTTCAGCAACTTATTTCTCTCACTATGCTCGGGTAGCGTGGACGATCTTCAGCCTGATGTCCGTGGCTTTGCAGCAGCCCCGAGGTGAACAAACAGGACCTCTTTATACCTGACGCCGTGCTGGAACACACCTACCCGCTGATCATCCACAGCTGGCAATCACACACAGCAGGCAGGCGATCCCAGGAGCGTCAGGTACTGCAATAAATTAAACAACAATTACACACATTTACACAATATTAAATTTACAATGTATTCACACACAAACCCCCTCTTCATGTGCAGGGCTCCTGCCCTGCTACACAGACTTTAAGGGGAAGTTTAACAATAAACAAGTGATACCAATGTTAAAGTACAATTCAACACCCCCATGTAAATGCATTTTTGCTTTTTTTTTTAAACTTGGAAGCAAATTGCATTAATACACGCATATTGTGTTTTTATTTATTTCTGATTCAGCAGTAAATCAGTGAACCAGGTGCTACATACGTTTCTGATGTTTTGTTCTGTACTTACTTTGTCACCACACTGCTGTAAATTACAACCTTTAGCCCCACTAATTTATAAGCAGAAAATCTATTTTCTGTTCCCTTAACAAATCAATTGTAATAGCAATGTAGTAGTTTAGTGCTTAGATTCTGTGCTAGGTGGCAATGATGGTAGCAAGCACAAAATGGGCCATTGGAAGAATGGTGCCATAGTTTCCATTTTCCTATTTCGACATTACAGTGGTATCAGCCAAATCAGGATCACTGTGCAATATTGTTCCAAAACCTTTGTTTGCCATTGTTGGGATGCTCTGTGTTTCTATGAGGTAATATTATTATGTTGACTTGCCAAAGATATTTGTCAAACTTTCACAATCTAACTCATTCAGGCTTAGGTAACAATCCTAATCCTGAAGTTCTAAACAGGCAAACATTTTTTCTGTTGTTTATATTTTTTCTTTATAAGAATGGAAAAGCTCACACGGTGCTGTCTACGGAAATTTGAGGCATGCTTATAGAAAAAAAAAAAAATATATATATATATATATATATATATATATATATATATATACAGGTAATGCTTGGTTAATATAAACTGTGGCACAATTTCTTTGTTTTAAAATCTGTGCCTTGGTGGGTGTTGTGTGTTTGTGTATGTGAGTTGGTAATAGTAAGGTAAAAAAGAAAAATATCTGTTGTCTTCATCACTCTATTACCTAACTGTAACTTTTGTCAGACCGTTGTAAAGGTCATCCACATGGGTTGTAACAGGAAAGTCCTAGCTTTCGTAATTTAAACAGAGTCAGAAGAGTATTCTGGGTTAGCCCTCCAGCCACGGTGAAGCTGAAAAGGCACAAGTAAAAATGGGACATGACCACATTTCAGCAGCCATAAGAACGACCATGTAAACTATCTACAGTGCACACCAATTCTATGTTATATAAAAATAAGGTCAGTGATCACAAGTCAACCGTTTCAACCCTTTCTTAATGCATATTTTCCATGAACTATATGTTCCTGTTCCTGTGAAATACTTTGGTGGTACGTTTAGCAATATAGGTCTACTCACCTTTAATTAAATGCCTGAAGACCTTTCATAAAACCAATGTGCGGCTAAAATGTAAAAAGTTGACAGAATGTAAAGGACTGAAACAAAAAAACATTTTGAGCTGCTAATCATTACAGATTAATTTTCAACTGCTGAACAAACCCAGGATAACGTACTTGGATCTATTTCTTTGAAGCATGAGCCAGATTTCAAAAATACAACTTATCCAAAAACAAGGGTTTTCTTTAAACCATTTGTGCTAATGGTAAGCTTGTTAAAGATATTAAATCATCCCTTTGTCTGACTGCAAGGGCAAGTCCATTAGAGATCTGTAGAATCACTCTGACTAATGAATTGCAACAGGTCTTCCCAGAAGCATTGAATAGTTGATTAATTCAAAGCCATGTACAGTATACTAACATTTTCAATTTGATTTGCTTGGTAATAGTGATGAAAACCAGTTTTTATGTTGGTTGCACTGATAGCATCTGTCTGTCTGACCATCCTTCTGTCAGTCACACTCGACATGGTGAACATGATAACTGTCCTTTTGCATCTGTCTTCACCAAATTTTTATAGAAATATTTTAACCTTTCATGTACTGTGTGATTATTACACGCTTACGAGAACCCAATAGCTGAACTTGCTTGCTCATATGATTGGAACCAACTTTGATTCGCTATTATCCTGCTCTACCAAGTAATACATTTACGTTAGCAAAAACCCACACCCCTCTTAGCAACAGAAACCAGTTACTCAAGGGTGTACCTTCTATGGGGTGCTGCATAACATGGTAAACATGGCTTCTACTGTATTTTGCAAATTCATCCTTTATCCAGGTTTCATGCTCCTTGCTCCTTGCACCACTGTACCTGCAAACCATGCACATTTGTGTTCTAACAAGTGTGAGCTCCATATGGCATATAAACCTTGTTTATATTTATTTTTATCAATGAAAGATTCAGCATAGATTGGCGATACTTGGTTAAGGATAAGTGATACTAAAGTTCAATCGGATTGTATAATGGTACACAAGACAAATTGGATCTGGATGCATTCTATAAGCAGATGTAACTCAAGCTGACAAGAGACTGAAATGTTGTGTAAAACGCATTATGCAAAAATATTTGTTTGACTTTCCCAGAGCTATACTGCAGTGTCTCACCAAAATGTTCAAGACATCTTAATCTGTTTTCCAGAAAGGAAAATGTGCCCTTGATGACAGCACAAGTAGAACATTGCACATTATTTGACAAGACTGAGCATGAGTTGTGTTTCAAAGGGTCACCTACAAGCTTTCATTACCACAAAAAGGGTTACAATAAAAACAAATATCACTATGCTGGGTAGATGTAGGCCTTGTTAAAAAAATCCCTTTAGAACCTTCCTGATAAGAAATTCTAACAAGATAATTCTTTAAAATGCAGGAGTCATAACAAGACTCAGGAAGAAGTGTAGCCCTGCATTTGGCTTCACATGGGACCAGGGCCGGCGCAAGGATTTTTGCCGCCCTAAGCAAACAAAATTTTGCCACCCTCCTTTTTCACTCTTATATAGTAATGAACAGCTGTGTTGGAAGTGAAACAAGACTCAGGGAGACCTGCACTAAACAGTGAGTTATAAAAATAACTAATTCACTCTCACTTTCTTTCCTCCAACACTTTCACTCGCTCTAGTTCTCGTTCTCTGTTCTTCCGACTCACTCTGGGCTCTTTCACCGCTTCACAGATAGGCACTCTCTTTCAGCCTTTAGCTGTGTCCCTCACAGTCTCACTCAAGTAGAGTCTACACGCGTTGTCACGCTCGCATTGTTATGTTACATTTTTTGTTTTTTTTTGTTACAGAGGAAGAATGAGCACCCAGGAGCTGTCGCTACAGAGCCAGCAGTCAACCCTGAGCACTTCCTTGCACTGCACCACGTACACTCGCATCACGATCCCCCGGAAGTTGAGCATGCACACTTTCGTGCATGGAGGACGCTGGACGGACATAGTCCTTTGGATTATTATTATTATTATTATTATTATTATTATTATTATTATTATTATTATTATTATTATTATTTCAGGTTTGCAAGCCCACTGTGCACCGCCCAATACCATTGCTGGTAGAGGGGCGGACTCTTTTGTTAATTAAAAATAAACACAGATCGTTTTGGGAGAAATACTGTTTGGACATTCACTTTGTTCCCCACACCATCTGTGAATCAGTCAGAGTGGTTAAAAGTTCTAAGCCATGTTGAAATTTTTGCACAGGTTGGAACACTTGTTAGCCAATGAGATTGTTCCCTCGCTTTTTGACATTTTATATTTTCTCATGTTTTGCAAGCTTTTTGTTATCACTGAAAGTCTAAACTGGCCTGGGTCTCAGAGTAGCTCACCTAATAAAGACACAACTGCTACAGGGGACCCTATTGGCCAGGCACCCGGTGAGTTAAAAACAAATAGACCAGCCCCAATTCAGGCTGCCTGGATCAATAACTAATAAGCAAACAATTTAGATTAGTAGGCAAAATGCTGAGTTTTTCAGCAGGATTGGAAGATCACTTTTTGTGGATCAACAGCAAATCTAAACATTACAGCAATCCTGAGGCACAATCTGGACAGTTTTAGAGGTAATTGGCCCTACTGCATTCATGGCAGGACTGTCAATATGGTACAGGGGATAGATGTTCTGTGTTTTTGGGAGGTTGGGAGCTCAGAGGGGTCAGGGAAGGCAAGTTAAATATGCTGTATTGTTACAGGTGTTCCACCCGGCACCTCAAAGATTACGATAGGTGCGATAGTCTGCCAAACTATCTGGAAAGCTTTATATTGAAACATCTTATTTTGTATAGTTTTTTTTAAGACCTCTAAGTGAACATTTTGATTTATAGCAGGAAAATCCTGACTTTTCATTCGGTAGCATTTTTGTAAATAATAAATTTGTTTGATTTATGAGTTGAAATGTGTTTAATAAAAAATGAAAACAATATAAAATAATACAGATTTGTTTTAAGTGCTAGCAGAACTGAATATAGACTAGTACAACTTTGTAAACAAATAAAATAACAAAACAACACTGGCATAATATGTCCACCTGTGGCGCAGTAGTGTCACAGCCCAGATGGTATTTGCAGGGAGTGAGACTCAGACACAGGAAGCTGCAATTGAATGTGTTAATGCAGTCTTTATTAAACAAAAACAACACAGACAAAACACTAAACAAAACACACTTTACAAAACAAACGGCACAAGGGCCAAAACAAAAGAGTTTACAAAAACTCATGAATGTAAGCAAGACGGGACAGCACAGCACGGAACATGCAACACGGACCTCCACCTCTATCACCAACATTAATTCTCTAATCTAACTAACACCTGTGAACACCTACTTTCAGTTTGCAGCCTAATTAATCATTTAATAATTTATTCAATTGTTGGCTCCAGTCACATTCCCACGTGTTTTGACAGGGAGAAATTAAACCCCCTCCCTGCCAACCTAATATTCCCCAGACAAACACATGCACACCACCACAAAAATTTAATTATTCATTTGAATTTGTCAATGCTCTATTGTGTTAGTACAGGCATTCCCCAGTACAGAATGTGTCCTTATATAAAATCACAACAAACTGGGGATCTCCACGCCACAGCAGTATAGTGATTACATTTTTGTAAGACTAATTGTTCTGTTAAGATGTTCTATAATTTCATGTTCTTGCTTTTGCCTTGCAAAATGATTATGAATCACATGACAAATCCCTTGCCTACCTTACTTTTGACACTGTATGCACATATCAAGATGCTAGATTAAAATTAGCTTTCATAACTTAAATTATTGACCTGATTCGGGTTTCTATTCTCTGTGCAATTAATTTAACAAAAAGCATATTACTTCTAGCTAGTGGAAGTCAATCTCCTTTTGACACTAAAATCTAATCTCCTTTTGACACTAAAATCTAAATGGCAACTGTCTTTTGTAATTATTTTAACAGAATAATTAAAATCACTTAAAGTCTAAATTTGATACATTGCATTGATGAGCAGCACTGGAGCATTCACTGAAACAAACTAATGTAGGCTGAAATTATTTTGCCTAAAGTAAAATTGGGACTATAGTTAAACTATTTGTAAACAATAATTGGTTCTATAAATATATACTTGAAATATAAACGATATACTTTACCAAGAAAAAGTTAATAGAACAATTCCAAAGGGTAGCCCTTTGAGTGACAGGGTGTGACAGAGACAGAATGATTCTTGGTGAGAAATCTCCCTCCCGACCTGTGAGGGCGCTGTATAAAGAGTGCCCTGGACTGGATGACCAGACAGTTAATTCCCAGGGTTAGGCGGAAGTCGTCCATCTAGAAAGGGGGTGGAGCTACGGTACACTAAATCATCGGCCCGGAAGGTAAACGATGTGGCATCCGTGGATTGGAGGAGCAGTTGCACTTGTTAACCAAGGGGTCATGATTGATGGTACAAAGAGGACGTAGCGAAGTGATCTGTTCCTTTGTATGGTTAATGCTGAACCGGAAGGAAAACCTGTGTTGTTATCTTGAGTGTTTTGTTTGGTTTTGTCGTTTCTAAATAATTACTTGTTTGTTGTCATTAGACGGCTAACACGATCTGGAGCTGTCGCCAAAGTCCAGCACTTACCCGGACAACACTGCACCATTGTTCATGATTAACTGTATTTGCACCACAAGCACTATACCACTCACTGTGGACTTGTGATTGTGTTTGTGTTACGTGTGGGTCTTTAAATATCAGGACTTTTATTTCGGGACCAAGCTGTGGATTAAACGGAGCAATACACAGTGCTGCATTGCCTGTTATCATTATTGTTTTCTGGTTTTGTCATCAGATTTTGGATTGTATAAATAAAACATAATTGCATCTGGATTTTCGTTGTCTGTCTGTTTATTGATCACTGCACACTGTTAACCACTTTGCCACACAATGTATTATTAGCATATTATTATTTGTTTTATTTCTGAACAGTTTGACGACGGTACCAGTGCATGTAACTCATTGAAGAAGTGTTTAATGGTGTATTTCAGCAAATTGGGGGGTTGACAGATTAGTCTCAGGGTGACTTGTTCTAAGCACATGTGATGTTTGTTGTTTTTACTTATTTGGCATCAGAATTACTGCTCTAGTAATGAAAATCTAGCACCAGGTTTGTGTGTGTTCTATGTTTAATTTTTTGGGGCTTGTATATACAGATTGATTGTCTTCTGGCATGAACAGTCGGATTGCTGGACCTTGAAATAATTCAGTCATTATATAATTAGAGTTGCAATTGATTTATGAGTCAATAGTTGGATTTATTTAATACAAATCAAAGTTGTATATGCTACCAATGCACAGCTGCACATGCATTGTATTTAGATACACATAGCAACGATTTTTAATGAGCAGTATAAATAGTTTAAACATCTGTTTAAACTACACATCTACCCAGTCAATTGCTGCAGAAAAAATACAAATCATGTAAATATCCACCAAACACAGTTTTGTTTGAAAATTAAAAGGGAATGGGCCAGCAAATAATATGCTTCAAGTTGAATGGGCCAGTAAAGATCAATGTAACCACTTTTTACTGATGAGCTAGAATCCTAAAATAGAAGGGATAGTGTTTGTGTGTGTGTGGTTGGGGGGAGCACTGAATTGTGGTACTGATCTTCCATATACAGACGTGCTCAAATTTGTTGGTACCCTTACAGCTCATTGAAATAATGCTTCATTCCTCCTGAAAAGTGATGAAATTAAAAGCTATTTTATCATGTATACTTGCATGCCTTTGGTATGTCATAGAATAAAGCAAAGAAGCTGTGAAAAGAGATGAATTATTGCTTATTCTACAAAGATATTCTAAAATGGCCTGGACACATTTGTTGGTAATTGGATTATAGTGATATTTCAAACTAATTAGTTTATTTAATTAGTATCACACATGTCTTCAGTCTTGTAATCAGTCATTCAGCCTATTTAAATGGAGAAAAGTAGTCACTGTGCTGTTTGGTATCATTGTGTGCACCACACTGAACATGGACCAGAGAAAGCAAAGGAGAGAGTTGTCTGAGGAGATCAGAAAGAAAATAACAGACAAGCATGGTAAAGGTAAAGGCTACAAGACCATCTCCAAGCAGCTTGATGTTCCTGTGACAACAGTTGCAAATATTATTAAGAAGTTTAAGGTCCATGGAACTGTAGCCAACCTCCCTGGGTGCGGCCGCAAGAGGAAAATCGACCCCAGATTGAACAGAAGGATAGTGCGAATGGTAAAAAAGAACCAAGGATAACTGCCAAAGAGATACAAGCTGAACTCCAAGGTGAAGGTACGTCAGTTTCTGATCGCACCATACGTCGCTTTTTGAGCGAAAGTGGGCTCCATGGAAGAAGACCCAGGAGGACTCCACTTTTGACAGAAAAACATAAAAAAGCCAGACTGGAATTTGCTAAAATGCATATTGACAAGCCACAATCCTTCTGGGAGAATGTCCTTTGGACAGATGAGTTAAAACTGGAGCTTTTTGGCAAGTCACATCAGCTCTATGTTCACAGACGAAAAAATGAAGCTTTCAAAGAAAAGAACACCATACCTACAGTGAGACATGGAGGAGGCTCGGTTATGTTTTGGGGCTGCTTTGCTGCGCCTGGCACAGGGTGCCTTGAATCTGTGCAAGGCACAATGAAATCTCAAGACTATCAAGGCATTCTGGAGTGAAACGTACTGCCCAGTGTCAGAAAGCTCTGTCTCAGTCGCAGGTCATGGGTCCTCCAACAGGATAATAACCCAAAACACACAGCTAAAAGCACCCAAGAATGGATAAGAACAAAACATTGGACTATTCTGAAGTGGCCTTCTATGAGTCCTGATCTGAATCCTATCGAACATCTATGGAAAGAGCTGAAACTTGCAGTCTGGAGAAGGCACCCATCAAACCTGAGACAGCTGGAGCAGTTTGCTCAGGAAGAGTGGGCAAAACTACCTGTTAACAGGTGCAGAAGTCTCATTGAGAGCTACAGAAAACGTTTGATTGCAGTGATTGCCTCTAAAGGTTGTGCAACAAAATATTAGGTTAGCGGTCCCATCATTTTTGTCCATGCCATTTTCATTTGTTTTCTTATTTACAATATTATGTTGAATACAAAATCAAAAGCAAAGTCTGATTTCTATTAAATATGGAATAAACAATGGTGGATGCCAATTACTTTTGTCAGTTTCAAGTTATTTCAGAGAAAATTGTGCATTCTTCGTTTTTTGTGGAGGGGTACCAACAAATTTGAGCACATCTGTAAATAATTGATAATGACTGCACATACTAGTGGGTAGGTCCTACTGGATCATACCAATAATGTGATTTAATATTGTTCCATTTGATGGTCTGCTGACACAGAAGTAGTAATAAGTAATAAGTAAAGCTGGGCATTTGTTTGAGTATTCTGCCAATAATCTTTTTTTTGGTTGCCAAGTTTTCCTCACTTAGAAAACTTTTTTAGGATCAACTTACTGTATCATGGAAGCCACCTCTATGACAACATTTGAAAACTATAAAATATGCTTAACTTATATACTTATATTTTGGAACAATCTGAGCTTTTTTTAAGCTATATTTTTATGTCTACTGGCAGACCCTCAGTTCATTGTCCTATGTATCATTAAAACACATGATTATATGCTGTCCGGGCCTGTGATTTAGATTAGTCAGCTGCACAATAAACCGAAGGACAAAATCTCATATTTCAGTAATCTTAAAGAGACCAGATTGATACAGCAAGCAATTTGTAACAACAGGTAAAGTAACTTACTTCAAACCATTTTCTTCTAAAACTATATAGATGCTTTTTTTTTTTTTTTTTTTTTTTTACTTAGCATCAGATGTCATTCCAATGCTCTTTTTATTAATTTTCCCAAATCATTTTGTCATGAAAAAAAAACATGAGACTGTATAGAAAAGTGTTGTTTCTGACAGCCTACTCTCTATAACCCTGTCAGCTAACTGAATCTGTCAATCAATGACAGCAAACATTCCCACAAGGTTACTTCTTTAACAGCCAACCCCTAAAACCTGTCAACCTACCAGCAATAGGGACTTCTCCTTTTGCAATGAGATGTAGAAAAATAAAAGCTTTGCTTTTTGAAATAACCTCTGGTTTGCTTTTGAAATTATCCTCCCCCACAGCCACCTCAGTGTTTTTGACCCTGCCGTTGGAGAGACAGCCCAGTCAGATAGCCTTCCTGTTGATTCAGGACTACAAGTTAACCCTGTAGTCCTGAATTGTCTAAATGTTATACCATATAGTATGGTATAACATTTAGACAATTTATATATATATATATATATATATATAAATTGTCTAAATGTTATACCATACTATATTATACAAAGCAGTGTTTTTTTTCTGTATTTGCCTAATATTATTATTATTATTATTTATTTCTTAGCAGACGCCCTTATCCAGGGCGACTTACAATCGTAAGCAAATACATAAACACTGTTAACATAAGTTGCAGTTGCTTGAGAGTAACTTGACAGTAAAAGTGAATTTGTTGTGTTGGTACCAGTAGCATCATTTTTAAAAGGACTACTGTGACAAATAAAAAAACTTATTATACCATAGAAAGTTGTCATTAATACCCAATACATCCACGGTCACATAGCTGAGGTACAGCAGTACACTGTTGATTGATTTTGTCAGACTCTTACTGTTTTGATATTACAAAGCTGTCTGATGAGGGATTTCATTGAGTTCAGAAATAAACATGGAGACAGTAAGATTTCGGTCCCTAATCAATCCAATGAAAGGCTGGTACATTTTATTGAGAAAAGAGCTACATCAGTCCTTCCCCACGATTGTCAAAAATACATTCTCAGACTTCTCTTAATAATCTCAAAACAAGTTAATATGTTTATATTGTTAATTGTTTTTATAAATATCAATTACAAGTACCTCAAGATATAATAATAATAATAATAATATATTTATTTATATATAGTGCCTTTCATAGTGGACCACCATCACAAAGCGCTTTACAGAGGTAGGCTGTGAACTGTGCATTATATGCAGAGTCACTTACAATTGGACATTGATTTAACATCTCATCCGCAGGATGGAGCACAAGGAGGTTAAGTGACTTGCTCAGGGTCACGCAGTGAGTCAGTCAGTGGCAGAGGTGGGATTTAATCCAGTGACCTTCTGGTTACTTTAGCCACTGGACCACACTGCCTCCTATATACACACTTCCAGACTGTTGTTGATACAAACACTGGAATCTCAACAGCAAGCCGAATTCTCTGTGTAGCTCAACCAATAAAGACTTTGCTTGCAGTGCTTAATTTCATAGCATCAGATCTCACTGTTGGAATGTACTTTAGCATAAAGGTACTTATCTTACAATCACTAGAGCTGTTAAAGCCTTTTTTTGAAAATGGATTTGATTTGAGTTAAGAATTGTATATCTTTTACCAGACATATTTTGTTTTAACTTGAAATTCATATAACAGTGAAGCTATTGATAGGGATGATCGCATTGCTTAGTGAAAACGGATACCTGCATAAAATACATATTACCAGTTTGTAGTTCAACAATAGTCGGAGTAGTATATTGGCACAATTCATTGCACAGCACATTAACAAATCTATTTTGTGCTATGAGGGAATCTAAATTTAACAAATAATTACAATATTTACATTTAACCATCGTTCGAGATGACAAGTAGAATGCTCCAGTTCTACATGTGTTGTAAACTCGGATGGCTACGGTTAGGTAAATAAAATTGGAACATTCTGTAATATCATTTTAAAATCTTACAATGTCATTCTAAACACCCTTTTTAATGCAATTCAATTCATATGGTTCTTATGATGCGTGATAATTTTGCTGGTATTTTAGCTTAGTTCGTAGAATGTCATATTTGCTGGTTCTGTTGGAAAACTTATGTATATATTATATTTGTGCGTGTATAATAGTTTTATACAGTCAACATTCACATATCTGACCCAATACAATTTTGACTTCAGTGACAGTTAAAAGAGTGTGACTTATCTGATTATTTCATTTTCGCCCGTTCCAACCATTGACCGTTTTTCAGGGAACACAGTGAAGCTCACTCCCTCTGCTTCGGGTTCGGCTGTGCTGCCCATACGCCTACATGGCTGAGGTTCTCTCGGGAAGCCACGGCCACAACTTTACTTTCACAGCTTATGCGCTTTTGCCTCTACATAGGCTCTCTATCCTAATCTTTCTCCTCTAGCAAGCTATCTGTCTTAGCTCTGGCCTCTAAACTGTCTCCTATTCACAGGTTCCTTCAGGGCACGTGACCCGGCACCGGACGCTGGCTTGACCTTGACCACGAGGTTGCCACCTGGTGCCGGCCCTGTCTAAATCTTTCTTATTCCAGGTCTGCGACCTTTCTGTCCCTATGGGTAGCCGCGTCTCCCCAGGCCAGTAGAACGTGGTCCTCCGAGCAGTAAAGGGACTCTCCATGTGTTATATGTTCTTCGGTTCCAATCATATCAGAACCTCTTGCACCCAGACCGCCAAGGAAGCTCCTGAGGTTCTCGAGTAGAGTCATATCTGTCTTGTCTGTCTACTAATACTCAGCCCTTAAAGGTGATTACCCTGATTGCAGCGTACCAACAGATGACCCTGTAATTGGTTTTAACTGATCGGAACAAGTTAGACCGACAACCCTTCTTTACTAATCCGATATTCAGAATTAATTGTTAGATAAATATATGAAGGAATCCCTGTGCAAAAAGTAAGCCAAATTTGTATTACATCAGTGTGATTCATGTAAACATATTTAAGTAAAAATAAATCTAATTTAATTTTCAATATGCACATTTAAAACTGGCAGATCATATTTGATCAAAGGGTGTCAGGTAGAAATCGTCGTATTAATCATGCCACTGGGATAACATGTTGAGAAAGCTTATTGATCATTGCTTGCACACCAAATGTAACTGCATAACCGAAAGGCTATTCCATCCCCACCCCCGAGACACTGAGATAAGTGATCTTGTGATCTCGACGTAACACATTTCTATAATGTATTCCCGTGTCCTTAATGAGCCACCATGTATGTGTATGTCTGGATGTACATGTATGCTGGCATATGTACAACAGTCTCCACTATATCTCTTCACAGGAGATTTCACACGGCAGTGGAAAATAAGTGCTTTCACTGCTGGCCTCATCTGATACCAAACTGTGTGTGTGTGTGTGTGTGTGTGTGTGTGTGTACAGTACTGTATTGAGTTTCTGCAACATCTGTCAAAAACAACCAATCAACACCATAGTTTCAATTAATGTACTTACTGTGTTATGTAAGGCAGTGGTTTGTAGGATTATGTTAGTTACCTGTTATAACTTTATTCAATATTCCCATCTAATTTGTCCATGATATCGACTTACATGATTGCTATGTTTGAGAAATAGATAAAGCAATATAAGAAAAGCCAAGCATATGTTGGTTTAAAGGAGATTTGTAGGAATTTATGATCTGTGTGAATACTCTGTTGACTGCTTGGGTGTCAAACTCAATGTTAGCATGGGTCATTAAAGTAATGTTTGCTGAGAGAACAAAAATAACGTACATCTATTCTTACAAAAAGATGCAAGGATTTTTTTTAACCCTTTATAGGGCACACATTGAATCTGTCATGCTAAAATGTTTTTGTGCTAATGTTCTGAAAGATTGGTGAAAAAAAGGTAAATTGCATAATTTATATTTTTATTTGGCAAAACAATACATAAAAATAGGTGCCAAATGGGTATCCCCTTGCTCAAAAAGGGTAAAAAAAATGTGCCGCAATATTATTGGGCTTTACATGTTCATACAATAGCAATAAAATATGAAACAATATGCCAGAATTATTAATAGAACAGTATTATAAAAACATATACATATTGCCCGATGTTGAGGGTCTTACTGCCTTTATACGTCAATGTTACAGCACATTTCATTGTAATTTGTATTTGTTTTAACTCTGTTTCATTTTTCATGTTTTTTTTTTTTTTTAATGTTTTTTTTTTAACTATACATGTGTGTCAGCATATCACTTAGGTCTACCCCACCCATATTAGGTTTGTACAAAGAAACTACAGCAGAGCAGACAATGGGGACTATTTTCTTCTCCTCTTTGCTTATTTTAGAACAGCAGACTTAACCCAGGGACACTCGAGCAGCATGGCACCGATGGGCATTTTCACGATGCGATACCGCTAGTCCGCACACAGGCACACGTGAGCGGTATACAGTATTGTAGAAAAATTGAATGGTACAGTACAGTAGTTGTCAGTACCACACCATAGTCTATGTACTCGAATATCATTTACATATATTGTCAAAAGTTTTGCATCACCTAGAATGTTAGGATGGATCCATAATTTTAAAAAAAGAAACTATATGAACATAATTTTGATATTTTATTCAACATCATGCAATCAAATAAACTACTAAATTGCAAAAATCTACTGGAAACTACAATAATAGTATAGTATTTCAGGTTAGATTTTGAAATGTCACATTGTCAAAAATTTTTGGAAAACTAAAAAGAGATATGTAATTCAATATGTTAATGTAACATTATTCAGCAGGTTTCATTTGACCTTATGAAGCAAAAATAGTCAATTCTAAGGGTGTGATGCAAAACTTTTGACCATTGCTGTAATGCCCCCCATATAATCTACTAAATAAAACATTGGTTTGTTTATCAAAGTTGTTTTTCTGTGATCTATATGCAGGTGTATGAAATGAATGATCAACTTAGAAAAGAAGCAACTTCAATTACAAGTGGTTCATCCATGTTGATAGATATTCTGAAGTTTTCATCCAGATATGACGTATCATGCAATCCCAAACCACCCACCTGATTGGTCAGAGCTAGAGTTGCCGCTGCGGGAAAATGTTCAGATGCAAAATAATTTAATCATGATTTGTAAATGAAGTGGAATTTATGTCTTCCTGCATAAAATACAGATTAGTCTGCTCGACAATGATCTATCATTTCAACAGTACGAAGAGACATAAAATACTCAGCAGGAGTTTTGATACTCAATTATAGGTTCTGAGGGTATGAAAAGTGGATTGTCTTCTTTCACCCATCACCGAGTTGGAGGCACTCTTTCCATTCTGAGTGTTCACTGGTACTGGAAGGTCTTCATTTTCAACGGGGAGTAAAACAATGTTAGCCTGTATTTGGGTCGGAGGCCCTTTTATTGCTGGAGAAGAACTGGTAGAGGGGCCAGGTTGCTCACAGCTGCCTTGTTTTTGATAACACATCTTATCTTTTTTATGTTCCTATGATTTGAAATGTATTATTATTATTATTATTATTATTATTATTATTATTATTATTATTATATAGCATTGTCGTATTTATCATAATAGATTATTTATTACACTATTATTTCTTAGTGCATATTATTGAAATATTCAAGTGACTTTCTTATTCTAAACTATTATACTACATATGACTACCTTTCTGTGCTTTACAAAGTGACTGCAAACAAAATATAACTCTCATCATAACCTTAAAAAAGTACCTTTCTTACAACCTACTTGTACCAATATCTTATTTTAATATATGTATTAGGGTTGTCAATAAATTGTAGTTTGCGATAAACGCTTATATATATATATATATATATATATATATATATATATATTATTAACACAGATTATTCACTCCCTGCAAGATAACTCTAGTTCTGTACTGCTCTTCATACAAAACAAAACAAAAAATCTATATCCACGCAATACATAAGCGCACAAAATTATGGAAAAAATATATAGCGGTATGTGAGGGTTTTGTTAGTGAAAGCTAAAAAACTGAATTCAAACATAAAAGCTATTAAATAGTACAATAAAAAAATATGAAAACATATTGTAAAATCATTTTAAAATTACATAAAATAAGATGATATGTAATTGTGTGGCATACTGCATAGAAATTGATCCTACATAGGGTGACCAGATTTTCAAGCTCAGAACCGGGACATATTGTTAAATAGTTGATAAGACTAATTAACTGTTAAATATAGACCATTTAATGGTTATTTATAGGCCATTTAATAGCCATCCTCTCACTTAGTATTATCTTCTTTTAATTTAAGCAGCTAGCTAATTTCAGTACACTTCCAGGTATATAATTTGTGGCTAATGTATTGCTACTTTTGCATTATTATTATTATTATTATTATTATTATTATTATTATTATTAATAATAAAATAATTAATTCTGCAGATCGTCGTTAAAAATACATTTGCATTTGTCATTTTTTTTCTTTCTTTTTTTACTCACTTCGTCAGGATGGCTCTATTTATTGACGTTGTTGATGTGGTTTAACCTGGTTGATTCGGATGCTTGCAGCCTCTCGTTGCTCTGCTTAGTCAAGTGTCTGGGCTAAATCCCACCAGAACTGAACAGCTACAAAATTACTGTATTGCATATAATTGTAAATTCATGTTGAAAGTAAACTGAATGTAAACTAAATGAAAACGCATGGCACACTAATCACTTTATAAAAGTAATGTTCTTGATTATAGTACTTGTTTATTTTATTTTGTTTTCACTGCAGGTGCCATAAACTAAGTTACATAGGAAGCAGTTATTTACATTATTTTAACAAAAGGTATTAGGAATGTGTCCCGCTACAGGAAGTGGCTGAAAACTGGGACTTTTTTAAGATTTTGAGAACGATGTCGGGACACCGGGACCTTTGATGGAAAACTGGAACTGTCCAGGCTGTGTGTGCTGTGCTGTTATTTTGTCTAAACCTTTTATTTTGGCCCTCATGCCTATTTGCTTTCTTTTTGTTTGTCTAGTTTTTGTAAATAAACATGCACAATATTGCTTAAACCTGTAGCTTCTTGTGTCTGAATCTCTCCCCTGACAAAACACACTGCCAGTGACACTACCCTGTCACAGAAATGCATTAGGCAGTTTATCTTTAAATGTGCAGCTACAGGGATAAAGAGAAAAGGTAAGGAGAAAACTGCTGAGCTTGGAAAGCTTCAAACTTTATGCTTAGTGCATTGTTGCATAACAGTTCTCTGTGTGGCATTTAAAAATCCACTGGTGGACTTTCAACATCTACAGCAAATGGTTTAGTGAACTGGAATCGAAAAGGTTGTTTTTAGAAGTCTGAAGCTGTTTAGATTATGCATGCCAAATACTGCATATACATTTGTAATATATGTTAGAATAAGGAATTCAGACTCAGTATCACAAACAGCTGTTAGGAAATTTGAAAGGTGTCCCTGCTGCGTCTTATATTCCCAAGGAGGATGCTTTAGGTTAAGGCTTTCACATTGTCAAACCATTCAACATTAACATCATCACAACCTTGTTGTTTTACTTCTGCAGCTCTTCTGCTAGATCACAAACACATTTAAATAATGCTGTGTACCTGACTGCTATTTAACAAATGTACAAAGAGAATTCCTAGCAGACAGAGAAACAAACAGCTAAAATGTTTTGCTAAGTGAACAGGCTTTTTTTTAAATGTTTTTAATTAATAACTGGATGAAAGGCTTTTATACTTTTATAAAGTGACTAATGCTATAGTTAGAAAAGCTCAAAATTATTTGGAATTTTCTGACAAATTATTAAATATTATCAGTATTTTACGGTAACATTGAAACTGGGGAAAGGCATTGTTTATTTTATTAATGTAACTGTGTGTTTTTATGACAATCCTGTCGGTAATTTGTGTACAGAATATGTAATCTCTTTAACCCTTTGCGGGTAAAATAACAAAACAACACTGGTGCAATATGTCCACCTGTGGTGCGGTAGTGTCACAGCCCAGATGGTATTTGTAGGGAGTGAGACTCAGACACAGAAAGCTGCAATTGAAATGCGCTAATGCACTCTTTATTAATAATACTTTGCTTGGTTAGCAGTCAGCAGCTGTTCTTGGATTCTTTTTCAAGTGTCATTTTTACTTTTTTCCTTTTATTTTTTTACTATCTTTGATTATTAAGTAGATCTTCTTGTGGATATGTATTCCCGTTATGTGATGGTTTCAATTACTGCCACTCCACACAGAGAGATGTCACTAGAAATGTATAAATGTTGTTCTGGCTCTGGACCACATTTTTACATAACTTCAATTATACAAATTTACAGTCACACAAATACAAAAACATATTTATTTAATTTTGAAATAACATAACAGCAGCATTGTTTGTGGAAGATTGGAAATGGTAAGTGTTTGAATTTATTTTCATGCTGGTATTCTTGTCAGGGTACTTGCATGAAAATATAATATTTTTCTCATTTATGAATAACAGTTTTGGATGTCATCTCTACACTACAGGAGGCAAGGGGATAATGTGGCAAAGACTGACAAGATCAACAGACGAAATTCTTTATCTCTTTTAAAGTGAAAGGACCATTATAGTTCAGGGAATGTTTATTGAAAGGGGTTACCTTGGACCTGATTCTATCAGCAAATATTGCCAGCAATAGCCCATTGCAGGGAAAATAAATCACCAACTAAAGAGATATATCTGCACTTGAAATTCTATTACAATGCCCTGTTCCAGGTTTAGAAATGAATCGTAAGAGATAAACTGACCCAGGAAACAATTATTTTCAAGGAACTTGACTGCACAAAAATATACATATTTTAAAAGAATGTGGATGAACATACTGGCATGATCCTATTACCTCCTTCTGGCAGATGGAATAATTGTAACAAAATGGCATTTTAAAATAGTACCTGTTTGGATGGTTAGTGCATTAAGAAGCAATAAAGCAATGGGCTGGCTTCACAGACCTAAATTAGTACAAATCTTGGACTACTTAATGTAATTTTAGGAAAAGTAATCTTAGTAATAATTAGAATATGTAAAAATCAGCTAAAAGATCAAATAATATCTAATTGATTTTAACTCTGATCTGTATAAACATACACACAAACACCACAAGAGTTTCAAGGGCATTCATTGTTACTTTGTTTCTCTTCCTGATACAAAACAGTAAACTTGTATCAAACTTGTAGCACTGAGGTAATATTATGGGACTAGCCTTAGAGCTTATTTTATCATAATGAAACAGCACACATATACATTTTAACAAGAGTTTGATTATATATATATATATATATATATATATATATATATATATATATATATATATATATATATATATATATAGTAAGTAATCATGAAATTATAAAACAACGCAGTGACAGAGATTGAATGATTCTTGGTGTTAGGTCTCCATCCCGACCTGCGAGGGCACTGTGTAAAGGAAACTCCCCAGTAATGACACCCTGGGATCCTTCAAGAAGCTGCTTGATGAGATTCTGGGATCAATAAGCTACTAACAACCAAACAAGCAAGATGGGCCGAATGGCCTCCTCTTGTTTGTAAACTTTCTTATGTTCTTATGATGTGATCTGTTCCTTTGTGAATGGTTACGTTAAATTACCAGAAGGAGAACCTGTACTGTGAAACGTGTTTTGTTTGTTTTTGTTTGTCGTTAATAATACAGTTTGTAATTATTCGGACGGCTAACGTGATCAGTCGTTTGGCCCAGGACAATCTCAAATCGGCTCAGCAACGGCAACAGTAGCATTACAACAAAAATGCACAAATTCGTACCTTTCGACCGGGAAACAAAGTAATGCTGCTGCTTCCCTCCTCTGAATCGAAACTATGTGCTAAATGGCAGGGGCCATGTGAAGTGATTATAGGAAAGGTGAATTATGAAATTAGACAGTCCGATCGCTGTAATAAAAGAGAAATTCATCATGTAAATTTATTAAAGCCCTGGCAGGCAAGGGAGGCCTTATTTATAGCCCCAGGCAAAGTAGAGGATGATTTAGGCCCCAGTCTAGAGACTAGCACAAAAGACATTTCGATGGGGGAACAGTTACTTCCTGATCAGCAACGAGAGCTGCGTAAGTTAATTGAGGAGTTCAATGATGTTTTTTTCTGACGTGCCCGGTAGAACTAACCTTGTTGAATATGCCATTTTCTCTCCCCCAGATGTCACAGTGCAAGAGAGACCTTACCGGATCCCAGGAAGTCGATGAAGTGGCGTTAGCAAAGAGGTATGGGCGATGCTTGAACTTGGGGTGATTGAGCCTTCCAGGAGCGAGTGGTGCAGTCCAATTGTGATAGTGACCAAAAAGGACAGCACTAACCGCTTCTGCATTTATGTCCGTAAGGTAAACGCTATTGCCAAGTTCGATGCGTACCCCATGTCTCGGGTCGACAAGCTTCTCGATAGAGTGGGAATGGCTAGTTTTATCTCCACTCTGGACCTGACAAAGGGATACTGGCAGATCCCATTAAACCGCATTTCTAGAGAGAAAGCCGCATTTTCAAGACCAGAAGAGCTGTACCATTTCACAACCTTGCCGTTTGGTTTTTCACCTATATTGTGAATATGCGGCAGCATCCAGAGTATACAAAACATTAGAAACACCTTCATAATATTGAGTTGCACCCCCTTTTGCCCTCAGAACAGCCTCAATTCGTTGGGGCGTGGACTCTATGTGTGGACATGGAAGGTGTCAAAAGCGTTCCACAGGGATGCTGGCCCATGTTGACTCCAATGCTTCCCACAGTTGTGTCAAGTTGGCTGGTAGTGGATCTGTACTCCGAATAGCTTGTTCCATCTCATCCCACAGATGCTCAATTGGATTGAGATCTGGTGACTGGGCAGGCCACTGCAGTAAGCTGAATTCACTGTCATGTTCGTGGAACCATTCCTGGACAATCCTAGCCTTGTGGCATGGGGCATTATCCTGCTGAAAAAATCCATTAGCAGATGGATACACTGCTGCCATGAAGGGATGCACCTGATTGGCAATGATGTTCAGATATCCTGTGGCATTCAAACGTTGCTCCACTTTTATCAAGGGGCCAAATGTGTGCCATGAAAACACACCCCATTCGTGTCAAGGTACGACGAGTTGTGCATTCTTTTATGGGTCTTTCGGCACCAATGTTGTACTGGACTGTCAGCTGACTAACTGTAGTCCGTCTGTTGCTCTGCACAATTCATGTCGGCCTCCTTTGGCCTCTTTCATCAATGAGCCGTTTTCGACCACTGGCCTGCGGTTGGCTGGATGTCCTTTGTGTGGTGGACCATCCTTGATACACACGGGAAACTGTTGAGCGTGAAAAACCCAGCAGCATTGCAGTTCTTGACACACTCAAACCAGTGCGCCTGGCACCTACTACCATACCCCGTTCAAAGGCACAGTAAATCTTTTGTCTTGCCCATTTACCCTCTGAATGGCACACATACACAATCCATGTCTCAATTGTGTCAAGGCTTAAAAATCCTTCTTTAACCTGTCTCCCCTTCATCTACACTGATTGAAGTGGATTTAACAGGTTACATCAATAAGGGATCATAGCTTTCATCTGGATTCACCTTGTCAGTCTATTTCATGGAAAGAGCAGGTGTTCCTAATGTTTTGTACACTCAGTGTATATTGGCGATGTGGTTATTTACAGCTCCACCTGACGAGAGCATTTGGCTAGAATCACGACCATCCTTCAGTCTCTAAGGGTAGCCCGGCTGACAGCTAACTTGAGTAAATGTACGTTTGCCAAAACAGAGACTCAATGTTTGGGATTTATAATGGGGAATGGAAGGGTGAAACCTGTTGTCACCAAGGTCCAGGCTTTGGTGGACGCGGCAATCCCCAAAACCAAGGCTCAGGTGAAGTCTCTATTGAGGTTGGCCGGTTATTACTGTAGATTCATCCCGAGTATGCCACAGTGGTCAATCCCTTAGCTGATCTCACCAAAAAGAGCGCACCAGATTCAATTAAGTGTTCAGTAGGAGCTGAGAGAAGTCAAAAAATAAAAAAAAGGGGGCGTACCTGAGCAATACACATAGCCCCGGCACCACAGAGATAACATGGACATAAACAAACAAGATAGCTGCTTCTGCATCCAGCACTCAAAGAATATCACAGACATTTGCAGAGCTATTTGAGATGTTATAGTTATAAAATAATGACTTGGATCGCATTATTGAGGAGTTTGGTGATAAAACGAGTGATCAGGAGATGATTTATCGGTATGCACGACTATGAAGAGGTATGTGAAAAATACAGCGAACAAGGGGTGGGGTGGGGTGGGGTGGGGCAGGGCTGGATATGCAGTACTGAGTGTCCTGTTGATATGCAGTGCCTTTTAAACCTGTTTTACTATGAAAAAAATACTTTTAAACAGCGCATCTAAAATAAACTACGTGTGTGAAAATAAATTGGACCTGACGTGCTTGAGAAGTGCTGAATAAATGGACCGCAAAGGGTTAAAACAACATTGCACCTGGATTATAATTGTCTGTCTGTTTATTGATCACCTGCACCTGCACACTGCTAACCACTTTGCCACAAACGCAGAGTAACAGTAGCTTTAAAAAAACAAAACAACCATGCTAATTAATTTAGTAGTGTGTATGTAGGGGTCTCTGGTCTGTTGGATTCCTGTGGCATGTTCTGGCTGTACCCAGAAAAGGGCAAGTAACTGGTGTGTGGCATTCGGATGTATGATTGAGGACTGAGAGCAGGCGTGGAAAATGAATGATTCTGTGCTGGATAATTATGAACTTGCTGCATTGGGTATTGAACTGATTCTGTAAACCCTGTCCGGGCTTCAAATATTACATGCTGAATTTTCAGCTTAGCTTGTCTCCTGGCTTTTTCGTCAGTAATGTTTCTAATTTCTGATGCCACATGTTTGCCAAATATGTCACATTCGTTGTCTTTTTGGCGCTATTGGACATTTCTAAGACATGTGGCAACAGATCTAAGAATCATCTCCTCTTCTGCATCCCTTCTATGCCGTTTGGTCTTAGCTCCTGCACCTCAATTCGAGACACTGGCATCCTTCCAGGTTAACATGAAACTGTCCCTCTATGTCACTTGCGCACTCCTCTACGTCAAGGTCTGACATAACTAAATATTTATAAATATATAAACAAAAAATATCAGTAAATCTCTCAACTAACAGAAATATAATATTTCGCCTAAATATGTACTTAATTGAACCTGCTGTCGACTTCTAAATCTGTTCTTGTTTGCACAAGTACTAAAAACAGAGGAAGAGTGGAGAAAAAGTATCTGAAGGTGCCACGGATGGGAAACACGTCCGCATCAAGCCACCACCTGTGAGTGGCTCCTACTACTTTAATTATAAAAAAACATTTAGTGTTGTGTTGTTTGCTGTAGCTGATTCGGGTGTGTGTGTATTTAATAATTCCACTCGAGGACAAACACTTTAAAGCAGAACACTAGGAATCCCTCAACCAACTCCATTACATAGTGAAATGGAAACTGTGCCCTGTGTCTTTGTGGCTGATGATGCTTTCCCCTTAAAGGAATATAATGAAGCCTTACGGATCACATGCTTTATCTGGCGAGAACCGTGAGGAAAAAAAGAATTGTTAATTATCGGTTGAGTAGAGCTAGAAGAGTAGTAGAAAATGTGTTTGGTGTACTGTTGAACCGTTTCCGCATTTTCATGTCGCCGATTTCTCTACAACCAGAGAAAGTCAAGCAGATAGTAATGGCTGTATGTGCACTACACAATTTCCTTCATTCCAGAAGTTAATTTTATATGCCCACAGAGAGTGTGGATACTGAAGATCCTGACATATATAATATTTCTGGGCACTGTCAGCAAAGATCCCCATCCCAAGGGTGGTCGTGTCTGAGACTGCAAGGCAGCAACACGCCCAAGAAGTCAGAAAACAATTCTGTACCAAATACTAAAAAAAAATGAATCAAAGCAAATATACATATGTAAATATAATTTCAGCCTATTTAAAATAAATAACTTGGCACTTATATTTTATCATACCCTGTATATATTGACTATGTATGTATTCTTTATACATTTGTTAGGAATTAATTGTTGAATTATATAGTTTTGTGTTATATTAAATATTCTGTTGGTATTATGTATCGGTTCTGTGCTGTTCTCTGTTACCCAAACCCCCCTGCACACACACAGACAAAAAACTTTATTTATTTATTTGATAGGGAAACAGCTTGTTTAATGCTATATTATTATTATTATTATTATTATTATTATTATTATTATTATTATTATTTATTTCTTAGCACACACCCTTACCCAGGGCGACTTACAGTCGTAAACAAAAAATACATTTCAAGAATCAGAGTACAAGTATTAATACAATTAAGAGCAAGATAAAATACAATTACTTCAGTTCTAGTAAGTACAAGTATAAGACAAAATACGATTCAATATCGGAGCAGATAACAGTGTCAGGCTACGATTAAATGCAAAATACTACAGATTGAATAACACTTGTGACAGATTACAGTACAGTACTCTGTAAAGTACAGGATTAAATGCAGTAAAATAGGGAGCAGATAAGTGCAAGTAAAGTGCCTTAAGGAAGAGTGATAAAGTGTCCAGAGGGAAAAGAGGAGTTCTACAGGTGCTGTCTGAAGAGGTGAGTCTTGAGGAGGTGCCGGAAGGTGGTCAGTCCTGACATCTGTAGGAAGGTCATTCTACCACTGAGGGTCTGATGAGACCAAATTTGAACTTTTTGGCCTTAGCGGAAAACGCTATGTGTGGCGCAAAGCCAACACTGCTCATCACCCTGAGAACACCATCCCCACGGTGAAGCGTGGTGGTGGCAACATCATGTTATGGGGATGCTTTTCATTGGCAGGGACTGGGAAACTGGTCAAGATTGAGGGCAAGATGGATGGAGCCAAATACAGGGAAATTCTAGAGGAAAACCTGTTTCAGTCTGCAAGAAACTTGGGACTGGGGCAGAGGTTCACCTTCCAGCAGGACAATGACCCTAAACACACAGCCAAAGCTACACTGGAGTGGTTTAAAAACAAGAACCTGAATGTCTTAGAATGGCCCAGTCAAAGCCCAGATCTCAATCCGACTGAGAATCTGTGGCAAGACTTGTAAATTGCTGTTCACCAACGGTCCCCATCCAACTTGACAGAGCTTGAGCAATTTTGCCAAGAAGAATGGGCAAAAATTGCAGGATCCAGATGTGCAAAGCTGGTAGAGACTTACCCAAAAAGACTCACAGCTGGAATTGCTGCCAAAGGTGCTTCTACCAAGTATTGACTCAGGGGGGTGAATACTTATGCAACCAACAAATATCTTTTTTTTTTGTTTAATTAACTTTTGTGTCACAATAAAACATATTTTGCACCTTCAAAGTGTTAAGTATGTTGTGTAAATCAAATGGTAAAAATCCCAATTAAATCCATTTTAATTCCAGGTTTTAACACTACAAAATGTGGAAAAGTCCAAGAAGGGTGAATACTTATGCAAGGCACTGTATAGTAAATGTTATTTTAAATGTTACATTGTTAAATTAATCGCTTAATCTAAACTTAATGGCAAAAGAAAGGGTCAACTATGATAAACTATGTATACTCATTTCTAAGTTTGATACTCCTGTTTTTGGTGTGACAAAGTCATCAAGGAACCTTAGCCGAGCCAGGAAGCACCATTTTAATTGGTTGTCTGCACCACTGCCAATTTTCTGAAATCTGCTCTCTTTTTCTCTTTAACATATTGTGTTCTTAAATTTCTCAACTTCTTGAAAATTAGATCCTCTGAAACTGCATAATAGAATTTTTTTATCAGCTTTATATGAATCATATACATATTTGCTTTAATGCATGATCGCTTAACATAGCTACACATATTTGAACCGTGACATGTTTGGTGTCTGTATAGTAGCAAATGCACTAATTGTAACTATATTTCTAATTTTGTACTTTGTATTTTGATATTTAACAACACTTACAATGGTGCTACGAAAATAAATAAACAACAACAATAACAATTTTATTTGGAATACAACATTACATTATTTTATTAAAGTAGACTACTTCTAAGGAGACTTACCTATGTCTGTAGTCTAGAAAGATAACAAGCTTAACTTTTTTTCTGTTTAAAATTTCTGTTTTTGAAATATTCGTAGACATTCGGAGACATTTAGGATTGACCAGCATTTGCTATTTTAACAGTCTGTATGCACTTTTCTAATATCAAAAACTCATCTATCATATTAATCTCAGCAGCAGTTTGTTCAATTGTCTTGCTCCGTACATTTCTATCATGGTATGTTTTGATTTTCGTATTGTATAGGCACGGATAATTCTCATAGAGGTCAATTAGTTTTTCTATATATGCTCCTGTTGCCAAGTCATTTTCACAGTCTGTATGAAGATAAAAAAAAAATAATAGAATGCCAAAAGTAGCCGTTTTGTCTGCAGCTACTGTTTTATAATTTTAAAATGCTGGAGGAAGTCTGTAGTGAAGACTCTCACAGGGCTATTGTATTATCATATTGCATTCACACACCTGACGTGATTCCATTACTTTCTCGCAAAAAACACAAAATTATTACAATTATTACAATAAGTAGGTTTCGTACCATTTTATATAGGCGAATGGTTAATCTATTTCTACAAAAATTGCTAGTCAAGTCAAGGTTGAAGGTAATATAGTTCTGTGTAAGACTGGGGATATTATTATTGTGTTGATGTTGTTTTAACTTCAACTCAAAACCGTCAGTTTTATCACAGAACAAAACCAGATTCTTCCTATTGGTCAATTCCTGGCGATTTGTCGCCAGGATTAGATGGTAACTCTATTTGTAGATGACTTCTCGCGTGTCGTCGGCAACTGACGATTTTTCACCATACACTGAGTGATTTTGTTAGTGCGATAAATTGCCGGCGACAAAATCGCCCCGTGTATGGTGGGCTTAAGACCATGGGAAGAGCACTTTTTTCAAATGATTGTATGTTAGAAAACAATGGAAAGAGACAGAGAGAACCAGCTGAAAAGGAACGAAAAACAAAAAAAAAAACATTATTAACCGATAAACAAAATCTTGAATATCATTTGTTTCTTCGTTTATTGTACCGGTTCCCGTTCCGTTCCAAATCCCTGCTCCATATATCAATGTGCCTTGATTTCTGCATCTGATCATGTCGCTCCATGATCCACCATTTTACAAAAAGCCTCAGAAATTGTATACGGGATTGGTAGTCGTTCTCAACTCCTTCAGGCGCCTGTGCTGACTACTGTATTTGTAATGTCCATGCACTAAAACATATCAGAAAGCATTTTGGCTTATTGGAGGATACACAAAAAATGTAGTTCGGTATTACAGCGTCCACACTTCTGAGAAACTGCACTACCTGAAGCAATCTAATTTAGAACCGGACGAGGTGGTCTCGAGTCTGGTTCTCGAGTACGGTATTAAATGCTGTGTGGTGTAGACGCTAACCTTTGCACTTTTAAGCCAATTTAAAGGTATAGTGTGGACAGGGCCTTAGACTGTTTTAGCATTCCGTTTACAATAGTGAATGCAGAGTACAAAACCACTGTTTAAATGGCAAAATGTACTTTTTTTTAAACCACTGTTTAAAAACCACACAAAATAAACATTCTTAAGGCATGTCTTTGGCAAGGAGATTGTTAGATATCATTGAGACACAATTGTTTTACAATATTTCCACTCACATGATCAGAAGTAATGAATATAATTAAGTTATCACAGTGAGTAAGAATTATGTTGAAACGTGTTCTGTTTCATATTTCAGTTAAGAACTTGAGTCCCATGCATTCCAAAAAAATAAAAATTGAAAAAGAGGACTTGACAAATAACTAGGCCTAGTTATTAAACATTGGCATAGTCTGTTTTATTTCCTGCTTCATTCTGCACAAATTCTGTTTTATTCCATAGGTAGTTTATCATTGTCACACATCAGTAATGCTCTATTGGTCCCTATTGCAACTAAATTCTTTATTAATGTATATATATTTATCTGATATACACAAAAAAGTACTGTACCTCAACAAAATACTAGTGACATTGGTGTGAAGTATTGTAAATCTTTTAATAGACATATTTTGCTCCAAGACATCTGTGTGTATGTAGGCTATATTACACACCAAAAATCCCACGCATTGTCAGATAACTTTCAGGTTATGTTCCTGCTTACAGATATTGGATATTGATTTTAGAATGGGAGTTGCAGTCTAGTTTTCTCCAATCGTGGATTTCTACAGGAGGGGGTTCTATTAATATAGTTGTAGTCAAAGGTTTTTGTAGCAAAAGTTTTGCTTTTGTGGATGAGGAAAAAGTTACAAGAAATAGATGTCTACAATTATTTATTTCAGAAATTGTTTTGCAAAACCCCAGAAATGCTAATTCAAAAGTATTCATACCCTTTGATGCTATGATAGTATTGTCTACAAGGTGCAATAAATTTCAATATGATAATGCAGAACCTAATTCTTTGAGAGTATAAAAGGGTTAGGCATAGGATGATTGCTGTCATTACCAATAAGTCAATATGGGAAAAAGTAAAGAGCTATCTGAAGACCTTAGACAGAAAATGATTTATTGTCATAAAGGATTCAAGAAGATTCAACAAGCATTTGAGTATCCCAATTTCATATATTGTTTCTGTTATCAAGAAGTACAAGACTTATGGTACTGTCAAAACGCTCCCTTGGTCTGGAAGAAAGAAGGTTCTTTCACCAAGAACAAGTAGAAGAATTGTGAGGAAGGTTAATAACAATCCGAGATTGACTACCAAAGATATTCTAAGTGAATTGGCTGCAAGTGGTACTGGGGTTTCAATTTCAACCATAGGTTGAGTATTGCATGATGAAGATCTCAAAGGACGCGATTCTCATAAATTACAGTGCTGGGTCTGTATTTCAGGTTCTCTAAGTTTTAATGGGTCTTTTAAATTAGCTCTCAAATACTGCTTTTAACAACAACTTAAACAGCCACTTAAAAATTGTCACAGGGGGTCCTACTACTGCATTAATACTGCAAGACATTTTCACGAAGCATTCAAAAGCTATTACTTTCACAAAGTGATGACCCTGTTAAAGGAAACTGCACCAAAATGAATATAGTATTAAAAAGTACAAACTGTCACATTTTGGCCAGAAACACCCATTCAGTGATGCCACACTTTAAATTGGTGTTTGAAAGTCCTACTCATTTTATAGCCATCTTGTATACCCACACAGACATAATCAATGCATATATTTCCTTGGAGTAGGGCCAGTTTATAAGTGAACATGATTTTGAATGTTCAGCACTATTTATTTGAATTACATTAACATATCAGCGATGAAGTGTTAATAACAACAAATCCATTTTATTTGCTTGTTTATACATCAAGGCTTTTTCGCTGTGGTTCTCTTAAATGCCAGGGGCCCAAACACTACCATGGAATAATAAGCTGAACAATGGATTCTGTTTCACACAGATAAATACTTTATTGCAGGTAATGTTTTGTCTTTCATTACAGAAATTATACTAAATGTCCCAATACATTCAAAGAAAATAAATATTTTAATTTACAGTAAAGGCTCAAACACATCAGGACAACAATTTTGAAGGAGAATATGTTTATTGAACAAGGGCTGTACATTTTTTATGATGGCTTTTTCACCCTTTTATTTTAGTAAATTTAGGAAACTTTATTTAAAATGTATTAATTCATTTTTAAAAAAATGTACAGATTCTGATCCTCACAACATGTCTTTATATATACTGTATATATATATATATATATATATATATATATATATATATATATATATATATATATATATATATATATATATACACACACTGTATATAGTATAATGTGAAGAATTTTTGCTTCTGGTTGCCACTTTATGACTGTATTGTATAGTCTTTCGCACACTACCAAGTATGTTTAAATAACAAACACCGACAACAGTAGTATAGTTACCCTCCGTGGGTTGTATTTATTTTTTAAAACAAAATCAGATAAATAAAACCTAACCCTTTCTTGGGTCCTAAACTAAACACTTATTTTTTCCCTCCAAACTAAACAGGGGCAGGCTAATTCTGCTTACCCTGAAACAAACTATCCATTCAGTTTGAAACTGCTTTGTTACCTCAGCGTTTGCTATCTTCTCTTTGTTCTCCACCTCCACATGGTTCTTCTGTGTGCTTGTTTTATCTACGTCTCACAGGTGCCCTTCATTACCCAATCAATGAAACCATTGGCCGATTTTGTAAGGCCTTTAGCAATATGGCTGCTGGTTTCACCACTGTAGAGGGGCATGATCCATCACCAGCGTAAATGTTCTCCCCCACAGAGAATAGTGCAAGGCCTCTATTGCCCACTTCACTGCTAAACCTTCTTTCTCTATGGTTGCATTTTTTTTTTCCCTAGGCAGGAGTTTCCTGCTGAGGTACAGGACAGGATGTTCTTCCCTGTTGTAAACTTGGGATAAAACTGCCCCTAATCTAACCTCTGAAGCATCTGTCTGTAATACAGATGGTTTGTCAAAATCTGGGTTTACCAACAACGGATTGGAACTGATTACAAATCTTTAAATGCTGTCTCAGCTTCCGCTGTCCACTTTACCATATTTGGCCTTGAAGCTCTTGTCAATTCTGTTAGAGGTACTGCCCTTGTGGCGAAATCTTTAACCCTTTGCGGTCCTATGTCGGACCTGGTCCGACATTGCAATTATTCCTATCCGGTCCAATGTCGGACCCTGTCCGACATCATCAAAAAACCGCAAAAAACGGGTTTCTAGTCGTTTTTTCGCCGGAAAATGCTGAGAAAACCATTCAATGGCCGAGTGGGAGCGACAGGAGCCGAGACAAGCCAGAAAAAAGGGAGTATCTCATGAATAGTCATACTTGCCCCTGGCATCAGATAGGGGCGGCCATAAGGAAACAAGCTGCCTGTTACTGAATCAGCGCACAGAGAATAACACGGACATTTGCAGAGCTTTTTTGCAATGTTATAGTAATAAAATAATGACTTGGATCGCATTATTGAGGAGTTTGGTGAAAAAACGAGTGATCAGGAGATGATCGATCGGTATGTACAACTATTATTATTATTATTATTATTTATTTATTAGCATATGTGAAAGCTACAGCGAACGAAAGGGTGGGGCGGGGCTGGAGATGCCTAATGAGTGCTTTGTTGATATGCAGGGCCTTTTAAACCCGTTTGACTGTGGAAAAAAAATACTTTTAAACAGTGCGTCTAAAATTAACAGCGCGTGTGAAAATAAATTGGACCTGACACGCCTGACACGCACTTAATAAATGGACTGCAAAGGGTTAATAAACCTGCTATAGTAGCCTATTAGCCCTAGAAAGGCTCTAATGTGCTTTTTGTTAACAGGAGGTTCACAAGACATAATAGCATCCACCTTATTTAGTTGTGGTTTTATTAACCCTAGTTCCAAGGAAAACCCCAAATATTTGGTTTCTTGACAGGCAATTGTGCATTTTTTAATGTTGGCTATTAATCCTGCTTTCCTTAACGACGTCAGTACAGCCTCAAGCCTTTCAACATGCGAATCCCAATCTCCACTGAATACTACCACATCATCAAGGTATGCTGCCGTAAATTCCCTATGGGGTCGTAGTACCTGATTCATTAGTCTTTGGAAAGTGGCTGGTACGCCATGTAGTCCAAACGGTAACACCGTAAATTGATATCAGCCCCCTATTGTTGCAAATGCTGTTTTTTCTTTAAATGGAGCTGATAAGGGAACCTGCCAGTAACCTTTAGTTAAATCGAGTGTTATAAATTTTGCCTTGCCCAGCCTCTCAATTAACTCATCAACTCTTGGGTACACATCGAATTTTGATATTTCATTTTATTATTATTATTATTATTATTTCTTAGTAGACGCCCTTATCCAGGGCAACTTACAATTGTTACAAGATATCACATTATTATTTACATACAATTACCCATTTATACAGTTGAGTTTTTACTGGAGCAATCTAGGTAAAGTACCTTGCTCAAGGGTACAGCAGCAGTGTCCCCCACCTGGGATTGAACCCATGACTCTCCGGTCAGGAGTCCAGAGCCCTAACCACTACTCCACACTGCTGTACTGATTTGCCTTCCTGAAATCAATACAGAATCTTACTGTACCATCTGATTTTGGTACCATGACCACAGGGCTGCACCAGTCACTAACCGACTCTTCAATTACCCCATAATCTAACATTTTTTTTTACTTCCTCTGTCATTTCGGACCTCTTTGCCTCTGGGATCCGGTACGGCTTTGTATGTACACGGATCCCTGGAGGAGTTAGTCCTCCTTGGTAACGCAGAGAATACATCCCTGTTTCTGTAAATCAAAGCTTTAATTCCCACTTTTTGTTCAACTGCCAAATGTTCCCCCATTTTTAGAGTGTCCTTCTGTACCCCTGATGTAACTTCCGGATCCTGATCTATCTCTTCCTATTGTGCTACTCCCACTAGGGTGTCCCTCTCTTTCCAGGGTTTCAATACATTAACATGATAAGTCTGATATAATTTTCTCTTCCCTGGCTGAAAGACTTTGTAGTTTACTTCATTCACTTTTTCGACTATCTGGTAGGGCCCTTGACACTTAGCCAAAAACTTGTGTAAGTGGGAAGGTAACAGGACAATAAACTTGTCTCCTACTGCAAACTCCCTTGAGCGGCACCTATATTATAATCTTTCTTTTGGCTTTCTTGAGCTTTTATTAAGTTTTCAGAAACCTTATTTTGAATTTCATCCATTCAATTTCTCATTGTTAGAATGTAATCAATCACATTTTCGGCCTACAACAGGCTTTTCCTCCCAGACTTCCCGCACTATATCTAAGACACCTCTTGGTTGTCTGTCATAGAGGAGCTCAAAAGGTGAAAACCCAATTGAAGCCTGTGGGACTTCTCTAATGGCAAATATTAAGTATGGCAGGATACTATCCCAATCCTTCCCGTCCTCGTGTATGACTTTCCTTAACATACTTTTGAGAGTCTTATTAAATCTCTCCGCTAGGCCGTCTATTTGGGGGTGGTACATTGAAGAGTTAATGCTCTTTATGTATAACAGTTTGCACAGCTGTTTGAACACTACAGACATAAAGGGAGTTCCCTGATCAGTAATGACTTCCTTTTGTAGGTCCACGCTTGCAAAAATTTGTATTAGGGCGACTGAATTAATAACATATATTGGTAACTGTTTTTTGATTTTTCTATGGATCCAGTCCATTGCTATCCTGTCCATTGCTATCTGTTCAAATGGAACCTCTATCATTGGCAATGGAACTAGTGGAGCCTGTTTGGGCTTCTGCCCCGACACGAATTGACAATTTGGACAGGCAATACAGAACTGTTATTATTATTATTATTATTATTATTATTATTATTATTTATTTCTTAGCAGACGCCCTTACAACTGTTACAAGATATCACATTATACATTATTTCACATTATTCCTTACATACAATTACCCATTTATACAGTTGGGTTTTTACTGGAGCAATTTAGGTAAAGTACCTTGCTCAAGGGTACAGCAGCAGTGTCCCCCCACCTGTCTTAATGACTCAGTATAGTAATTCATTCTCAACAATGCCACTAGGTACCCTGAGGTTGTGTCGTTCAGTTCTGGTCATCTCGCTACAAAAAGGATACCGCTGCCAGAATTATTCAGGGTTTAAAAGGCATGTCATGTGCAAACAGGCTAAAAGAATTGAATCTTGAACAAAGAAGACTAAGCGGCGATCTGATTCAAGCATTCAAAATTCTAAAAGGTATTGACAATGTTGACCCAAGGGACTTTTTCGACATGAAAAAAAAACAAGGACCAGGGGTCACAAATGGAGATAAAGCGGCTTTCAGAACAGAAAATAGGAGGCACTTTTTAACACAGAGAATTGTGAGGGTCTGGAACCAACTCCCCAGTAATGTTGTTGAAGGTGACACCCTGGGATCCTTCAAGAAGCTGCTTGATGAGATTCTGGAATCAATAAGCTACTAACAACCAAACGAGCAAGATGGGCCAAATGGCCTCCTCTCGTTTGTAAACTTTCTTATGTTCTTAAGTGAGGTCCCCTTTGCCTGTCCCGATTTTCCCAATAACACTCCTCAGTATCTACCACCTGGTTAAATGCATACTGGAGGTTATTATCACTGACTTGCTCTTTCTTAAAATTTAGGGAAGATAGTTGTAACTCCTCCCACTCTACCGCTGGGTTACTCTAATGTTTTCTCTGGAAACATTTTTTTTTTACTGGGGTCTGATTTACTCAATGTGTATTGGGAAATGGGAGCCCTTTTATCAGTCCACTTCCCCCCTGGAAGCCTCTGTGGTGTAGCCTGGAACCTTTTTTTTTTTTACTACACGTTTTCCTGGTTTTCACAGGTTCCCCTGGTATTTCCTGTTCAAACAGAAATAATTCTGACAATGGCAGTTTCTGTACACTAGAGGGCCCGGGCTGCTCTTCTTCAGAGATCAAAACCTCCCTGGCCTGTAATAGGTTATCAAAATCATGGTAATCCTGCCCTACAATTACGGGGTACAGTAGCCTCATTAAGGCCCTCATTTTGGGGGTGAATTCTCTGGAACCAACTTTCATTGTGACTCTGGCAGCTGGGTAGGTTTTTATATCCCCATGAATGCATATTATTCTGTTCATGACTTTACCTTTCCCCCATAAGTCTGCAGAAATTAAACTTTGTCCACAGCCAGAATCTAATAACGCTACTGTATCTTTAACCTCTATGTTTACAGGTATTACATATTCTTCTTTCTTGGAAGAGGCAGTAAATACATTTATAACTGTATTGACCAGGTGGCATTCCATAAAATCAGTTCAATTCTTATTTGGGCAATTTTGGGCTATATGTCCCCAACCATGACAATCAAAACATTGCACTTCCTTAGAACTAAACTTAATTTTAGCCAAACCCTCCTCAAAGGGCTTAAATCCCTTTCAACAAGGCCGATCAGCTTGTCAGCTGTGTGGGGGTCCCCTTGGGCCACCCACTTCCTCAAGTGGGGTGGCAAGCATCTCAAAAAATGGTCCAACACCAGCAGTTCTACAATGCAGGCTGGGCCATGGTCCTCAGGTCTCAGCCACCTCCGAGCTAAGTGAATGATGTCAAATAACTGCGACCTGTGCGGTTTGCCCTCCACATACCTCCAAGCATGAAATCTTTGTGCCCTCACAGCAGGGGTGACTCCAGCTCTTGCGAGGATGTTTCCAGGCAGGTAATGGCATCACTATGTATGGCATGTCTATGGTAAACTGATATGCTTCATTTATGGATTTTACATATTAATCCATTTGGCTAACACTTTATTACAAATTGTATTTACTGTATGTAACTGTCAAAATCCAGTCATGCCTTCCTTACAGTTCTCTTTCACGCTGTTATGTTTTCATTTTCTCATTCTCCTTTTTATTTGTATGGGGTCATCGAGAGCTCAGACAATCAAATTCCTATAATGGTGCTGCTGCATAGCTCAAGTTACAATGTAGTTAAATTGCAGTCTAGGATTACATTACTGACTAATTTGCAATATGCTAATAACTGACCCTATCTTACTGTGAACAGCGGTAAATATAACAAACACATTTGATCATCACATTTGCTATTTAGCACATCAGTCCTAGCCCATTAAAACTCTTGAGTCAGGAAAACACAAGATAATGTCATAGTTATGTTGTTTATGATATTAATGTATCTTTATTGAAAAATTGACCTTTACATTTATAAAATATGTTAAGCTGTAAACCATTTTGAGAGTGTGAAGGGCCTAATTTTGATCACAGGGCAAAATGTTTATTATTTATTTTCATTTATTTAGATTGTGTTTGTTACATTCAGAAAAAGGGAAATAGATTATGTTATTCTTATAATTTTAACAGGCTGAAAACAGATTTGGAATAATAACGGCTGAAAATAATGCAAAAAATAAAACTGCCTATTGATTAGGAGATAATACACATTGTTGTACCATTTTATTTGCTAAAATGTGTTAATGAGGGGTGGAATCCATATGTTGGCCTTTACTGTACTGTACTACTGTACTGTAGCTCAATCCAGACGCTTGTCATGCTGATGCGCTGGGGAGACCGCACTGTGGTTGATCCCTGGAGCCAGCATTGCAGCTGTTGTGTGTGCTGATGTGCTAGGGAGGCAAAAATAAGCTTATCTCTGGAGCCAGCATTACACATCAGCCATCAACATCATATGGGAGGAAACGCAAATGGATGGAGACACAGATGGATCAAATTAGTTTACTGTAAAGCTACGTCTTAGTTGGTGCTTATCTTGGCGAGAGCCAAGTTCAAATCAGCATGAAGTTTTAACATCTACTCTCGTGTAATGGAAACCATGTTATTACTGTACCTCTTTTTATCACTGGTCCCACTTTTCTTCTGTTGAAGATCTTTTTGTTAGTTGCTTGCAATTTATATTTCACTTTGAAATATCCATATATTTGAAAGGCAACTCTCTATAGATGAAAGGTTTTTTTTGATGAAAAAGGGGACCAGTAATAATAATTAGATGTTTTTTTTAATTAACTTGTCATTTTGGAAAGACAATATCATGTATGTCATTTAAAGTGCTAAATAGTGCTTTTTAAGAATATGCAAACATAAAATACTGTCAGACTGTCTTTATAAAATGTCACCACTATTTACTATATAATAATGTACAGCAGTTCAATTCTGCAAGCTAATAATATTCTTCACATTGGTTATTAGTTCACAGCTGTATTTAAACACAAATATTGCACTAAACATTACAGTGGTGCTTTTTTAATGCATTCATTTTGAGCAAAAGATAAGATGTATTTCTATGCTACTGTATATGATTGTCAGGCAAGAGGCAGCCCCTACAGTTAGTCAACAACAAAAAAAAAAAGTGTTTTTATTGGGGATCATTAAACATAGCACTTGTCTATAGCTCTTGACTAGAACATCATGATTGACCCTAAGTGTAACATTCACAAAGCTTCATTTTACCATATAAACAACAGTGCTTCTCCATCCAACTCTAATGCTTTCAACCGCAACTCAGAGGCATTCATCTGTACTGTATATAATTGTATTAATACTTGTACTGTGATTCTTGAAATGTATTTTTGTTTATGACTGTAAGTTGCCCTGGATAAGGGCGTCTGCTAAGAAATAAATAATAATAATAATAATAATAACATATATATATATATATATATATATATATATGGTGAACAAATAGTTCTTATCGTAGTTCCAGTTTTAGGGGCTGATGTAAGGACAGGCACAGTGCAAACAACTGCGGCTGCAAAATCCAATTTGCCTAGCGGACAGCCATTATTTTGCACTGTGGCCTTTGTAAACTTAAGAGCAATGTAAATTACTGAACACACACAAATAATGAGCTGCAATCATGATAATGAGGGTTGCAATAGAGGCCACACTTACAGCCCAGAGGCGAGGTGAGTTAGGAGTACAGAGCAATAAGCGCTGTATGAGATTTTATAGGCCTTTTTAGGTACATACATGAGGTGTGTAAGAGGAGGTACAAAGTTTTTGGAATGTCAGCAATTGCCCAAGTGCAAGGCTAAATCCTTGCATCTCATTATAATGTTTGTACCTGCTTAGTATTCCAGATCCCCACCCATTTCCATGCTCTTTTCATCATTTCAATACATTTCAATACGATTTAAACGGATTAATGATGGCAAAGTGCTAATTTGATAGCATATACAGTACATGACTATTGCCTTTTTACTGTATGTTTTATAGTTTTTATTGTTTTACTGTACTTATGTATTTTATTGTATTTACTAATTTGTTGGACTGCTTCTTATGCTTATAGCTCTGTACATTTTCTTGTTTTGCCCATGTGAAGCGCTCTGTGGCAGCTTGTTGCAAACGGCGCTATATTAAATAAAGATCTGATTGATTGATTGATTGATTGATTGATTGATTTTCCACAATACAATCCTGTCACACAAAGCTGGCCAGAATATTTCACCCTATTCTTCCTAGCAGCTCCCAGACAAACAAGCACCGACTACGAAATGATCCAATGTCAGAGCCCACAGACATATGGTCTAATTTTATACTCTTAATTGCTTTCCCGATGTTTCAGCTCAAAGTGCTTGCTTGCTGTTTGACAGGATTTTAATTCACAATTGTTTTATTGAATTTTTCATTGTTTTACAACTATGAAGCACCTTCAGTCTATAATTAAATGTAAATGTAGCTGTAAAACAGATTATTAGTGCTGTTGTTTATTTCACAGAGTTTTCTATAAGGTATCTGTCCATCAGTCTATTATGATGTCACATAGATATTTTAGGTAGGAATAGAAACACCCTTTCACAAAGCCAGTCTGTAAACCACATGTATGTTGACTGAGAGCTGAGAATAACAGTTGGATCCATTTTAAGAAAGTGTAATGCACTAGCATTCATTTCCCTATTAAATCATAGAATTATCCAACTCATCACAATTGACATCAAATTTATAATGCATGATTTCCGTCATATTTTATAAACTTTATTTTATAAACCTTTTTGTAACAATAAATCATTTTATTTTATATAAAACTAGTGTCATATACCCACGGGGGTATGATACCTGATACCTGTAGCCATTAATTATATATTAATACCATGAAAACTAGCCTTGTGACTGACAGCCAATTTAGCAACGATTAAAGTCCCTTTATGTATTTATTCAGTATGGCAATGAATGACGCACTTAATTGGCAATTATTCCTATTACACATAAAGCAAAGAGTGTCAGCGTCACTCTGCTGGAAATAGTGTCTTTTTCAAAATGTAAGACTTTCTTTCTATAGCTTGTTGAAATATATAGCTAGGAAGTCAGGCAATTTGATTTATGAGTGAAAAGTGCTGGTTCTGAAGTTTTCAAATGCATGCATAGGGTATTAAAATCTGTTCAAATGAATGTGCTTAGCATTTATTTCTGTAGTGTCAGTGCTGCTTAAAAAAGAGACAAAGAGCTGAGCTGAGCTGGCATATCCAGTTCCATGCCTCTTGTTAGCAGGGAGAAAGAGCACACACTAGGATAGACAGTTTTCAAGAGTTTTGATGTTAAATGTATTCACACAAAAGGTCTGAGCCTGCTGCATTTTGCTAGGCCAGAAAGAGACACAATGGAAGGCTACAATTAAGAAAGATAATTAAGAAGGTGCTTGTGGTTACTCAGGTGTTCAAAAATGTAGTTTATGCTGAAGCTGCCCCAAAGACCACATACTATTTGAGTGTAGAGATGTTTGTGAATTTGTAAAAGAAAAGCTTGTATGGTAACTCTGGATTAAATGCCCACTACTTATTTTGCTGTATAAATAGAATCGCACACCCTACTTACTGCCTAAAAAACACTGCTACTATCCTGTCCCTGACTCTCTCAATCTCTCAATTCCACTGTGAGCATCCAGCAGTACCCCACAGTTTATACTGCTCCTACTCTATCCCTCAATTCCACTGTGAGCGTCCAGCAGTCCCCCACAGTTTATACTGCTCCTACTCTATCCCTCAATTCCACTGTGAGCGTCCAGCAGCCCCTCACAGTTTATACTGCTCCTACTCTATCCCTCAATTCCACTGTGAGCATCCAGCAGTCCCCCACAGTTTATACTGCTCCTACTCTATCCCTCAATTCCACTGTGAGCGTCCAGCAGTCCCCCACAGTTTATACTGCTCCTACTCTATCCCTCTTTCTCTACTATGGGCATTCAGCAGGCCACTGCAGTTCACCAGTCCTTTTCCTATCACGCTGCTCAGCCCATTCCGATCTATCCTCTGGGTCATGCGAAATGTATCCAGTTGCCATAGCTGTACTCCTTTGGGGGTTTCCCTAGCATTTTAGACAAGGCTCTGAAGCTGTATTTCTCTCTGCCTTCCTTGGGTTTTCAGATGTTCAGAATTTACTGCTTCCTCCCATCATTTCAGCCCTATCATTCACCCATGCATTCACAATCTTAAAAAATGATTTTGCTCTGCGCAGTACTTAAACAGCTACCCTGCAGATTGAGGCCTGCTTGGAACTTTTGGGGGTCTCCTGCCTGGTTCAGATGGCTGGGTGACCCTCAAACCGAGTGGGTTTGACCCTCAAACCGAGTGGGTTTGATGTCAAGTTGTTTTTCAGATACGTTGCATAATCATCAATAAAAGTTGTCGTATTGTGGGGTTTGTCTTGAACTACTGAAATGGAGTTTAATAATTAAGTTCGGGAGGAGGGACGGTATTTCTCATCTAATTGTAACCTATCAAAAACATATAAATATCCAAGTAACTCACCCCCTTCTAGTGTTTGATTCATTTGCATCCCTCCGCCTCCTCCAGCTCTGCCCCAGCAGCTTCTCTAGGTATAATCTATTTGGCGGGTCTCCTGCCTTTTCCAGATGGCCAGGTGGTGGACCCTCAAACCAAGTTTCGTCTGCCCCTTGTGCTCAGACTTTTGGATGAGACTGAAAGCTCTAAAGCCATGAATGCAGACAAGCCTGGATCTTTTGTATTGTGGTTAAGACGCTTGCTGGTGTGTGGGTTTGCGCCTAGCCTCTGACCTGTTACATTGGTGCCGTGACCCAGATCTCATAGATTGGCTGCAGCCAATTGCCAAGGTAAAAGTGGGAAGAGTGTGATGGGCAGTGTTGTGTGATACACTACCATTATGGATTCTATCCCCTATCGGTGAGATGATATGAGGTTAAAAGTTCTAAAACCATGAATTTATTCACGGGTAGGGTGACAGCGATAACCAGTATACTAAAAGAACTTGAATATAAGTAGCCAACTACACCACCTTGAGTTTCAAAAGGGCAAGGACCTTCGTGGCCGAAAAATCTTTTATTTATCCCTATACAGGTTATTTTCAATCCCTGGGGTTCCGCACACACGACAACAGCAACAAGTTTAAAATTAATAAAACAAACTTTATTAATTCTCCACAGGGTTAGGTTCACTTTAAAAATACACACACAAGGAAGCTCCCACTAAAACAAACAAAATACAAAGTCTAGAAATACTACTTGGACTACCCTCCCGTGGGTAAAAACACTCAATTACTAATCACAGCAAGTCCAACAAAGGAGACAAAGTGCAATAATAATGTAGTTTGTAGTTAGTAGTCCAGAATCCTGCAAATGAATGGAAAAGATCAAAGAGTCCAAAAAAGGGGCGGGGTGTTACGCTCCCTCCACCGTCCCTGCCTGAGATCATCATCCTCCAGGAGGCGCTACACCCACCGGTACCGTCCTCCAATCCTCCACCGACTCTAGAGAGGGGAGATCCCAGGGAACCTGGGAAAGGTCAAAAGTAGCTTTCAGGAAAGAGTAAATACAGGTAAGCAAGTTCACAATTCCTCCTAAATCCAGCAAAGCTGGTTACTTCCCTTTAGCTGGACTTGCACCCTTGCGTGTCTCCACCTCTTCGTCTCCCCAGCCCGGATGGAACCCGCGTCGCCGCTGCTCTCTCCTGGACTCTGGAACCGGTAAGTGTCACCGTCGTCAACTGCCCCCAGTGGTGCCTCAGAACAATGCACACGGTAAGTAGATGCTAGACTCCTCCCAGTTGTACACGTTTAATATGAAATCGCACAATGAATGTAATCAGAATACTACCCCCCTTGCTTGTGTCTTTTCAGGTTCCCAGTACCGTATCGCCCCAACCGAGCCTACTGCGTCCGTCCCGGTAAGTAGTCCACCACCACCGCACAATACTATGCCACTATCTCTCTCCTTCCTCCTCCCAGGTCCCACCGGTCCACAAATCTCAGAGAACAGCACGAAGAGGGTACACAAAAAACAACAAGGAGCCACACAAAAAAGAAAATACCGGGGCTACTGCGAGATAGCCCTTGGTGCAGCCTCCAAATAGTTTTCACACTTGTATCCTATCAATAAACATTCTGTTAAAAAAACAACCCTTTTTACATAAAAGCGTCACTCTCTTCCTTCTTTGTATAATAATAGTTATGCACCAGGTAGAGTCAAATAAGGTGCAGTATACAGACTAGGAGAGAGGTAATACAGCCAAAAAGAAACCAAAAAAAGAAACAAGTGCAGCAAAGATAAACAAAACACAGCCCAAATCCAACCACAAAGAAACACATTCCTGAAACAAATGGCTGTATTACCTGTGCTCCGATGAAGTCCCAATATCCAAAAATGATACAAAGTTATAAAGCTCCCGTTCGTATTCCACACCGCCACTCTTAGATCCTTCTTCTTCCAAATACCATTTACACAGAGAACCGTCCTTATGCCTCCAAGACTCTCCCTGGTACTTCCCCTTCCTGGTTCTCTAGCCACCCCCTTTATACAACCCCTTCCCCTTGCTCACCCAATCGCCGGTCGTGCAATATGCTTAATGCGGGACCTACTCACAGTGCTAGTGAAAGTGCAGTGGGATAGCACAGATAGTGCAGTCAAAATAAAAACAAGGGTTTCAGTGCAGCAGATTCAACAAAACAGTCCACAGTGCACACAGTGAGTAAAAAAAATTACAACACACAAACATTTAGACAAGCCTGCCTCATTTGCACAGTGGTTAAAACACTCACATAGTGGAGGCTCACTTATGGTGCAGGGTTTCTGGTTTGCGCCCAGTCTCTACCCTGTTTCATATAGTGAGTTTATGAAAATCAGTCTTAATAACAACACTTTTTGACTGACCATTAATCCTAATACAGTAGTCTCCGGCTAAGAGAACACCCTCGGGATCCAAGCGTAGCAAGTGAAACAGCAGTGCGTTTCGCTGTTTGTTTACATGCCAGTTTATAGCGATGAGGTGCACTCGTGGAAATCAAAATACAAAACGAGGCAATGATATGACAGCAGTTCTGCAAAGACTGAATAAACCAATCAGTGTGCCTCAAGACACTCTCGCAATGACAAGTCACATTTGAAAAGATTGAATAAACCATTTGAATTTAAGTTTGTTGATGATGATGAGTTATCAGGTTACAAAACAGTACTGTATTAGTTGTGAACGAATCGCTAGTGGTGCCAAAAAGGTGTTCTTTTTAGCAAAGTTGCTGTTCCTTTAGACGCAGCATTTACAATGGGAAAAATCTGTTTCACCACAAGGGTGTTCTCTTAGCTTAAGTGTTCTCTTAGGAGGTGTTCCTATACACGGAGACTACTGTATAGCCACATATATTAAAAACATGTTTTCCTAAACTTGGTGATTTATTTGTTCTCTAAATCTTTTGCAGATTTTATTTTAAATTTAAATAAGACACTGATCAAATCCAAAGTTATTTTTAACAGCTAAGATTAGAAACTTGTTAAAGCAGAAGGCAAATAAAGCCTTGATGCATGCATTAAAACTAATCAATGTGTTAATTGCTTGAAGTAATCTTATCTTGTGCTATGTCAAGATAGACCTGGATCTTATTGATTTTCTCAATGTTTGTTCTGTTAATGGTACCTTTAGCATTTAAAGATAGAATTGCTTTTGGATATTTTTGAACCGTAGGTTTAAAGAAAACAAGCATATTTTTTCCAGAATAACAAGAACCTTAAATGATGAGGCTTAGCAAAAAAAAAAAAAAAAACCTAAAACAAAACCTGCTTCCAAGAAAAAAATCAATACAGATAAGCCCATTAGATAAAAGGTTGGCCAGGGTGTCCTCGGCTCACCGCGCACCAGCAACCCTGTAGTCTGGCCCGCCGCCTGCGGGCTTGCCTGTAAGCTGCCCAGAGGTGCGTTGTCCTCTGCTGCTGTAGCTCTGAGGTGGCTGCATGGTGGGCCTGCAGTGTGAAAAAGAAGCGGTCGGCTGACGGCACATGCTTCAGAGGACAGCGTGTGTGTTTGTCTTCGCCGCTCCCAACTCAGTGCGGGGGATGGTAGTGGTGAGCTGAGCCTAAAAATAATTGGCTATTCCAAATTGGGAGAAAAATGATAAAAACAATTGCCGACTACTAAATACAGTTGTAAGTTAACTTTTAAAAAGTATACATTGCAAGTGAACTGCACTTGAAATCAGCATGTCCTATTCTGATCACAGGAATTTTTAAACCACAAAAGCAATGTCCTCAACATCTCAACATCAGGGTGTTGAGCAAATCGTAAACGCTGATGAAATGGCATTGATGTGTGAGCACCATGATAACTCAACAGCTGTGTCTATGGCAACCCAAAATGCATCATAGGGATCAGTAGTCCGAAAAACAGCACTAAAATACAGTACAGAGGCACTAATCTGGATGCAAGTTAATACATTTCCCAATATCCTTTACTATCCTTTACACTCAGTTGTTCAAACTAGGGCAATTTGTTTTTTTCTTCCTGTACACAAACAGGGAATTCGTATTGAGAGAATTTGTATTATAAGAAGTCAATTACAAGAAGCTGCTGTTAAATTTGGCTGGGACTATGTAGAAAATTCATGGTATCAGGAAATGTATTTAGTCTGAGTTCGTTTTAATGAGAATTGACTGTGGATGCATGTATTTGCAATATTCTTTAAGGTGTGTGAGGCAACCATAATAAACCGCAAATCTCCAGTAAAAAGGATTCTGGGATATCTATATTTTTTAGTGGAAGAGTACCCAACAAATCAAGATTTGTGCAAATAAAAAACAAAAATGTATAAATAATTCAGTAAATGTAGTCTCATTGAAGGTTTTACTGTCTGATATGCATTCTCGCTTAATTAGATATGGTACTGATAGAAATCTGTGGTCCAAATACATTATAATCTGTCCCTCTGGTTTACAGTCTGATGAAGCAGAATACACATAGAAGGATAAACTTTGAAGGGGCGGTGCAGCTTTAAAAAACAAGGACATTTTTTCAAACCCAAATGCATAATTAGCTTGTTTTTTTATGAGTTTCATTCTTTAGCAGCAACACATTTTTTTTCAATTTATTTTTCTTACTTCTAGGGCTTAAATAGTACTATACAGCTCTTTTCAGTGATGCCCGGGATGCTTTTAAGGCGCTTAGAAATTAATGTGTATGTAAGAACAAAAGCATTTTAAAGCAATTTAATTTCTTTAGAAATCTAGATTTTATTCAATTACAAATACCTAGGTCGTATGCAAATTAAAAGGGTTCTGTGTTTGCAATTAAAGCCTATTGCATGAAAGCATAATTGTTAATTGTCACTGCTTACAGTAACAGCTTTTTATATAATAACATTTATTCAGCTTCCACTTGCTTGATTTCCAAAGGTGGTGTCTCACTCCTCTCTTGAAATGAAGCACTTTTATTTTTCAATATGTTAAAATACAGGCTAATGTTTTTTTTTTATTTGAAAGTAAACTGGCAAAAAAAATTACAAACATTATACTGGATTTATATTTACTTATTTAATTAAACAACAACAACCTAGAGGATGTGAATTTACAAATAGGGCCCTATTCCTTTTTATTGAAAGGAATCACCCAATGATTTTTGAAAAACAAAGCAATAAAGTAACTTTTTGTAAAGAATACAAACACAGGACCAATTGCCTTGGGGAGAGCATCAGCTTGAATAAAGCGCTGCTTCTAAACGAGTTTCTGTAACACATTACCATTGATTACTGTAAAATAATTACATTCAGGATATGCACACTAAATGGAGGGTCAAGACAGTGATCAATATAGTATAAATCCTTGAAGTTTAAGCCCTTAGAGCAAAGACTGTCCCATTGACAAAGAAATACAAGTCTAACAAAATAAGACTATTTTAATTTGAAGTGTATAATAAATAGATGTACATTGCACACTGCTCTTTAATTAATTAGAGCTAGATAACCAGGAAAATAATAAAGATGACAAAAACCAGGCAACAGGGAAACAAGTGAAGTGACGGAAAACTTTGGCATTTAAGCCAAGGAATGAAAGATAGGACAGTCGATACACAGTATGTGTCTATTCATCAGACCAGCCATTAGGAAATGGAGTGTTTTGATTTGATGATGAATGTCTAAACAAAAAGTTATTGATTCAAGAATGTTGTTTATTCATTGCTTTCTATTTCCTGGTGGTAAATGTATATGTAAAATGTAATATTGTGAATTGGATGTTCAAAAGCAAGCTATTGGGTGGTGACAGACAGACTTGAGTGAAAACCTGATCGACACAAACACCGCTTCAGCTCCGACTTTAATTGTCAGTGTATATTATGTGCTAGATATTGTGTATTATCCTATTACACGTCGTTGAGAAAGTTGTTCCTAAGGTTTTAAAATTAATGTTCTTACCACTGCCATTTTCACGGCTCCCCTTACCATTGTATGTTATCCTGCCCATACCATTTGAGTTTCTGTGCTAAAAGCCTAAACTCGATGCTGTTTATGGGTGGTATGGCATTTTCTGATTTTTGTGGCTTCAAGATCCACCACTGAAGTTAATTTGTAATTTTACAGCAAAGCAAGCAATGCCGAGGCAGCTCTCAGGGAATACCATAGAGTGCATAACATCCGCAACAGGCCATGTTCAAGAGTTCACAAGCTAATCAAAAAATGTGAGGAAACAGGTTGCACTTGTGATAAGCCTCGTAGCAGCAGACCAACGACACCAACCGAAGTTGATGCTGAGATCAGCCATGCCATAGCAGAAAAACCCAGCACAAGCGCACGTGCGTTTTAAGGAGTAAGTGCTTATAACTTATTCATTTTTACGATTCTGCAGCTGAAACACTATATGAATATTTAATTCAAATATTTAGTAACATTTAAAAACGGACATGTGCAAGAAATTCACAAGCGCAGAGAAATTTTAATAACGGTTCAAAAGACAGTCATGACGGTTCCAGTTTTAATCTGGGTTCGTATTGTATAATTATAAAATGTTTGCAACAGTTTTAATATATACAAGCTATATATATATATATATATATATATATATATATATATATATATATATATATATATATATATAAACGTATTGCTTCAAATCTAAGACGCACTTTTTAAATCATTTTTGCTTTTCAAAAATAGCTTGCGTCATAAATTCGAGTACAGTATAGTGATGCGTGTATTAAAATCGCCAACAAAAGAAATATAATGAGTTTTGGTTGTAAATCTCCCTCCCGACCTGTGAGGGCGCTAAGCAACAAAAGGGAAAGGCTTTGGACAGGCTGGCCTGACAGTTCTTTCCCCGGGCCGGGAAGTTGGTCAGTCTGGAAGAAGGCGAGACTCTGTTGCAGGAATGTATTTAGCCGGTAGGTAAACGATGTGGCAGCTGCAGACAGTAGAGACAGCTGCAATCGTTTACCAAGGGGTCATGCGTGATAGCATAAAGGGGAAGGAGGATCGTAAATCTTTTCCTTCGCTTGGTTCAGAGAAGCATGGAACTGGAAGGACCGGGAGAGTTCCCAAACACAATTGTTAAAGACAGAGTTTGTGAGTTTTGTTTGTTTGTAGCACTGTTAGTAATTGTCTTGTGTTTGTAAATTCACTAGATGGCTAACACGTCTCCAGAGCTGTCGCCTTGGGTCAGCACTACCCGGAACAACAACACCACAGTCACTGTTTATTGTTATCACTCACCCCGAGCACTACTGCACGAACCCGGACTGGTGACCGTGTTTGGTATTATTGTGGGGCGGATAACGTATGATTATTATTTGGTTCTGCAAAACACATTGGTGTGTATTGCCAGAGGATTATTGTTTGGTCACCAGACCGGGAGTTTTAGAAAATAAAGACCCCTTTTCAAAACCAGATTACAGTTTCCTTTTGTGTGATTATTCCTGCACTGCATCACCTCTGCACCTGTTTCTACTCAGCAGCCACTTTGCCACAGGCAGCCATTTCCAAAGATGCGTCATTAGCTTCCTGAGGAATTCAAAGAGAAGCTTTTATAATTTCAGCATTTCTAACAAACTGTACCAGCTTGGACAGATTGGAAATGCTGATCAGACCTCCATATTTTTCGACACGCCAAGCAATACCACCGTTCACAGAAAAACAGGTGTGAGTAATCACGGCTGGAAATGAGAAGCAACACATAACTGTAATGCCCCATATGCGTAATTGAGGTTGTATCTTTGTAAATGCATATTTATTTGATGTTTTATTTTTTCCTCAAACTGACAGTGGGAAATTTAGGCTCCGTCTTAAATTCGAGGGCATCTTAAATTTGAAGGACTGCGGTATATATATATATTTTATAAGGCCAATAATTAGTATCATAAACAAGTCATTAATTTAGTAAACAAGTTTTTGCAAAAACACGAGGCTTGTGATCTAAACTTGTAACGATCACTCTGCACAACTGAGAAGCAGTTGCACTGTCCTCCCTAAGGATAAACTACTGGCCCTATTCCTATAGCTAAATAAGTCAGCAAGAGTGACAGACAGCAAAAGCAGGGACGTCAGAGGTGTCAATTTCAAGAACAATCGGTTTATTATTGTGAACAATAATGTCAACAAATGAAAAAATGAACAAATGAATGAAATGAATAATGATAAGTAAGGAATTCAAATAATTGCAGGTAACAGGTAAGAATAAAGCTGGTACAGATGTAGGGACAAACAGAAGACTAAACAGTATCACAAAGTAGAAATGAATGGTGTCCGGAGGGTCTCCAATAAACCCACACTCACAAACACAACACACACAGATAAAGAACAAGGATAAATAAATAGATACAGATGAAAAACAGTGACTTGTGGAAACAATTACATTTAACAGTCTCTATGGCAATGGTGGGAGAATGACAGGTAGGCCCAACAAGTCCAGTAAAGCAGGGTAATTGAAATCCATACAAAGTAACAAAATAACAAAAAAATACAGGAAACAAAGTATCAAATTAAAGTAGAAAAAATCCAAACAAAAAAGAAATGATCTCACCCACAAATAAGGCAGTCCAGCAAAGTGTCCCAAAATGATGGTGATTGTAGAAAGTTGAAAACATTGAGTACGTTGAAATTGTTGAGACTGTCCAGTAGTGTTGAGTTGAATGGTGAACAGTTGTTTGGAAAAAATCAGGAGGATCAGGAAAAAATGGAGACTGTCACACATAAAACAACAAACACTAAACAGACCTAGAAAAACAGCTAAACTTAAACAAGTAACAGTGAAAACAAAAAGAGCAGTTTAGACAAAGCGCAGTGACAAAAGAAAATAAACGGATGCACTGGAATTATCTAAGGATGTTAATGGATTCACTGAAATTTAAGTAGAGAAAATGCTGTAGTTAAATGGATTCCTCTGAAAAAGGGAGTCTCCCTCAGGCCTGATTAGCCAGCTTTAATACAGGTGCTGGCTACTAAGGAGCTCTGAGATTGGAGGGGTGGAAATCTGAATGAGCCAATGGGGAGAGAGGATGAACAGAGGGTGGTTGCAAGGAACTAAGGGAAATGAAGTTTTGACCTGGCCAGGCTACTGACCCTAATTAAAGGGACAGGTGGGTGAGACTTACACCCACATTATGTAGCATGGGAATTGCTACATATTCCCCCCCCCCCCCCACACTGGAGGTGCAAGGGACGAACGCCATAGTAGCGTTTTAAATTAACAATATTGACAGTATCCTCTTTGAAATAATCTGGCTCCCCCCACTTGACTTTGTAGTTGTTGGGTCCAAGTCTCTTGGTTACAAGAGCTGGCCCAAACCATTTAGGGGCAAGTTTTGCGGAAAACTTTCCGGAGGCATCAGATAAGGGGTGAGATCTTATCCAGACTAACTCACCTTCTTCATACTGACAGTGTGCTCTCCGGGCATTGTAATTCCGAGCTTGCCGTTTCTGAGCTTTGGCAACGTGATCCCTCACCTCTTCGGCAATCTGCTGCTGGCGATCTAGCAGTTGGTAGGGATCGGTGGATGGAGCAGGAGCAACAGCGATTAATCGGTCCAATGGGCCTCTGATGGTCCTTCCGAGCGCTAGTACTGCAGGAGAGAAGCCAGTGGTTTCATGTTTGGCGGTGTTGAGGGCGAAACGAAACTCGGGTAGCCACTGATCCCACAGCTGATGGTTTTTCCCGACGAAAGATGCAACCATGGTCTTTAAGGTGCGGTTCACGCGTTCTGTCAGGTTGGTCTGTGGGTGGTAGCTGGTGGTGAGTTTTTGTACTACTCCCCAGGTCTTGCACACCTCTGCGAGTAGCTGGCTCGTGAACTGAGGTCCACGGTCTGAAAGAATGTGTTGCGGTGTTCCCCATCGAGTGAATATTTCCTGCGTCAAAATGTTCACAATCTTGGTGGTCTTACTGTCCCGCAATGGAAACAGCTCAACCCACTTTGTGAAGTAATCAACAATGACCAGGATGTAAGTGTTACCTTTTTTACTTCTGGGGAAAGGTCCCATTAGGTCCAGACCCAGCATCTCTCCGGGCTCCTTCACAGTAGTGGACTGGAGTTGACCTGCAGGTTTGGTGTTGGACGGTTTGTACTTCTGGCAGGTTTGACACTCCTTTATGTGGTGCCATGTATCTTTACGGATGGAGGGCCACCATGCAACCTCCAACATGCGCAACAAGGTCTTCATCCTGCCCAGGTGACCTCCCAAAGGGTTGTCATGGTAGTGGTGGAGGAAGGAATCCGTCAGCTGTTCCGGAATTACCAGCTGGTATTGGAATCCTTGTTTAGGAATGGGCACCCGGCGATACACAAGTCCCTGCTGTTGGATGAAGGAGATGCGGTTATCATTGGCAGTATTGGAAGCAATGTCATTGATGATGTCAGAGATAGCTGGGTCTTTGGACTGAGCGGCCGCAATCTGGTCCATGGTGGTGGGAAGATCCATGCTACTCGCATTGCTAGCACACACTGATGCAGAAGGAGTTGAAGGTGGTACAAGTGGAGCTCTAGAGAGTGCATCAGGTACAAGATTCAGACTACCTTTCCTGTAAATAACGGTAAAAGTGAATTGTTGTAGGCGAAGAGTCCAGCGGGTCAGTCTGGAAGAGGTTTTTGGGTTGTTGAATGCCCAGGAGAGTGCAGCGTGGTCAGTGACAACCTCAAAGTCCACCCCCTCCAGATAATGCCGCCATTTTTCTACTGCCCACACAACAGCGAAACACTCCTTTTCGGATGTGGAGTAGTTTTTTTCGGCAGAGTTCAGTAATTTGGAGGCGTAGGCTATTACCTTCTCATCATCTCCTTCTAGCTGAGTCAGAACCGCTCCAAGTCCTACATCGCTGGCATCAGTAAAGACTCGGAACGTCTTGTTGATGTCCGGGTGAGCGAGGACTGGAGGACTGATCAAAGCTTCTTGGAGGAGTTTGAAACTCTTCTGGCACTCTCCTGTCCATTTCCAGGGGACATCTTTCTTTTTCAAGTTGTTAAGTGGGGCAGCAATATCCGCAAACCTGGGGATGTACTTGTGGTACCACCCTGCCAAACCTAGGAACCGTTGAACCTCCTTCAAGTTGGTAGGAATGGGATATTCCTGGATGGCTTGGAGCTTGTGGGGATCAGCAGCTACACCCTCACCTGAAACCACATGACCAAGGAAATGGAGAGTGTGTTTAAAGAAGTGGCATTTTTTGAGATTGAGTGTAAGACGGGCCAGATGAAGTTTGTGGAAGACAGCTTCGAGGTCTTGAAGATGCTGTGCGGAGTTTGGTGAATAGACAATGATGTCATCTATGTAGACGAAACAGATCTTCCCTCGGAGGTCTCCTAACACTCTCTCCATCAGCCGTTGAAAAGTGGCTGCAGCATTTTTTAACCCAAATGGCATTACATTAAATTGATAAAAACCAAAGGGTGTGGTAAACGCAGTCTTCGCTCTACTTCCTGAGTCCATCGCCACTTGCCAGTAACCCGAGCGTAGATCAAGGGAACTGAATACCGCAGCACCACTCAGGGACTCCAGGATGTCATGAATGAGGGGCATGGGATATGCATCAAAGACAGTCTTTGCATTCAGCTTTCTGTAGTCCACACAGAACCTGTAACCACCATCTTTCTTCTCTGCGAGCACCACTGGAGAGGACCATGGGGAGTTAGATGGTTCTATAACTCCGTCCAGCAGCATGTCTTGGACGTGTTCCTTGATTAAAGCCTTCTTCAGTGGAGACGCTCTATACCGTCGACCCCGAACAGGGACTTCGTCCTCGGTGGAGATGGAGTGACGGGTGACTGTTGTCATTCCCAACTTATCAGTGCAGACTGAAGACCACTTTTGCTGGAGGTTCTTGAGTTGTTGCTCGACAGGAGATGGTTCAGCTGAAGTGATGGTCATGGTCACCTTCGCCGGTTGGCATGGCTTTGGATCAGAGGTGGTAGGTGGCTGGCAAGATGTATGGAAGTAGAGGCTGACACTCGATAAGGACCTATCCCAGGAAGCTTCCCCCTCATACCGTGGCAAAAAAGGATGGTAGGAGAAATCCTTCTGATGTTTGACACCATACTGCCTATTGACAATGTCAATCTGGGTATGAGTTTTCTCCAGGAAATCCAAGCCTAGAACAAGGGGAAACGTCAGGTGATGATCCTGTAGGATATATGTGCCTAGAAACCAGATCTCTCCGTGGAGAAGGTAAGTGAGGCGAACTTGACCTTTGGCCTGGTGTGACTGTCCATCCGCCAGCATGAAATACTGGTCCTGTGCAGACTCCAGCTCTTCCCCTGGATGAGCGATCTTCCTCCAGAGACTCTCTCTCATTAGAGTGAATGTGCTCCCAGTGTCCAGGACTGCAGGCCCTTGGATCCCTCGAACGCCCACATCCACGATCAGCAGAGTCAGGCTTGCAGCAGGAACTATATTTTTCTTCTTCTGGCTTCTCACCATGCTGACCTCTGCCGGCTTCTTCGTAGCTCCTTTATGGCTCTTCTTGTCCTGAAAGGCTTTGCTGGAGTTTGACTTGACCCAGTATTCCCGCTGGGCAGCGTTGTCTCTCTCCACCTGGGTCCCGATGCGCACCAGTTCTGCCACTGTCTTCACTGTTCCCCTAAGGCAGCTTGCCAGTTTGGGATTACAGCTGTTTAGAATGCGACAAACCAACTCAGTCTCCTCCAAGTCTGGCTTCCAGCGCAGACATAGGGCACGATAGTCATAGGCGAAGTCAAGGATTCGCTCGTCAGGCAGCTGGACTCTGGAGTGGAGTCGGTCTTCCACTTCGGTCTGGAAGTCAGACGGCAGAAAGGCTTGACGGAAGACAGTCTTGAACTGTTCCCAGGAGTGGATTCCCTTGCGCTCTGCAACCCACCAGCTCTTTGCTGAGCCTTTCAGCACACTGGACATGGTTGCCAGGATCTGATTTGGTGTCATGGGTCGTAGCGCTAGGAATTCATCACATTTGTCCAGGAAGTCAATGGCATCGCTGCTGGCCTCCCTGCCAAGCTCTGGGAAGTTGATTTTAATGGGCAGCTTTGCTTGGGAAAGACTTCCTTCAGTTCTGGAGCCATGGTAATCAGCAGACCCACCATCAAAGGAGAATTGTTGTGGTGCAGACCGCTTTCTAGAGGAGAGAGACGGCAAAGAAAGTGGTAGACGAGGGGTGCTGGTCTTTTTGAAGAGTTTCTTCAGCTCTTCTCCCCACAGCACATCGCGGCGTTTCAGGCACTTCACCACTTCCAGATCCATTTCGTCAAGGGCCTCTTGCCTTCGATTCTCCATATCTGTGAAGCGTCCTTCGATGTAACCTCGCAGGACCTGTTCACGATTAATGCTGCTCTCCTGTAACTCAGACAGCTGTGTTTCCAGTTGCTCAACACGGTCAGTGAGATGGGAACAGTGCTCAGTCAATTGCCCTATCGCAACACTGTCAGTAAGATTCCCTTCATAATCATCATCGCCTCCAGAAAGATCTGCCCCTTCCTGTGTATTGTACAGGTCACTAATGCGGGTGGTTCTCTCTGTGATAGGCTCTCTGATAGTCACATGGGGTCTATCTCCAATCTCAGAGAAGTTTAGCGAAGTCAAGGTCTGATCTTCCATTTCTGACATTAAGTTCCCAACAATTTAAACTGATAAATTTAGATTTGAATTTAATGACACAAAGGGTCCCCGTACGGGCCACCAATTCTGTAACGATCACTCTGCACAACTGAGAAGCAGTTGCACTGTCCTCCCTAAGGATAAACTACTGGCCCTATTCCTATAGCTAAATAAGTCAGCAAGAGTGACAGACAGCAAAAGCAGGGACGTCAGAGGTGTCAATTTCAAGAACAATCGGTTTATTATTGTGAACAATAATGTCAACAAATGAAATAATGAACAAATGAATGAAATGAATAATGATAAGTAAGGAATTCAAATAATTGCAGGTAACAGGTAAGAATAAAGCTGGTACAGATGTAGGGACAAACAGAAGACTAAACAGTATCACAAAGTAGAAATGAATGGTGTCCGGAGGGTCTCCAATAAACCCACACTCACAAACACAACACACACAGATAAAGAACAAGGATAAATAAATAGATACAGATGAAAAACAGTGACTTGTGGAAACAATTACATTTAACAGTCTCTATGGCAATGGTGGGAGAATGACAGGTAGGCCCAACAAGTCCAGTAAAGCAGGGTAATTGAAATCCATACAAAGTAACAAAATAACAAAAAAATACAGGAAACAAAGTATCAAATTAAAGTAGAAAAAATCCAAACAAAAAAGAAATGATCTCACCCACAAATAAGGCAGTCCAGCAAAGTGTCCCAAAATGATGGTGATTGTAGAAAGTTGAAAACATTGAGTACGTTGAAATTGTTGAGACTGTCCAGTAGTGTTGAGTTGAATGGTGAACAGTTGTTTGGAAAAAATCAGGAGGATCAGGAAAAAATGGAGACTGTCACACATAAAACAACAAACACTAAACAGACCTAGAAAAACAGCTAAACTTAAACAAGTAACAGTGAAAACAAAAAGAGCAGTTTAGACAAAGCGCAGTGACAAAAGAAAATAAACGGATGCACTGGAATTATCTAAGGATGTTAATGGATTCACTGAAATTTAAGTAGAGAAAATGCTGTAGTTAAATGGATTCCTCTGAAAAAGGGAGTCTCCCTCAGGCCTGATTAGCCAGCTTTAATACAGGTGCTGGCTACTAAGGAGCTCTGAGATTGGAGGGGTGGAAATCTGAATGAGCCAATGGGGAGAGAGGATGAACAGAGGGTGGTTGCAAGGAACTAAGGGAAATGAAGTTTTGACCTGGCCAGGCTACTGACCCTAATTAAAGGGACAGGTGGGTGAGACTTACACCCACATTATGTAGCATGGGAATTGCTACATATTTGCATGTCATGTCAAGACAGACATGGTTGTGAAGACATAACTGCTCAAAATGCAGAAGTGACAAAGTACGTTTTCTTTAATTTATTTTTCTTTACATTATTTTCTTTTATTTATTTATTTATTTTTTACGTGACTTGCAATGACTGGCACTTGCTTACAATCTGCCCAGCATTACCGAATACCATCTCACTAGGGACTGACGCTGCCGGGATACTTAATACTTCTGACCAAAGATACAACTTTTGTAAAGATCTTGGTTGTTTTTCTTCATTTTTACTCCGGGGTAGTTCAGATGAATAAATGCAGATTTTGTTTAAAGTTTTGTAGGGTGCCATCTCATTAAATCTTTACATTAGTTTCTCGCTGTCTTTGAACAAAAACATCGATAAATCGATGCATCGCCTCAGCTTTAAGGGTGTATGTTGTCTAACTTGTGCATCTGAATCAGTAAGCACAATAACACCACAGAACATCTTTAGTTTTGTAATTAGTTTTGCTGTCTTAATGAGTAGTCCATGCCACAACAAAAGACTTCAACCCTGTATTGCTCACTTTATCCAAGGCGACTTACAGAGACAAGGGTGTGTGAACTATGCATCAGCTACAGAGTCACTTACAATTACGTCTCACCCGAAAGACGAAACACAAGGAGGTTAAGTGACTTGCTCAGGGTCACACAATGAGTCAGTGGCTGAGGTGGGATTTGAACCGGGGATCTCCTGGTTACAAGCCCTTTTCTTTAACCACTGGACCACACAGCCTCCTAAGCTTTTGTTTTGTTAGCTGTTTTCCCACTGTTGTGTTTTTGCCTTTTTGTATTTATTTTCATGTACACTGGTGTGTATGTCATCCATAGCTGGTACCCTAGTGGCAGCCCCCACCACTGCACCTGCCTGTGTGTTAATTGTTTAATAAAACCTGGACGCATGAGCGGCGTTTCAACCTGTGTGTCTCTCAGCGGATACCTACACGTAACAGAACACCCCTGTTACAGATGGTTTACATTTTAAAAATAAACAAAAAAATATACTTTTAATTCAATGTACAAAAATGTTGAAGTTTTAATTTCATGGAAAGTTTATGTCACTGTACAATAAACAAATATGCTTTTTTGCAATAAACAATTGAAATAAAAATGATGTGCTCTTCTTTCTCCCAACCCCCCTTTTACACACACACACTCACACTCACACGCACACACACACACGCACACATTTTAACATGATAATTAGGGCTATTTACAGGGGCAAGGACACACCCTGACACAAGGACTTAAACATTTAAAAACAAAACTTGGCTACAGGCTGTACTAGTCCTGCCACTCTCATTATACCTCAGATATGAACTGTACTATTATTAAGTAGTCATTTAGCAGACGCTTTTATCCAAATCGACTTACAGAGACCAGGGGGTGAACTATTCATCGACAACTACTGCTGCAGAGTCACTTACAACCGGACCTTGGTTTTACGTCTCATCCTAAGGATGGAGCACAAAGAGGTTAAGTGACTTGATCAGTGGGTCTGGCTGAGCTGGGATTGAACTGGAAACACTAACCACTGGACCAGTCTTTGTATTTCCTACCAAGAGTGTCTGCCACCTTTGTACACTACTGAGATAGATACAAGCTTACAGTGGCCTTTAATTCACTGTCCGGGCCTTCATTACTCCTACACTTAGTACTTTTAATTGCTCTACACAGTCAGATACACATCTTGTCCTGGAATATCACATTTCTTCTTTACCACATACATGTAGTCCATTGTCTGTCTCATGACAAAAACATTCTCCTTTAACTGTACTGTCTCAATCTGCCCTAGATTGCTTTCCATTTGTCATTTTAAACTACCGGTAGTGGTAGGTCTTCTGTGGCCTGAACTAGTTTGTGTTTTACTCTTTTTTAATTTAGGTGGAAAATGTTCTTCACTTGGCTGTGGTGCAGTTTGAATTTTCTGTTCTGTCTGCAATGCTGGAGTAGTTATCAGTTTGTGTAAATTTTCTGACTAGTAACGGTGGATGTTGCTCCTTTTTTTGAAAACGGTTTACGTTTGCGTCTTACACTTTTTGCCCCTTTTGGAAATAATATCCGGATCTTGCGTGGAGTGTCTGGCTTGTTAATCACATAATTATATGGGGTATGCCCGAGTCTGCTTTCACAACACATTCATGTACCTCTGTCATCTGATCTGCAATGTGGTTTGGAATGGAATTTTTGATAATACATTTAGGTTTAATTTAATTACTTTCTGGGCTATGCAGTGCTTCAGTTGCTCCTGACTTGTATGCTGTTTCGAATGAGTCAAGATTTATTTACTAGATTTGCCAAAATATTCACATGCAACATTCAGACAAGCACATCTACCGTAGTATGAAAAGGTAAGGCATGTACATTGAAGTGTGGCTGCAGAAGCATGGTATGTTTCCCTTCCAATCATACTCTACATCTACAACCTGCAAATCTTCAAAGTGCACTGAAAACCAGTTTTTCTTCCTGTACAGCTTGCGACTTCTTTCTAGAATAACACTGATTTTGTTTGGCCATGCCTTTGCAATCACCCTTGAGGTAGATTTCACGATCTCTGCTCTTTTCTCAGAACATCGATTGTTTATGCGATCAGTATCTTGCAAGTTCTTTATGACAGTGAAGTCATTATTGGCTTTATTTAGGAGCACCTCAATCAGATCATACAGACGTCTATTTCTAGAACCGCCTAAAAACTGGTATTTAAGGCGACGGAAAAATCTGCAAGAAAACATTACAACAATTAACATAGACTTCTATTTTGGATTATTAATGCACCAATTAGTCAATGCATACAAACTATGGAACTACTGCGGTCCTCCGACACTGGTCTGTTTGTTATCCCCAAGCAAAAGTGCACCACACTCGGAGAACGCTCGTTTAGCTTCATGGCTCCGACTCTTTGGAACTCACTCCCAGCATTGGTGCGTGATGCTCCCACCGTCGCTCGCTTTAAATCAACTCTCAAGACCCACCTGTTCTCTCTTGCTTTCCATGCTCTTTAAGCCTGATATCTGCTATTAGTCCCTGCCACTATTTCATGTATTATGCTACTATCCTGTATTATGCACTTTCCATGGTACTTAACGTATTATGCATTGTTCACTGTATTGTTTTATGCATTTTTTTTTTTTTTTTTTTTTTACTGTATATCATGTATTATGCATTTCTTTGTATTTAAAGTATTATGGATTTTCTTGTTGTTTTTAGCTTAACACCCAGGGAAATCCACTCCTCAATCTGCATCACTAAATCGGGGTGTATTCTGTGACAATGTGCATCCAGAGCCTCAGTGGGATCATGTCCATTATACATGTCATATACACGCTGCACAGGTCCTGGTCGTACACACTGAAATTGAAAATAGGCATTTCTTCTTTGCTTGAGGCAGAATTGCAGGTCTTGAAGTGGCCACTCAATGGTACATGATTATTTTTTGTAAAACAAGATTAGCAAAACATCTAGTTTTGTATCAATTCCAGTTGTCTTCTTTTCTTCTTCTTTTAAGAACAGTCTTCCTAATTAGCTCCTCCGTATCTGTAATATGAACACAATAAAAATGCATCAAATCATTGGTTGATAAAAATTCTTAAAGTTTTAAAAGTAAAAATGGAACATGATAATTCTCTATTATGGCTCCTGAAAAAAAAAAAAAAACATTCATGGCATAACTAAAAACGACGACTGCAATAGTATAGGATGTTGAATAGGACAAACATACAGTATGTAGATCCTGGAACAACATTTCTAATTTAAAAAAAATAATATAATATAAAAACGCCAACAAGATGCTCGGATATATTGTGAGAAGTATTGAATTTAAATCAAGGGAAGGAGGCTGTGTGGTCCAGTGGTTAAAGAAAAGGGCTTGTAACCAGGAGGTTCCCGGTTCAAATCCCACCTCAGCCACGGACTCATTGTGTGACCCTGAGCAAGTCACTTAACCTCCTTGTGCTCCGTCTTTCGGGTGAGACGTAGTTGTAAGTGACTCTGCAGCTGATGCATAGTTCACACACCCTAGTCTCTGTAAGTCGCCTTGGATAAAGGCATCTGCTAAATAAACAAATAATAATAATGTTAAAACTTTACAATGCATTAGTAAGACCTCACCTAGAATATTGTGTTCAGTTCTGGTCACCTCGTTACAAAAAGGATATTGCTGCTCTAGAAAGAGTGCAAAGAAGAGCAACCAGAATTATCCCGGGTTTAAAAGGCATGTCATATGCAGACAGGCTAAAAGAATTGAATCTATTCAGTCTTGAACAAAGAATACTACACAGTGATCTGATTCAAGCATTCAAAATTCTAAAAGGTATTGACAATGTCGACCCAGGGGACTTTTTCGACCTGAAAAAAGAAACAAGGACCAGGGGTCACAAATGGAGATTAGATAAAGGGGCATTCAGAACAGAAAATAGGAGGCACTTTTTTACACAGAGAATTGGAACCAACTCCCCAGGAATGTTGTTGAGGCTGACACCCTGGGATCCTTCAAGAAGCTGCTTGATGAGATTCTGGGATCAATAAGCTACTAACAACCAAACGAGCAAGATGGGCTGAATGGCCTCCTCTCGTTTGTAAACGTTCTTATGTTCTTATTTTCTTAATATAAGCTATAAACATTCCTTATACTGTATAAATGAATGGCACATCTGCTGATCAATGACAAACACACAGATGTATTTCTAAGTACAATATTCCTAACATTGATGACTAGTATGGGTGTTGATACAGCCAGAACAAATATATAGCTCATGCAACAATATTACTAATATACATTAACAGCATATATACAGGGTATCCAGGGCAGTGTTTAACTCCTGAAACAATATTTATAATGTATATAGACTGTATATTTTGCTTGATTTTAACCCTAAAAAAACATGTTTCAGAAACACAATTACAAAACAAAATAATAAAAAATGATTCCCAAAATATGAGTTTAGGACATGCACAATTACACATTTGGCGCAGTTTTCATGGCAACCTGATAAACACATGCTAATCACCACAGAATATACAGTATTGCACACACATTGAATGACAGCATTTTTTAACGATTCTCAATTATGTAATTGTATTTATTTATCTTATATTAAAGCTTTCAGGAATAAACATCAGTTGAGTTTGCAAATGTAAAATACTTTATATGTAGTGTAGCTTGCACGGGAGTAGGGGTCAGCACTGGTTGGTGACGCAAAATCAACTCTCAAGACCCACCTTTTCTCTCTTGCTTTCCATGCTCTTTAAGCCTGATATCTGCTATTAGCTGCTGTGTTGCCGCTACTATTTAATGTATTATGCTACTATCATGTATTATGCACTTCCCACTGTACTTAATGTATTATGCATTTTCTTCTTGTTACTGCATCTTGTAAAGCACTTTGTGATGGTGGTCTGCTATGAAAGGCGCTATATAAAATAAAGATTGATTGATTGATTGATTTAGGGGCGCTGTCCCACTGCTGACACCACGTGTGACAGGATGATGTCACTGGCCAGACCGTTGTAATCAGGAAGCGACTCTGGAGGCAGAGAATGCAGGTTTGTAAACGCTGGTGCGCATGTTTAATTATAAACAAACAAAAATAACACAGACAGAAACTCTAAACAAAACACATTTAACAAAACAAAAGGCACAAGGGCCAAAACAAAAGGTTATTCAAAACACTCACAAACGTAAACGGACACAGACGTAAATACAGTACAGCACAGCACAGCACACAAAACACATACCTTCATGTGACAGTAATACAATGATTCTTGGTTGTAAATCTCCCGACCTGTGAGGGCGCTAAGCAGCGAGAACAGAGTTCCTTGGACGGGCTGGTCCGACAGTTCTTTCCCAGGGTTCAAGGGAAGTCGGCCAGCCAGGAAGGGGAAGAGACTCCGTTACAATAACACATTGACCGAAAGGGAAACGACGTGGCAGCCGCAGATTGGAGAGGCAGTTGCACTCGTTTACCAAGTGGTCATGTGTGACAGCATAAAAGGGGGCAGAGAATTGTAATCTATTCCTTCATTTTGGTTTGTGTTTGTGAACCAAGAAGGACTGTGAGAGACCCCATAACCACTGTTTTAGTATCGTGAGTGTTTTGCTTGTTTGTCTTTGTGTAATTCATCTTGTTTGTGAATCACTAGACAGCTAACACGATTCCGGAGCAGTCGCCGAGGGCCAGCACTAACCGGAACAGCACTGCACTACTGTCACAAAATAAACTGTATCACCCACCACGAACACTACTGCACACACCCAGGACTGGTGACCGTATCGGTATTATTGTGGAGCAGATACTTATTGTTTATTGTTTCGTGTTTAAAAAGCCCATTATTGTCTACCCCGTGCAGTACACATTGCAGTGTGTTGCCGGGGGATTATTATTGGTCACCAGACCTGGATGAAAAGAAAGCACACTTTCCAAACTGGGTTACAAGGCTCTGTCTGCTTAATTACTGCACTGCATCACTCCTGCACCTCTTCCCACTCAGCCACTTTGTCACACTTCACCAACATTAATTCTCCCCATCACTAACTATTTCACCACCCGAGATCTTTATTTATACACCTGTGGCTGGAGCCTTAATTAATTATGAAATACACACAGGGGCGGGGAGTACCATCTTTTAGACCCACTGCAGCATTTTTTATTACTTTTTTAAAATTTCGGTACAGCTGTAATGCTTGTTTCCAAATTGGCTCACACTTAGTCGTTAATTAAAATATAGTAATATCAAGATTACTACGAATCGTTTGACATCAAGGACTTTCCCTTATTTTTAATTAGAGTTGCCAAGTTTTACAGTGCTTGAAAAAAAGTCACTCTGAAGCCAGAAAATAGGTCATCTGCAATTGAGGATTCAGTATTTCATAAAAGCATTTATAAAACTCTTAATAAAATTGTTAGCCTCAGGGGTTGTCCTACTGTTCTGTTATTTATATCTTTTTAAATCCCACTGTTGTGATATCGTTATCCTCTTCAGCTAATTTTACTATATTTAACAAATACTGTAAAAACTTTAGTCAAATATTAATGTATGTCATAGTTCTTTAATATAGGTCATTTAGATTTTTCTATATACTTTATTTTAAAATGTCTCCTGTTTCACATCATTGATGTAGTGTGTTTCTACATTGCTGTATTTTTACACTACTGGCTGGGTTATTGTCACATGAATTAATAGATTTATCGTTATCCTAATATGCATAAATGGAATTAATTGGTCATGCAGAATATTAAAGTAATTGTAGCTAACAAAATAATTAAATTAATCATACCTATTTTGCACTTCCATTAGCTAAATAGGTCTCACATGTGTAGTTTGTGCATGTCTCACAAGGGGCTCACGCAGCATTCATGCTGCACATACCTGTAATTAGGGTCTCACTGTCCTGTGATTTTCATAAACCTGGAATTAGACCTGCCGTACATTTTACCAAATGTCAACTCTACTCAGCCTATATCTAAAATTGCTTTGCATTCTACCAGACCACTACTTTTTTCTCTCACTAACACGATTTATTGAATGGCAAAGTGCAGTTTTTAAATGACTATACATCTGAGAGAAATTTAGATGCAACATGGTTTGGGCAAAATGATAATTTCAGTTTAAATCACATGCACACCTCCAGACGATGCTTTTTTTTATGTCAGACATGCTCCTCTCGATGTTGAACTCCTTCAGAGAAAAAGGTACCCTTCTTCTGAGCATTCAAGTTTTACCATTAAAAGTGTTAGCTGCCATTGGTGCATTATTGTGATCTACAGACCTCCCAGATATAAGGGCCTTTCAGAACTGCTATCTGATTTCAGTGTAAAGTACGAGAAGCTACTCTTACTGGGGCACTTTAAAGTGCATATAGATGATTTCTCAACAAAAGCTACCTTCGATTTTTTAGATTTGCTTGACAGTTTTGCCCTTAATCAGCATGTTAAAGCTCCAACTCACCAAAAAAGACATGTACTGAATCTTGTTGTTAGCCATGGGTTGCCAGTGGGTAATGTTGTAGTTTTTAATCTCTTTAATATTTTTCAGGATTGATGCACCTCCCTATTTTACCAAACTTCATCATAAAATGAAATACAGGTCTTTGAATAATCTGCGATAAATTGTTCTTCTTTTAAGAATCTGCAGCTGGAGAATATGGCTACACTTTATAATGCAAACTTGATAAATATCATTGTTTTTCTAAATGGACTTCAGGTGCATAAAGATGTTTGGAAGCAGCACCTATCAGATTATTGTCTGGCCCTTTAAATTGTAATGCTTTTGGATTGGACTGGTGCTTTTGACAATGCTGACCACAAACTAAAATGCCTGAAAAATGATGTTGGTGTTACTGGAACTCTTATTTATTGGACCGAAAACAGATTGCTTCCATTGGTGAGGGCACCGTCCCACAGGTCTCTATACTTGCTCCACTCCTTTTCTGCATTTACATGCATCCGCTGGGGAAGATCATTCAAAATCATGGTGTGGATTTTCATTTTTAATACGGATCATGCTCAGATCTACATGTCCTTTCAATCAGATGATACTTCCTGCAATTACATTTTAATAAGATTGAAATTATTTTGTTAGACCATCTTCACCAACTACAGCATACACAAACTGAACAGCTGAATCCTGATGGTCTTTTAATATCAATGAACTGACAGAACTGACTTTTCTTCCACACATCAAAATGATAACAAAAACCTCCAACTACCATCTTCGTAAGATTGCAAAAATTAGGTCTTGTTTATCTCAGCCAGATGCTGAAAATGAATTCATGCTGTGGTGACATCTAGACCTGATTACTGCAATGCTCTCTATATTGGTATTTCTACTCTGCTGCCAGAATACTGACAAAGACCTGCTCTCGGGAACATATCACCTCTGTTCTGCCTTCCCTTCACTGGCGTCTCTTCGGATGATGCTGACATATACAGCCATGAAAGGTCTTGCCTCATCGTACATTTCTGAATTGTTATTGCCTTATAGGCCATCATGTTCTCTACGGTCTGCAAATCTCAATCTATTCGATTTGATTTGTTTGAATTGGCATGTAACTAAAATAGTCTCTACTATTTTTTATTATTTTTAATTACTTTTTTTCTAAATGTACTTAGTTTTATTATGAATTATTTATTTTTTTTACAAAATGGATGCAGAATACATTACAGCTCAGATACTAAAACACCTCTCTGAAGTAGGCTTTAATGCTGACAACATCATCAGCCAGTGCTATGATGGTGCATCAGTGATGAGTGTAGTTAATGGAGGTGTGCAGGCTTTGCTGCAAAGAAAACTAGGAAGGCACATTCCATACATACATTGTTACAACCATCAGCTGCACTTAGTAGAAGTGCATGCATTTCAAAGTGAACCATGTGCAAAGAGGTTTTTGGATCTTTGTAATTCTCTCTATGCATTCTTTCATCACCACTACATTACTCATGGCCCTTCACTAAAGAGATTGCTGGAAATTCGCTGGACAAGCCATTTTGAAGTGACCAAATGTGTTGTTTATAATCAAGATCTTATTCTGGATATACTTCCAGAAGTCTCAGAAGATGATATTGCTTCCATAGACTTATGTAAAGAAGCATGTGGACTTCTCTGGAAAAGCTCCTAGTCCATATTCTTGGTATTTTAAATCCAGGAAATGCTGTTCTTCAATCACAATCTCTTGATCTGTACACTGCTAGTGAGGTGATAAGTGCATCAGTAGACATTAGAAATAGTTGTAAAGATGAAGATTTCTGGACTGAGCACTGTAGTATAGCTGTAGATGTGAATACTACAAAGAGACAGAGAACCATGAGTAAGCAGCTAGCTGATTCTGTAGTGCTTTCACCACAGACCCTGGAAGTACTGTTAAATCTGACTATAGTCTGGTATTAAAGAGACCTAACGTTCTAGACAGAGCAGTATCAGAGATGGAAAACAGATTTTCTGGATTTAATGAAGAATCTGGATTTAATGAAGGCTTTATCTTGCCTCCCACCCCATTCCAGTACATTTCTTGATGCTACCATGTTAGAGCCTCTTCAGGTGATAGCAGTTGTTGACAAAAATGATATGGCCAGTGAAATTGTCATAACTAAACTATGTCGCTTGAAAAACTCAACAAAGATGCAGACTGTGCCACTGTTTGTAAACGTCTGCATGGATATGCAGATGCATTTCCATTGCTGCATAAGATGTATGTGTCAGCCTTAATAATTGGTGTATCTACAGCTTCATGTGAAAATTCCTTCTCCACTCTGTCATGAGTACTTAAGCCTTTTTGTCGATCCATGCAGAAAGAGAAACTTAGTTATTTTGGCTCATGAAAAAGCTATCACTTGAGCCTAAACATGGAAGACTTTGTGAAGGAGTTCTCTGTCAAATAGAAAACTGATGCCTTAATTGTATTTTATTTTTATTTGTTGTTCTCTTTTTTCATTACTTTTGGAAAGGAAGAAAAAATAAAATTAAGAACAATTCTATCTATATATCTATCTATCTGAAATTTTATTTACAGGTGAAAAAATAGAGAACAAACCAAATATAAAACACAAAATAAAAGACTAACCCAGTTCTGGACGCTAACTCACTTCTGGAGCCCTAACTATTTATGGCATGGCTAATCCACACCATAATACAAAACTGTGCACACAAACGTATGGCATTTAGTTCCCATAGAATTTCACTTTAAATCCACAGGGAAGTGCACTTTCTTTTCAATTCTTTAAATGTCCACAATTGGTCCGATGACTCAAGTAACAGTACCAGAGTCTCTTTCTTTATCACCATTATCCCCCCCCCCCCCCCCCAAGTAAGTATAGGAATTGCACACAGGCTGTAGTGATTGTACTCACTGGTTGCCGTAGCGTTGCAGGTAAGTTTGTATCCTGTTTCAAAGCGTTGTCCTCAGTGTTACTGTTCTGTTACAGTCCATGGCCAATCCCTTTGTTAAACAGTTCTGTCCTTAGCACTCATTTTAAAAACAGCGCACATTGCTTTGTTTATTTATTTCACAGTCATTTGTAGACAGTCCCTTGTAGCATCCACTCGCTGTGTAACCGTGCGAACGTTCAGTTTAATCACAATTATAAATCCACTCTTCTGCATGTCATTTATGCACTCAGAAAATGGTAATTTGCAATAGGCCGCTCCCAGGAACGTTTTTGTCTAGTTTTCATAACACTTCTTAAAAACTAGTACACCTACTTGTCTTTTCCGTGTTGTCCTTTTTTTCCCCAACCAGATTCGTCTCTACTGGTTGTAGTTCTATCCAGTCCCTTCTAACTCGGACTGCTTGCTGTATCCACAATAGTTTTGCTCTTCCATATTCTAACACGCAGGCTCTCACTGCCATGCCACTCTCTCTGTTGCTGCAAAACACTCCCCTTTTATTTCCCAGAATCCCACCGTTACAGATTCCCTGAGTTCCAGGAACTAGGGGAATTTTTGTCTTTTGAGCGGCGGCCATTTTATAAAAACAAACCCAAAAAACACCCACCTTTTAACCCTTTGTGGTCCATTTATTCAGACGCGCTGTTTAAAAGTTTTTTTTTTTTTTTACAGTAAAACAGGTTTAAAAGGCACTGCATATCAACAGGGCACTCAGTACTGCATCTCCAGCCCCGACCCACCCCTTGTTCGCTGAATTTTTAACATACCTCTTCATAGTCGTGCATGCCGATAAATCATCTCCTGATCACTAGTTTTATCTCCAAACTCCTCAATAATGCGATCCAAGTCATTATTTTACTGCTATAACATCTCAAAAAGCTCTGCAAATGTCTGTGATATTCTTTGAGCACTGGACGCAGAAGCAGCTATCTTGTTTGTTTATGTCCGTGTTATCTCTGTGGTGCCAGGGCTATGTGTATTGCTCAGATCTCCCCCCTTTTTTTTCTTTTCGGGTTCTCTCGGCTCCTATCTCACTCGGCCATTAAATGGTTTTCTCGAGAAAAAATGACTAGAGACCTGTGTTTTACGTCTTTTTGATGATGTCGGACAGGGTCTGACATTGGACCGGAAAATTGTAATGTCAGACCTGGTCCTTCCATCTGATGATGTAGATATCCGTCTGCCTAGTGTTGATGGCTGAAGTGTAATGCTGGCTCCAGGGATCAACCACAATGCGGCCTCCCTAGCGCATCAGCATGACAACCGTCTGGACTGAGCTGAGTAGGGTACTTCTCTGGGGTCTTCAAGTGGGCACCTTCCATCCTTGGTGTTTCGTCGACTAGCCCACACCTTAAGAGGGCTCGACAGTGATTCTGGCATCCCAGCATCAACCCCCTCTGTCCCCCACTCAGCTCAGCTCAGCTTACTTACCTTCCTTTACATAGACGTTGCTTTCTTTCTACTACGGTTGAGGTCTTCACCCAGAATCTTTTTGTCTCAACCAGAGCCAGTTGCTGCTCCTCTCTGCTGCTTCAGGTAAGTTCTTCACTATGCATTGCAATTCTTGGCCACTGAATCCGACATCTCTGAGAAACCGGGTTGTGGAGTGTGCCACAAATCCTCGACAACCCACCTCCACTGGGTCAACCTGGTCCATCCTTGCTGTTCTGCTTCAGCAGCTAGTTGAGCGTACTGAAGTTTCTTCCTTTCATACGCCTCATCCACAGCATCCTCCCATGGCACTGTTAACTCTACTAAGTGAACAAATGCTAAGGCCAAACATCGTAGCACCTGGTCATGACGCTATGTAAACCGTCCTTGGCTAAGACCCACCTTACATCCTGTCAAAATGTATCTTAATGTATCTGGCGATGAACACAAAGGACACCACAGATCCTCTCCTACCCATAGATTAAGGTTATGTGGTGATGGGAGAATATGTTGACCTGATGAGGAAACTGATCCTGCTCTGTTCCATTGTCCATAGATCTCGTCAGCCGATCTTGCGTTGTTCCACACTCTCCCCTCTCATCCATTCTAACTGCTTGGCCTGGAAACTGCCTTTACGCACCTCATCCTCTCCTCCTACTTCTGCACCTTGTTGACTACCAGCTTCCTCTGTTGAGCTGGGGCTACTTTTTGCCATGTAGGAGGAGGTGAACTGAGATCAAGGCCTCTTCTTCCATGCTGTACTTGCCCCATGATATCACTGATACGAAGGGCATCCTTTGCATCTTCCATGGCTTTCTTTGCTGTCCACTTTCTTCCAGTTTTCAACACAGGTGCTGCCTCCCTCACACATTCGTCGTGTGACTCTCCAATGCTATTTCCAGTCGAACCTTGGCGCACTTAAACTCCTCGTTTAGAGCTGAGACTGGCAGCTGCAGTATCCCTTTACCATACATTCTGTATAGTAGTTTAAATAAAATGAATGGAAAGGCAGTTTTTTAAGTTTAAAGGAATAAAAAAAGAGCACATAGCAAAAAGAGGTAGAGATAAAGACACCATCTCAAGTAATGTACACATGGATGGCAGAGAGGTACTGAACACATCTAAAAGAATACTTAGTCACTCTATTTAATTTTGCTTATTGTGGAATTACCTATAAGCCTATATTACTACTGCAATCACCTAACAAAATTGATTTATGTTTAAAAGTATATGTCTAAACGGGTTTGCTCAATTTTTGATCATTCTGTACGCAAGCAGCATTCTAAATATAAGAATATATAATCACTGAACTGTATTATGCATCAATAGTATGTAGCTATAAATACTTCTGGTGAAATGATTCAATTCTTGTTCCACTTCAAAATGCACATTTCTTATTTCATAACACTAATAAGAAACAAGGTGTGTATGTTAATTCTTAAATTAGGTAAAGCATTTTTTCATTGTTTAATCTATGCAAACAGGAATTGGTATATTTGTTCATACCTTGAGTAACTACATTTTGATTTGATGCTGTGTAAGAGAAACCGCACATCCACCATAGTTTTAGATTTAATCTACCCCCTAGTGTCGTACCATATATCATATTTTAAAAAGAAAATACGTGTTTGTTAAATAAAATATAGTTTGGTATTTGTTCAACATTATTAGAATGTTGCTGTTTAAGAAACCAACTAGCATGAGAACAGCCAGTTTCAAAGTGTGCAGAATTGCCTTGCTCAGCTATTGGGAATTCCAGTCTGTCCTCCCATTCACAGTGGATAGGTTTGGAAATGAGTAAATGGAGATATAGAAAGCAAGGGAGAATTCTGTGCTGGCACAGACAGTAAATATGTAATCATAATTATAATAACAATTATAGTATAATGAACTTGGGACTTGGAAGAACATGCAGGGAAAATGGTAGGGTTATTGCTGGTAGCTTAGGTATTTTAGTTTCATTGTTACCTCTAAAAGTTTCTTTTTTTAACTCATACGATATTCCCACTAGATACATGATACTTAGTATAATTTCAACATTTTTAAACAGTGGATCATTTTCCAGAAAGGGGGATTCTGCAGAATATTACTGCAAAAAACAATACAAATAAAATGTGTGGTTGCATTGTAAATATCAACAAGGAAAACAAAAAAAATGGGGAAAATTGACTAATATAACACTAATATAACATCACCATTTCTTCAGGTATCAACCATCTGCAATACTACAGGAACACAATAAAAAGATGTTACTTTCCAAGCATCCCCATTTTCCTTTTGCTTCTAGTAATGTTTAATGTACTGTTTAAACTGAATTATGCTTTAGCCTTTTTTTCATAGTAACATGCCTTTCAGGGTGATTGGTCGGAATATTTTTAGAATTTTGTTACTGTTGCTATGCTTAATTATACATTATTGCTGAATGTTGATAGTATACACTCCAGACAATGAAGATATAATGTGTATTTTCAAAACTGCTCATCTGAGACATAGAAGACTGTGACAAAGACAGAATGATTGTTGGTGATAAATCTCTCTCCCGACCTGTGAGGGCGTTGTATAAAGGGAACAGAATGCCCTGGACTGGATGGCCTGACAATTCATTCCCAAGATTAGGTGGAAGTCGGCCATCTAGAAAAGGGGCAACATTAACCCTTTGCGGTCAAAGGGTTAATGTTTACAATTTTCCCTTTCCGGTCCGATGTAAAGCACAGGTCTCAAGTCGTTTTTTCTCCAGAAGAAGCAGAGAAAACCATTCAATGGCCGAGTGAGACCCATAGGAGCCGAGAGAAGCCGAAAAAAAAGGGGCGGATCTGAGCAATACACATAGCCCCGGCACCACAGAGATACCATGGCCATAAACGAACAAGATAGCTGCTTCCGCATCCAGTGTTCAAAAAATATCACAGGCATTTTCAGAGATTTTTGAGATGTTACAGTAATAAAATAATGACTTGGATCGCATTATTGAGGAGTTTGTTGATAAAAACGAGTGATGCACAGTATGCACGACTATGAAGAGGTATGTGAAAAATACAGTGAACAAGGGGTGGGGTGGGGCTGGAGATGCAGTACTGAGTGTCCTGTTGATATGCAGTGCCTTTTAATTATTATTTATTTCTTAGCAGACACCCTTGTCCAGGGTGTGTTTTACTGTTTTACTGTGAAAAAAATACTTTTAAACAGCGCGTCTAAAATAAACTGTGTGTCTGAAAATAAATTGGACCTGACACGCCTGAGATGCGCTGAATAAATGGACCGCAAAGGGTTAAGTCATCGCCCCAGAGGGGAAGCGATGTGACAACGGCGGATTGGAGGAGAAATGGCTGCACTTACTAACCAAAGGGGGCATGAAGGGGACATGGCTAGGTGATCTGTTCCTTTGTTTAAGGTTAAGAGAACACTAAGGGACGAGCAGAATATTACCGTGAGTGTTTAGTGTTGTTAGTGTTTGTTTTGTTGAGTCTAATTGTACTGTTTGTTATTTATTAGACGGCTAACACAATCCGGAGCTGTTGGGATCATTGTACCATTGTTCACAGATTAATTGTATATTCACCACTTACACATTAGCACTCACTGTGGGCTTGTGATCGTGTGTGTGTCTTGTGTGTTTAATAACTGTGTCTATTATTTTGGGACTGCACCACTTTATTTATTGAACTGTGCAATACACATCGTTGTGTATTGCTAGCCCTCCTTTTCTTTACTGTTGTCATCAGACTGGATTATAAATAAACCACCATTTCACCAGTACTTTGTTGTCTGTCATTATCTTGAGCACTGCACCTGCGCACTGCAAACCACTTTGCCACAAAGACAGATAAAATTTATGGAATTATTTCATTTGCTATATCCTGTTTAAGCTCTTAGTCAGAGACAAAATTAATAACAACACATTTCATTTGTGATCATAATACAATAACTTCAGTTTGACAACCCATTATCTGCAAGGTCGACTAAATGGTAATGGTTTTCGAATAGCTGTAAGCTAATGTTTAATTCAGTTCTTGTGTTTTCTTAAAATGACATCTGTAACATCTGGGTGTGATATATCTAGAGTCAGGGTCAAGTCAGAGTGGGAAAATAAAACATTATCAATCCTACAGATAAATACAAAGGTACAGTAAGTTTCATCAGTATCTGTCACATCAGTGACAGTGTCCACCACTATTTCACACAATGCAGAGAATATGTCTGTTTTTATAGTGCATGTTCTAGTTCTGTAGAGTCTCCACAAATGTTTGGAGAGTCTACAGAATGTTACATACCACTTCTGGTGGGCTGTGATGTGTAAATTAAATGGGATTGGTGGCGCACAGTCGATAGGATTTATAGCATTTTGGTTAAATATGTATAAAAATAGGCGTCAGAATAGACGTACACACTCTTTCCAGAAGTAGTGTTGAGAGAAATTTCTTTTGGAATATTGTCAGGCAAATAACTGGTCAACTGGTGTAAAAAATGTGGACTTCATCCTTTCACATGAAAATGTGAAAAATAGTAATGAAAGCAGCCGCCTATCAGAAAGGTTGTTTCACTAATACTGTGAATATGAGCAAGTGTACAAGTCAAACTGACCTGTCAAAATGTCATGGTTTGTCAAGTAATGGGACTGACAATGCAGGTGATCAGGGGAAGCTCTTCCCAATGCAAAGAAAGCATGCACAGATGTCTTCTCTTTTTATTTCAGATTGAAATAAGGCAATAATTTACATTTCATTACACATTTTGTTTATGACATTGTGACTCCGCTTCTAAAATTATGAGTGTTTGTGTGGGTGTAGAAATCTATACTAAACCTGACAGGGTATTTATTAGTATAGTCTTTATTATAAGTTAATACACCATATGCTTCTCACAATTAAGCTTTCCATGGACAACTGTTCTCTAATTTGTTAAAAGTTCAATGTACCATAAAATATAGGGCAGGTCCCTCTCCAGTGTTTAATTTGTTATTCAGAAATCCATGTTAGCTTTGCCATCTAATTAACACATAAGATACAGAGGAAAGTATATGCTTCATATCACCATAAACTTTCCACTCCATTCCCAGTCAGTGCTCATAATTAGATAGCAAATGCAAATAAGGATAACAAAATAGCTTTAAACTGGATGCTGAAAAATTAAAAGCTTATGAGACAGTTTGAATTTAATAGATTACATTCCCCTAATAAAGGTAACTAGACATGCTTCTCAAAAAGGGACCACCATACAAATAGTGTTTATAATAAAGGAATAAAAAAGGTAACAACGAGAGTTAATGGCAGTGATAATGTAGTACAAGATTTCCCACACAATCTATTCAGTAATAACTGATAAACAATGCAAGATACAGGAGCACTTTATAGAAATACAAAACAAAGAGTACAATAGTTGTCTATAAACAGTATCAAACTGTCAGAGTTCATGCATCTTAACATGTTACTACAGCCTTGTGTTATAATATAATCGTTTTGCATGCATAGATATTATTTTATCTAAATTAAAAATATTGCCGTGGCCCCTTTTGTATATTTCTACACTCATACATCTCTACACGTAAAATGACTGTAAATGAAACAGAATACCAAAAGAGAAATGAAAATACCTTTCCCAGGATAAATGGGTAAATGGGTAATCTTGTCTACAGCATCCACTGACTGACATGTTATAAGAAAACAAAAACATTAAGCAAATAACTTATTTAACTATCGTTGAAATAATACACCAACAATTATAATATTAGAATGTTTTTTTTTTATAAAAAGCTCCCTTTTGGTTTAGTCTTGTCATAACTGCAGACGGTACATTTTACAGTCATTTTCTGACTGACGACTTTTCTTTTTATCTTTTTGTCTGTTTTGTATCCAGTGCTGTTGCAGACCTTCCGGCAGTACTGGCAGTTTGTTGGTTTTCTTTCTTTTTTAATTAATCTGCTGCTAGTGTCTTTTTTGTGACGCATAAGGGGGTAAACCAGGGTACAGTTGTACCCCAGGGCACCTTGTAAAAATCAATGCCAACCACCTCCTACTGAGCATAACATTAGGGTGGTCAAACATATTTTTAGATTTAATATTTTTAAATGATTAAAAAAAACCTTTTAATGCATAAAAATCCTCTCATTATTTAACCAAAAGTTAATCTTGTATTTGACTCTAAAAACACCATCTCTGACTGTAAACTACCTGTCAAAAGTGTGAGGCACCCACTGAGCAGCTGCATTCCGTACTGCAGTTAAAACGTGTAGGAGTCATTTTAAAAGGGTAATATTACTAACATATCAAAATGTGATCTAAATAAGAACATAAGAACATAACACATTTACAAACAAGAGGAGGCCATTGGGCCCATCTTGCTCGTTTGGTTCTTAGTAGCTTATTGATCCCAGAATCTCATCAAGCAGCTTCTTGAAGGATCCCAGGGTGTTTAAAGTAAATTCATGTATCTCTTAATAAGTGCAACATTATAAATGCTATATTATTTTTAATAATTTATTTGGGGGTCACAAAGGCACAGTCACACAAATGAGCCAGTTAAACTGAACTCATTTATTCCCACCCTTGTAATGCCGAAACCACACACAACATAGCACTAACCAATCATGTACGTGTTTGTTAGGTGGTTACGACTTTGAAATACCACCTGAAAAAATGTAAATACATTTTGTGTAACGTTCCGTTTGACAGATTTAATGCCCATTGGGTCTGCAGAAAGGCTTAAAGGGTATTACATTTATTTTAATGCATTTTGTATTTGTGATATGATCTGGACCATGTGGCCAGGTCAAAATGGTGCTGCCACAGACACATCACAGCTCCTGTCACAAAATTGACTGACACTTGTCTAAAAAATAAACTGTTATATAATAAAGACAATTAGATTAAAAACAATTCGATTTTTGTTCGTGCAGAATGTAATCTAGGTGAACAGTACAATCAAAAGAACAGTATGATTAAATAGTGATAGTTACATCAGGATATGATTAAATACAAAGTACTACAGGTTAAGCACTTGGCAGATTACAGTATTCTGAAGTACAGGATTAAATGCAGTAAAATAGGGGCAGATAAGAGCAAAATAAAGCACATTTACATGAAGGGTGATAGTGTCCCAGGATACAAACAGAGGAGTTCTACAGGTGCTGTTTGAAGAGGTGAGTCTTAAGGAGGCGCCGGAATGTGGTCAGGGACTGGGCAGTCCTGACATCTGTAGGAAGGTCATTCCACCACTGCGGAGCAAGGGTGGAGAAGGAGCGGGCTCTGGAGGCAGGGGAGCGTAGCGGAGGTAGAGCTAGTCTTCTAGTGCAGGCGGAGCGGAGAGGTCGAGTGGGGGTGTAGGGAGAGATGAGGGTCTGGAGGTAGCTGGGTGCAGTCAAGGCATCTGTAGGCTAGTACAAGAGTCTTGAACTGGATGCGAGCGGTGATCGGGAGCCAGTGGAGCGAGCGGAGTAGTGGAGTAGCGTGGGCGAAGCGAGGCAGAGAGAACACCAGGCGGGCAGCAGAGTTCTGGATGAGCTGGAGCGGACGGGTGGCGGACGCAGGGAGGCCAGCCAGGAGGGAGTTGCAGTAGTCTAGGCGGGAGAGTACCAGGGCCTGGACCAGGAGCTGGGTAGCATAGTTGGTGAGGAAGGGTCGGATTCTTCGGATGTTGCTCAGGAAGAATCGGCAAGTGCGTGCCAGAGTGGAGATGTGCTGGGAATAAGAGAGGCAGGGGTCCAGGGTGACTCCAAGGTTCTTAGCTGAGGAAGAGGGAGAGAGTGTGGTAGATTCCAGAGGAACAGAGATAGAGAGATCAGAGGAGGGGGAGGAGGAGGGAAAGAAAAGGAGGTCAGATTTAGAGAGGTTGAGTTTGAGGTGATGCGAGTGCATCCAGGAGGAGATAGCAGACAGACAGGTAGAGATACGGGAGGAGATGGTGGAGTCAGAGGTGGGGAAGGAGAGGAAAATCTGAGCATCATCAGCATAGAAATGGTATGAGAAACCATAGGATGCGATGAGGGGGCCCAGGGAGCAGGTGTAGAGAGAGAACAGGAGAGGACCCAAGACTGACCCTTGGGGGACTCCAGTTAAGAGAGGGTGAGGTGTGGAGGTTGCTCCACGCCAGGTTACCTGGTAAGTGCGGTTGGAGAGGTAGGAGGAGAACCAGGCCAGAGCAGTGCCAGAGATCCCCAGGTCAGCAAGAGATGATAGAAGAATAGAGTGATCAACAGTGTCAAAGGCAGCAGAGAGGTCGAGGAGAATTAGGACAGAGGAGAGAAAGGCAGCTCGGGCACACTTAAGTGAGTTGGTGACAGACAAGAGGGCGGTTTCAGTGGAGTGGGCAGAGCGGAAGCCAGATTGGAGAGGGTCAAGCAGAGAGTGGTTGGACAGGAAAGCAGAGAGCAGAGAGCTTCATAAAACCACACAAACACTTAAATATTTTAGGACAGACATGTAGCAGACAAAAAGTTCTAATAATTATATAATTTTATATATATTTTATAAAAATGTGGAAAAGTCCAAGAAGGGTGAATACTTTTGAGAGCCACTGTGTATATGTATATATATAAATTAATTACAAATATAAAACAAAAAATAATTGATTGCATAAGTATTCACCCCCTTTGCTATGACACACCTAAATAAGCTCTGGTGCAACCAATTGTCTTTAGAAGTCACATAATTAGTTGAATGGAATCCACCTCTGTGCAATTAGGTGCTTCACATGATTTCAGGTTAAATATACCTGTCTCTGGGAGGTCCCACAGTTGGTTAGTACATTTCCTAACAAAAACTACATCATGAAGACGAAGGAACATTCAAAGGGAGAGTGGCAAAAAGAAAGCCATTGTTGAAAAAAACTCACATCAAATGCTAGAGTTTGCCAGAAGGCATGTGGGAGACTCTGAGACCAAGTGAAAGAAGATTCTGTGGCCTGATGAGACCAAAATAGAGCTTTTTGGCCTCAATGCTAAGCGCTATGTTTGGTGCAAGCCTAACACCGCACATCATCCTGAGAACACCGTCCCTACCGTAAAGCATGGTGGTGGCAGCATCATGCTATGGGGATGCTTCTCTGCGTCAGGGCCTGGAAAGCGCGTGAAGATAGAGGGCAAAATGGATGCAGCAAAGTATAGAGAAATCCTGGAGGAAAACCTGCTGAAGTCTGCAAGAGACCTGGGACTTGGGAGAAGATTCATCTTCCAGCAGGACAATGACCCCAAACATACAGCCAAATCTCAATTGAGAATATGTGAAAAAGAGTTGAAAATTGCTGTTCACCAAAGGTCCCCATCCAACTTGACGGAGCTTGAGCAATTTTGCAAAGAAGAATGGGCAAAAATTGCAGTGTCCAGATGTGCAAAGCTGGTTGAGACTTATCCAAATAGACTCATGGCTGTAATTGCTGCCAAAGGTGCCTCTACCAAATATTGCCTCAAGGGGGTGAATACTTATGCAATCAGTTATTTTCTGTTTTGTATTTGTAATTAATTTAGAACAATTTGTAGATTTTATTTTTCACTTTGACATTATGGACTTTTTTGAGTTGATCAGTGGCAAAAACTCCTAATTAAATCCATTTTGATTCCATGTTGTAACACAATAAAATGTGGAAAAGTCCAAGGGGGGGTGAATACTTTTGAGAGCCACTGTATATGTATATTAACTACAGACATGTAAGATACAAAATACACCTAAACACAGCACTGGAGAAAGAGAAGAATAGACTGAAGAATAGATTCAGCGCTCTTCAAGATCTGCAAAAAGATGAAGCAATCAAGGTAAACAAAATCTATGAGGAAGTGATGCAAGTAATTACAAAAACAGCACATTTCTTAGGGGCTGCTGCCATCTGCCAGTGAAAAACAAAACTGCAGACTATAGTTGTATATATTCTTTCTATTGATTTGTGTATCACGTCGAAAAGACATGAGAAACTTTGCAGATGAACAGAGAAACACCTAAATGCTATTCTCACGGAAGTGACAAATCTTGACTCGCTTGCGCTCCATGTGGAAATCGCGGGATAAGCAGCTGGCTGGTTAATGAATTCCGTGTCTTGAGACTGTTAAATGTTTTATTGTTTTCATTTTCTTGGTGTTGCTAGATTGTGTTTTTTTCCCTAATTATCTTTGACATACTTAACGGTAATATTTTTCAAATCTCAGATAAGATGTTAAACCCATTATTACAAGTATATGTGCGTTTATTAGGGTCTATCGACTGTATTCGACTGCCATTTTGGGGATAAAATATTTTTTTGAGTGATTTCTGTTGCCTTGTGTGATCGTGACTTCTTATACTCACGTCAGGCGACTACATCTAAAACTAGTTTTGCAATCAGAGTTGTGTAAATATGAAAATCAGACCTGCTAAGAACCTAGCTAAATCCAGCACAGGTTCATTAAAGCTTAATTATTTTCATGTTTATATGCTACAATATGTATGTGTTTAATTTAAACAAAAAAAACCCTGCTAAGACCAGGTTAAGTGGGCTTAACTAAAGCAGTCTTCATTCTGTATTTCTGTAAAATAAAGGTATATTGCTTTCATTTTTTTTAAAAAAGTTTTCTTGGCACTATCTATTTAAATATTCCTTCATAATACACTGAGGAGTATTTAACCTTACCCATTTCACTAAGTGTTGATATTATTTTTAAATATATTTGCCTGCAAAATATTCTAGGTGCTTAGGTTAAAATATTAATCACAAGTAAGACTCTACATTAAAGGCATTGCCTTAGTCAGGCAATTAGTCAGGCAATAGTTTTCTTGAAAGAGCTGCACCAGCACTGCACCGTGTAAATCAATCCAGTTTTGGTCAGTTAACATTTTGTGCCAGAAAATGTGTAAAACATTGTAAATGGTACAATGAAAATTAATGTTATCCAAAGACTTTAATTATAATTAATCTGTATTAGTGGCAAATGGCCCACCACATACTGTACATTATATATATATATATAGTGGAGGCAAGGAAGGCAGCAGCTCCTCAAAATTTCAGTGAAAAAAAAAGACATTTAATATAATAATGTTGTGTAGCATTATAATATAATAATGCTCAATAAAATTGAAACAAAAATATTGTCTAAAATGCAAGAAAAAATTACATTTCAACCAAAACCCTAGATTCAACATTCCTATATTAACAGCAGTTCTGGATCCTCAGAGGAGGCAAGTCTCCGTTATAAACTCCTATCTGCTACGCTACATTACAGCAGTAGCAGATCATGTGATCTAAGCACAGGTTTTAATTGGAGGAGCCCAGAGAGTTTTTTTTCATTAGAGGAGGCAAGCCTCCTTACAAACTCCTATCTGCTATAACTAGGCTTGCTACTTTTCGATTTGAAAATGGGGTGCAACAGAAAAAACACTTAATGAATATTGTGCACAATACCCTGGCTAAAGTCTCCCAGGCAGGACGAAGCAGGCCCGTCTGCCTTGCCTTCCATTGACTCCGGTTGTGCTGAAGAAGGAGAGGGGAGCTCAGACTCCAAATAATAACTGCAAGTTAGTTCTGTTCAACTATCTAATGTTTTGTTCAGTGCATATTATTTTTACTCGAACATTTATGCTAAAAAGGTCTGTGTAATACACTTTTATATGCTGCGTTTACTACGGTTTATTTGAGATCATTTTAAAATCTATAGCTCAGTTGTGACCAAACGTTATTTCAATTAGAATGTTGGTAACCATGGTTCCCTTTCAATTCGAAGATGACTGCCAAATTGAATACTTTTGGGATATGCCTGCTTGTCAGTTAATCGCTTGAGCATTTTATATTAAAGCTGCCTATAGACCCCTCAGCAGAGAGACATCCTCGGTCCTGCATCACCAAGGTAATAAATAGTCATTACGCGGAGAGGTCAGTCTCTTTTGCCTTTCACAGACAGGTAGGTAAGGTGGTGAGTATTACTCTAACCCCTTTTTTCCAGTTGTGATTGACTCTTTAGAGCTCCTTCTTTGAGTTTTTCTGAGTTCCCTTGCAATTAATTGCTGAAAGTAGGCTTGACACTTCCCAGGAATCAGAAACTTGGCAACTGAAGGGTGAGCTAATGACGCAACTGCGTTTGTTTAAAAAAAAAAAAAAATCTTTCTTCATCAGCCTACATCGCTCAGCGATTGTAGCCTGCTTTCTAACCTCTGCAGCTTGCTGCACGTTCCTGTCTGTATTTTCCTCTGCTCTTTGCTGCAACCACTGTTGACTCGAGTGCTTTGGACGGCCTCAGTACGCCCACTCGGTATGTGCGGTCTAGTGCCCCTACAGGCCGCCGATTACTATTGATTTTACTCTCACTAAAAAAAAAAAAAAAAAAAAGACAACACTCCAGCTTGCTGAAGAGTGTCTCTTTTCTACTGCATTGCAGTTTTAAAAATGAATAACTGCGCGCTTTAGCCCTGGCCTTGAGCAGACCACGCACATCACCACTCACCCATAAGGTGTGTTATTGTGTAAAAAAAAAAAAAGAAAAAAAAGAGGAACAGGTGTGTTTTCTTTTTTTTTCTTCTGTCTGTCCTTTCTCCAGGTTCGTGATTGCACTACCCCGCTGCAAGCTATGCGCTGCACCGGTTGAGGGCTCCATGCAGTTCGGACATCTTGGGTCCTCCACTGCAAGCTTCGTGCTGCACTGGTTGTGTGACTGCACTGCAACTGTCTGCAGGCTACGCTCCACACCGTTGCAAGCTATGTATTGTTCCTGGTTGTATGACTGCATTCAGCCCAGACACAGACACGCAGCCCAGTACCTTGGTGCTTTGCCCTCGGTACCTGGTGCTCGGTGCTTCGGTCTAGGCCTCGACGCCCGGGGAACCCTCGGGTCCTCGGTGCCTCAGAGCCTCGATAGCCTCGGTGCCTCAGAACCTCGATAGCCTCGGCGCATTGTGACAAGGGTAGCGTCAGTAAAGTGAGATCAATTTTTAAAGCGTCATTATGATACTACTTCCTTTCTCTGGGAACAAATCTAGTTGTTGTTGTTAGTGTTTGTTGGGTTGGGTTGTATTAGTATTATTTTTGCCCTTCCCCAGCATTATTTGTTCACTGTCTTTTTGCCTTTATGTTATATAATTATTGCGTTTGTCATTTTATTTAAGTTTAGCAAATTAAGTCGATAGGATGTGCTTGATTTTTTTTCTGCCTTTCTCCTGCCTTAACAACTTTGTTCATAAATTATTGTATGCAAAGTACGTTAGTGATGTGGTTTTGAAATCTAAATGCTATATATTTATGTTATATACAGTGCCTTTTTAAACATACGCTGGCAGTGTGTAACAGTCTAGTATATTAGAATAAACTATGATGCGCAACTGTTTTTTTTTTGTCTCTGTTGGCTAGTGGAGAAAATGCATTGAACAGCCGAATTGGGGTAAAACCTGTTTAGACTGCACTTGTGGATTTCTTCATCTACCCCGACACACTTGACTTACCTGACCTAAGCACCACTTTACTGGATCTTCAGCTGATGCACTATCCTTGCACTAATGCACTATTAATATGTCACTGTAGATATAACATGTTGTAATCCTATCCTTGTTGTATTTTAGTAGTATTATTTGCACTTACTGTAAACTATACAGTATTTAAATATTAATTTTGCATTGTAACCCTGTATAGTACTGCTCTGTAACACCAGTATGTCACCTTGGATGAAGACGCCTGCCAAATAAATACATCATTAATAATAATAATAATAATAATAATAATAATATGAAAGGTGTTGTCAATCAGAATACAATACTAAGATACTACTGCTGCTGGGGTTTTAATGGGACTCCCAAACCACCTGCCTTTTTTCTGCCTCCCCATTTTTTGTGGCCACCATGTTTGTTAGGTATAAACCACGGCGGGCCATGTGGTTCCCATGAAATATACGCACGCCTGGGGGGTGATTAGTTTCGCCTTTTAACCACCCAGGCATGCGTATCTTTCATGGGAACAGCACTTTTCCCATTTATACCATTATAGCATTTATACCACTTACAAAACAGCTGCTTCAAAGTTAATTGTCATTTAGGGGCAGAAAAATAATTTTAAAAAACTTTAAATAAAAAAAAAAAAAACAAGAAACTTTTATTGTTTATACATCCGTGGTATTATATAGTCCCAAAGGACATACCCTTTCATTTGTATTTAAGAATACATTTTAAATTTCACATCTTAAAAATAAACTGCACATTTCCATATATTGTTAAGTTCTGCATTGGGCAGAGTTTCAAATGAAACGGAGGATGTAGGGCAGCTGCAATGGAGGCTTAAGCCATATTTCCAGGTCAGTTTGAGGATATACTTGACCACCGTTTCCATTAAGCTGAAGATCAAACCAGACTTTGCGTACCAATCTGACCACAGTGTCTGGTGAAATACCTTCAGATTCCCGCAGAAGCTTCAGAACTTGTCTTTACTGGCTTTTCTGAAAGTTTTCATGACTGACAGGAAGACATTGTTGCTGGTGTATCAAAAATGGTAATGTAGGTATAAAAGTTGAATAATTCATAAAAAAAAAACATTTTTTATATCAGGATGTTTCCGATATAATTGATTATAATACCTACATTACCTTTATATATACAGTATATAAACATTCAATACCTTTATTAAGAAAACCCTATTTTATGCTTGATGCATTTTTTAAAAATCTTGTATACATTGATATTCTACAATATCTTCCAAAGCATAAATAATTAAAACACCTTTGATTAAGAAATGCTGCATACTGATACTTTTGATTCTGTAGCACCTATAATGTGGCACGTACCAGTTTAATCTTCTAAGGCATTTAATAATCTCCAGAAGCTATTTGTTAAACAAGTGAAGTACACAGAAAGTCTGCGTGTTATTAATTTTTGGGTACAGTTCTTTATTTTGAACAGGATTGTATAGCTGTTGAATCATTAATATTCACATCACTGTTTTGAAATGAATGTTGTAAAAAGCAGGTCATTTGAAAAGGCCTACTGAATGCTTGGATGTTTGAGTCTTATAAATGGTAATTGCTATGTTTAAGAAATTAATCCTCTAATTAGTGACTGATGAAAATATTCTTAGTTAGAGTGTTGGTGTGCACAGTGAATAAATGTGCTGCATTAATATGAAGTGTTTCACCTGGGGGTCCTATGCTTCAATCTAACCCAGATTAAAGGTATTTTATATTTGTGTATGTCTGAAAGATTTTACAAATCCTGATTATAAATGTGGCTTATTGATTACGGTACCAGTTAGGCATGCTATTTTTTATAAACAGTAGGCATATAAATACTGTTAAGAATAGTTTTTCCAACAAGGACTCAAACTTCCAGAAGCAACTCATGTGGGCCGGTTCCTTCAACGGCAACAACAGTATGGAAAAGAGGACAAGATATGTTCGATAAGTGTATTGTTTGTAAATGCAATGAAAAAACTTGTAAATGCAGTATGTATGTGCTTGCTAATGACAACTTGGAGTAAATGCTTTTGTGAACTTGTGATCTTTGTGATCTTTTGTGATCTGCTCAGTCAGGCACGGAGGACCTTATGGCATCCCGACCCTTCGAGCCCACAGCTGTGGGTCTGGTCCCTGAACGGCTGCATTTAAGCCATCTGGGTCTGTCTAGTAGGGTCATTTACACCCTGCAAAATGCCAGAGCAGCATACACACATTCCCAGTATGGGTACAAGTGGGGCGCCTTTCAGACGTGGTGTCTGCCACGATTTGTCCCATGGCAGCAATACTGCAATTTTTGCAGGACCTATTCGATGAGGGGAAATCCCCATTCACGTTAAAGGTCTACTGGCAGCCATATCGGCCTGCCGTGTCAAAATTGACTGTCACTCCAGGAGCTCAGTTCCTGGTGGGGTAATTTTTTTAATGAGCTTGTCGGCTTCGGACATCTTTGAAGAATATTGTTCCTCACTGGAGGCTTAACCACTTCAACTCCAGATGTAAAAATGAAACCCCTTCCCAGGTACCAGATTTTGAAAATAATAATAATAATGTTTTCAAACCTATAATTCCTATAAAATGTTAACATATGATGAATAAAACACAAATAAATTACCTAAACTGTTCATTAACCCTTTACGCTCCTGTGTACTACATACCTATATCCAACAATGAAAACAAAAATGCTGCTAATAACGATAATAACAATAATAATCAGTAAACAGTAATTATCAAATAAAAATCAAACAACATCAAAACGTGTGCCATTATCGACTTGCTCTGTCTTCGCAACCACTGCACATTTTCCTTGTGTCTTTTGTTTTCATTTTTGTAGCAGACCCTGTACCTTTTTTATGGTGTCTGCTTTGCTTGTGTTGGAGGGATAGTCACACATGCATGTACACAGCTACTTTGCGCAGGCATTGTGATGGATCTGGCTACCGCATTGCCTGTACCCAGTGCTGTGTTTTGATAGTATTTTGTCACAGCACTACCATTTCAAACCAAACGGCTTCCCGTTTGCAGTTGGCTTACCTGTAAAGTAGCTGCATGCTCTTCTGTTTGTACAGTTTGTATTGTTCTTGGCTCCACATCCTCTTCATCATCATCGCTGAGTGATAAGTTAGCATCACTATCACTGGTATCGAAATCCTCCGAACCAACTTCACTCCCGTTGCTCGTTATAGAAAGACCACGTACGTTGCCATGTTTAGAGAATGTGATTTTTAAAATTCAGCTGAGGAATGCAGGATTCGCCGGAAGAATTTACGAGACGCGTATGTCCGGAACATGAAGCGGCAAAAAATGATGAGTGGGTCTTTATTTATTAAATATGTTTTTATATCATCGTCACATTACTTATTGTGAATGAACATCTTAGTTTGGGAGACAACAAGAATCGTTTTGTTTGTATTTAGTTTCTTAATTCTTCTTTTAAATGGAAAGGTAAAGAATTTAAAAACCCATTTAGTCGTTTAACAGCAAAACCCCATAAACTAAACAATTTCTACTATTAGAACAACTCAAGCCATAATTACTATCCTTGATTTTCTTTTGTATATTTTAGTTCCAGAAGCAACATTGATTATGCAGACGATGACGGGAGCTCAGGCTTGTTTGTGGCGAATGAGCAACCAGAGGAAGAGGGACAAGGGCAAGAGGGTCAGGAGGGGGGCAGTGATGATGATAGCGCTTCGATTTCACAGCCGACCACACGACCAACCCCAAAAAGTATGGATGAGGTAGATGCTAAACTGCTCGAAACATTACAGCAGCCAACAACAGCAGCACCTCCACCTGTCTGTGATGACATGGACCACTTACTTCTGAGCTTAGGGCCACCTCTGCGCAGACTCAATCCACACAATCAGATGTGGGCTCGAATTTGCATTTTAAACTTGAAGATCTGGAGAACTTGGAGGAAGAGCAACAACAGCAGTTGCAGCACCTGATCTATCAGAACCAGCCATATCAGTTCCCGATCCATCAGCCACAAAACCACATACAACCTCAGATTCAACCCTATTTCCCATCCCAGTTCCAGGTTAAGCCCCACCTGCAGCAGCTTTAAGAGCTTTAACTGTTTCTGAATATAAGATGCATTTGTTAAACTTATGATTTTCATATTTATTTATTTATGTATTTATTTATATATGTATGTATTTATTTAGTGTATGTGTGTGTGTGTTACAGGTGTGTAGATTGTTTAACAAATGAGCAGAATTATAAATAAAACATCTTGTGGAAACTCATTTCTGCCTTTAGTTATCTTCCTTATTTGTCACTGTCAAACAAATTTAATTCATGAAATGAAATACCGTTTTTAAAATTCTTACCTTAATGTGACAGACAGCCTCTGTTTTGCTTCGATGGGCTCCCTGAAGTTGGTTCTCTTCTTCGTGATATCAGCTCTAACCAGACTGAGCAAATGCTCCATTTTGCTCAGAATTCATACGGAAGTATCTCTTGAACCACTGAGTGTCCAGGAGCAACTCATTCACTAGGTGATAAGTTTTTTTTATTTTTTATTTTTTTATTTTTTGCTCTTTTAGTTTTTTATTAATGTTTGTACCCAAAGCCTTTGTCTTCTTTGGCATCTATGATGCAGGAGAAGTATTTCAGCAGCACTGTGTCTGTCAGTCCATGTTTGTACTAGCTGTCAATAACAAATACGGGAAATATACACGGCTAGGGTCACGTGAAAGTTTTTGGACTTGAAACGTTCGACTTTGAGGTAGATACAAAATTCTCTCCAATTGCTCGCCCCCAGTGTAGAACCAACTTTACTAACTTTTCATGGGTTGCACCAGCTATGATAGTTATAACGTAAGATTAGTTGTTTAAGATTTACGTATACCTTTAGGGAGGTGTAAGCTCGTGGAATCAAAATACAAGATGATACAACTTTTGTAGCGTGAGCTTCTCTTTTTTTGTTAATAGTTTTTGTTGTCAGCGAATCCTGCGAGGCCGCATACATCCTCTTGATAATTATAGGACATCCTTTTAAATCCTATTAGATTCTAAAGTTTCTTATAAGATTTACTAGGATAATAAAAATCTTAGAGGAAGTTGCAATATGATCCAATAGGAATTATTTCAATTTCTGAAGCATTCCTATAAAATTTCCTATAGGATTTTTTCACCAGGGTTATATTTGAATGTATAATTAATATGTATATTTATTATCCGTAATGACTCAGAGACACATAACATTAATTAACGTTATTAAAGTTATATTGATGAATAATTTATAAACTCTCCTAAAACTTGGTTTGAAATTTCAATATGTTACCATATATATGTATGAATATAATGACATACCTGCAATCCCCAGTACAAAATATTCTTGAATTAGCCGTCTTCTGTCTTAAGATATGAAGTACGAACAAAAAAATTTGCCCTCGCAGCATCCCGATTCACAAAAAGGCACTGATTTAATTAGTCTCTAAAACTAAGAATTCTTAACATTCCGATTAAATTATATGTTTGTATTTGGTAGTTTAAAGGTTCTGTCCATACATGTTTCTTCATTGGGAGTTTTGATCTGTATCACTGACCAAGCCCTCTGAAATATCCTCATTTTTGATTGGCTACCAAGCAGCAATGATGTCACCGACTTAATATGAACAGATCTTAGTGATAAACTAACAAAGTATTGTCTAAAGTACGTGTGGTGCAACTGAAACAAGAGAGCGTTTAGTTATAAACTAACTAGTAACAACTACGGACTTAGTAGAGACTTTACGTTCTAACTTAGGAATGAACTTACGCATAGCTAGTGCAACCCAGCCCTGCTCTCCACACCTGCACAAAGTTCACGAGAATTATAGGAAATGTAGCCTTAGCATTGAAAAAATGATGAACTACACTGATCCTTTATCAAACACATTATTGTGCATCCGATTTTAAGTCTTTGTGCACCATTTTAAAAACAGTTTAAGAAAACAGGTTCAAATCTTAAAATTAAAATAACAAAAGGCACATCACACAAATAGGATCTACATGTCTGGTAATTTTAATTTTAATTAACCTGGTAGTTTTAGAGAACCGTGAGGGTGAATTCTTTTGTAATGTTGCTCTATGGGAAAATACTATTTTTTAGATGTGTCAATAAAACTAAAACTACCAAACTACACCCCATTTGGGGGAAAAATTGCGCCTGCCAATCTGACCTGAAATCCCAGATTTCAGCCAGATCAGTTAATGTTACCCTCCTTTTTGAGCTGTGCAAAACTATAGTAACTATAGTGGCGCGGTAAATTAAAGTCAAATATTGATTTATATTGTGCTACGTCACTGAACTGAAGAGAATATAACATAAGATTGTCTCCTGTTGTAGAAGTAATGGCCATTTTACTATAGTGTGCTGTTCCTCCCCCTCACTTACATTTATATCTAATAAGGACTTAGATTATTGGCTGCTTTCAGGTTTAAATCATCATAGCCCGAGATGCATTATTGAAATAAAAATCATTGGAAAAGAGTAAATTGATTTTGGCCCCCCAAAAATGTGGTACAACGCCTGAAGAGATCCAGTTATTTATGATGTGAAAATGACTTGCAATGGGTTTGTGTCAAAAGATAATTCCTATATAAAGACCAATGAAATATAATGTGGTTGTATGGTCGGTTTGATTTATGACAGATTCATCATGTGAGTCTTTTTAGTATTATTTAAAATTTTTACATCCAGATAGCAGTAAAACACACCAATAATGAAGCATTAAGGCATGACAGTGGATGGGTTGACATGATTTAACCACACACTTAAGGCGTTATAAGGCATGATGCGAAGCGAAGTACTTTTAACCCTTAAGTGTGCGGTTATATTATGTCAACCCACCCCCTGGAATGCCTTACTGCTATTATAAAACGATTATATAATTATTAGATGTATTTACTTTTGAAATTAACACAGTAAATTAAAGCATATCTTTCCAATAACAGTAAATATCACTACGCACAAGAAAATAGTTCCAGTGAAAAGTTTTTATTTTAAAAAATGAACATGAGTTTATTCATAAATATAATAAATATAGATTAAAATGTGTATTAAGTAAATAATTTCTGTATAGCAATTATATTTACATATTACTTGCTAATTTACTATTTAATTAATGGACATACATATTTAAACTTAGTAAATTCCATAAATAAATCTGATAAAACTTGAATTAACTTTAATTATTGATCAGTGATTTTTTAAATAAATGTTGAAAATTGGCAAGAAGGGAAGCTGCAGATAAAAGCAGTGGTGTCTGTGTGCCTTCCGGGAACTTTTAGCTTCTGCTAGTGTTACTGGGGGACAGTGTGTTGTTTTGTCTTTTCCACTTTGTCTTAGTTTTTAATTACTGCTAAGAATATGTTGTTAGCAATGTCTTTCGCTAAATTCAGTTTTCTACTGTATGGTGGGTCATTCAAAAAGCGATTATAAATCTGTGAGCTGGTATCAAAGCTTGATATGTTATGGCACTTCATCGACATAAAGTTCCCAGAGGAGACTGTTCAGCTCGTCCTTAGAAAGTACATTAAATGTAAGTCTACCTTTTTCTTGGAGAATTTTGTAGGATATTAATAGCCATTTAGAAGCCTTTATTATGTTTGTTTGTTTTTCTTCATTTCGGTCAAGTTCAAGTTGATCAGTTCTGGTTCCGTTATTTCACTATGCCATTTTTCTTAAAACAAAAATGTAATTACTTTGTCCGGTTCAGGAAATTAATCTTCATACCATTCAACATTCAACAGTTTTTCCAATTAAAATATTATAATTTGATTATGGGTCTGACATTTTTAAGTCAGAGGCTACTTATAGATATTAAATGTTATAGAATTAGGACAGGTAAGTGGCGGAGGAATTTGAATCAAAGGTGATGTGTCTGTTGAAAGGTTGTGTGGGATTAACATATGACTGATAGAACGCAGCTAACCAATCAGGGAGCAGGATTTTTCCAAGCAGGTTTATAATGTTTATTAAATTATTGTATTCACACAAAAAGATGAGATTGCTTTTACCATACTCTGCCCTTTGTAGCTAATCCAAGTTCTGTGGCACAATACAACACATTTTAAATAACATAGTACCTTCTGGCCACTGATAGTATTGAAAGTAGAGGGGTCAAAAGGTAATTATGCTTCTGTCAACAGTTCATTCAGGAAGTCAGTTTCTATTGATGCACTGATGAGGATGAAAAATATATTGTCTGGCAAGATTAAGCATTATCATTCTGGCTGGTGGAAAAAGCTATTTTAATTTAATAATTCAAGCACAAATATGCATCAAAAGAAATTCTTGTCAAACATGCCTGAAAGCAAGAACTGACTTCTTCATTATAAGTTGCCTGTGAGGGGAACTGAACTTCAAAGTGATCAAAATTAAATTCTAATTTCAATTTGTTCATTTAGTTGAAAGATACTTTAGAATGATATAGGCCTTTCAATGTAGTTGCACAGTTTTTGAGCATTAGTAATGGGGACATATTAATGAAAGCTTTTTTATGTTGGGATGGATTAATTTGAATAAAGAAAACATGAACCGGTTGTAAAACTATGCCACTTCAATTATATGAAATTCCTAAAGTCCAAGAATGCATTCTGACAGTTTTATATTTTTAGACTTTCAACAGCCTAGAATGCAAGACAGCAACCCAAAATAGCCATTTCAACTTGAACAAAGCGATATTTATTTATATACATTATTGTAACACAGTGGGGATGGGATTGGAGTCATCCCCGCAGTAAAATGTGTGGGTTTGTTTTGGTTGATTGTATTGCTTTATTGTTTAATTGGTTTTGTTAATTATTTTATTGCTTAGTTATTCCCGGCACCTGGAAACAATTGTAAATTAGGACCAGGTGCAGGGTATTTAAGGGAGGCAGATTTTCTGCTCAGGGCTGCTAAGGAGAAGGAGACAGAAGAGGTGCTCTGTCTCAGAGTAGCCAAAGAAAATAAAAAGTAAGTGTGGTACTTAACCGGTGTTTTGGTGTAAGGCCGGGGAAACAGCTTAGCTGTCCCGGGGTAGTCAGGGTGTACCTGTGTGTGAGTTAGTGCTCGTAAAAGAGCTAGGTGTTTATTTTGTGTTTGTATTTTGTTTTGTGTTGATTAAAAATAGCGCACCAGCGCTTAAAATCCATTTCTGTGTGCCGGGTCTATTTTTAAAGGGGCAACGAACCAAGTGAGTTGCAAATCTGTTACATGTGGTGGCAGCGTGTGTGGGCGCCCCTAGAGACCCAGAAAATGGATTTTAAAGAACTGATCGAGGTGATCAATAAAAATACCGCCGCTCAAAAAGAGCAGAATGAGAGATGGGAGAGAGAGCTGGGGTTGGCCCCGCTGAAGAGACAAGTGCGGGAGCCGACCGAACTGGAGCTGTTGTTCCAAAGGTGGGAGCAAGCGAGAGGAGCCCCGCAGACTCCAGCCCCAGAACCCAGTGGGGAGGAGCTGCCGCTTCCAGAGCCCAGAAGGGAGGAGCTGCCGCTTCCAGAGCCCAGAGGGGAGGAGCCGCCGCTTCCAGAGCCCAGAGGGGAGGAGCCGTCGCTTCCAGAGCCCAGAGGGGAGGAGCCGCCGCTTCCAGAGCCCAGAGGGGAGGAGCCGCCGCTTCCAGAGCCCAGAGGGGAGGAGCCGCCGCTTCCAGAGCCCAGAGGGGAGGAGCCGCCGCTTCCAGAGCCCAGAGGGGAGGAGCCGCCGCTTCCAGAGCCCAGAGGGGAGGAGCCGCCGCTTCCAGAGCCCAGAGGGGAGGAGCCGCCGCCGCCTGAGCCAGAGGGGGAGGAGCTGCCTGAGCTGCAGCAGGAGCTGCAGCTGAATGAGGAAGAGGAGCTAAAGTGCCCAGCACCACCACAACCCCGACCTCCACCCCAGCAAAGCAGTCCGGCGCTGGTGGGTACGGTCCCTTGCTCCGTGCTCGTGGACACCATGCCGGAATGCATGGACCTCCCTGTGCTCGACCTAGTGCCCAGGTCGGGGCACCACCAGGCACAGTTGCTCACCTGGTCCCTTGCTCCGCTCCCCCTGAAACCTCAGACGTCACGACGCGGTCGTGTGACGTCACTGGCGTTCCCCCTTCCTCCCGCTGTGTTCCCCCTGGAGTCTCAGAGGTCGTTGCGCAGGTCCCGTGGCTCACACCTCTGCCTGTTGCTGCACCGTCCAGGGTACCGGCCTACGCGTCGGTCGCCCCTAGCAAGCCGTTTGGGTCCCTCCTCGCCGGATCATGGTCCCTACCCTGAAGCGCCGGAGGACTCCACCCATCCTCAAGCCCACCCGAAGGATCGGGAGAAGGTGGAACTTTGTGGACTTGAGGGTGGGTGGTTATGCTTTAGGGGAGGGGGTGGCCTTGGAATGGCCAGTCAGTGTTGCACACTTGGGGGGGAGGATATGTAACACAGTGGGGATGGGATTGGAGTCATCCCCGCAGTAAAATGTGTGGGTTTGTTTTGGTTGATTGTATTGCTTTATTGTTTAATTGGTTTTGTTAATTATTTTATTGCTTAGTTATTCCCGGCACCTGGAAACAATTGTAAATTAGGACCAGGTGCAGGGTATTTAAGGGAGGCAGATTTTCTGCTCAGGGCTGCTAAGGAGAAGGAGACAGAAGAGGTGCTCTGTCTCAGATTAGCCAAAGAAAATAAAAAGTAAGTGTGGTACTTAACCGGTGTTTTGGTGTAAGGCCGGGGAAACAGCTTAGCTGTCCCGGGGTAGTCAGGGTGTACCTGTGTGTGAGTTAGTGCTCGTAAAAGAGCTAGGTGTTTATTTTGTGTTTGTATTTTGTTTTGTGTTGATTAAAAATAGCGCACCAGCGCTTAAAATCCATTTCTGTGTGCCGGGTCTATTTTTAAAGGGGCAACGAACCAAGTGAGTTGCAAATCTGTTACAATTATATTGAATCCCCCTTATATTATTTAAAGTGTACACTGAAACAGAGGTCTGGTATAAAGTTGCTTGGTTTTGGGTATATCCACACATGCTGGGTGTATCTAGTTGATTAATAATTTTGGTACTGGCATAGAACAAGCCATGGGTGGCACAGATATGTTTCTGATCAGAGGAATAAGAAACAAGTTTTCTGAAAAGTGACGTTCAGAATTATGTATACAGGACTTGGAACAGGTAATCCAATAAAAAATGTAGTGATATGTTTTCCAAAAACTACCAGAATTCCTCTGTGCGTGTAAACCGCACTGCCAGTTTTATCTTCTCAGTAACTCTAGAAATGATTCCAATATAAAGCACTGTATCTTCCTAATAACACAAATCACGGTAGCTAAAATTCAAATCAGAATTAATTATACATCTTTTAAATCTGACTATTTCATTTCTTCGCCTTGGAGCTCAGTCAAGGTTACACACACACATCATTATCTTGTTAAAGCACATTTTTCTTTAATTTAAAACGGCAAAAACTGTTTATCTATGTATTGTGTTCCTGCAGGTTTTCATCCCACCATTTGTAATACATTATTTAATTCTCAATGGTTCAGCACAACACCACAGTCTGCAAAATCTCCTCATGACTATTGGTTTCTTCTGTGACTTCTTATTGCTGCCTGCATTCCATCTATTGTTCAGTAGCTTCTGTATGTAGCACATTGAATTAATCAGGATATATTTAAAATGCTTTGATATTGGCAATTCTTATTCAACATAAGTTCTACTTGCTTTAGCTTGGCTTTAATAAAAATGTATGTATTATATATAATTCCCTTTAATAACTAAAACCCTTACAAAATAAAAAAAATGGTTAGGGCCATTCCAATAGCATGTGGCCTTAGCATGTTTTGTGCCTGGATACACACTGTTCTGTATCTTCCTTTTCCTCAAGCAGCATAATACAGCTGCAGGTCCTGTAATTCCCTTCAGACTGTGGATGTTAGGAGTCTTAAAGCTAAGCCTTAGGGTTATAAAGCAAGTATTAAAAGTGGAGTAATTTAAAAGATAACTTGTCCAGTAATAATTTTACCTCCAAAAAAAGGGTACCGGAACACAGAGAATAACAGAAAAAAACTAGATATAACATATAAAGAGTGACCACTCATTGCAAATTTCATACCAAAAATTGAACTCTGCAGAAATAAAAAGTTTTACAATAAAGCTCTATTTAAGATTATAAACTCAATATCAATGAACCGTATGAGCAGGCATTGCATTTTTAATAAGCTAGTTTCATCAAAGGTACTGTGCAAATCAGCGCACATTTACATTTCAAAAGGATAAAGAGCTTTCATTTCAGAAACTTGCAGTAAGGTGACATATATATATATATATATATATATATATATATATATATATATATATATATATATATAATATTTTAGCTCAAAGAGCCAGCTGCCCAACGTTTCGATATGTTGTACATATCTTTCTCAAGGGAGCCTGTGTTTGAATAAAAACATTGGAGGTATTTATAGGTTTTTGACGGCATGACAACTATTTGTTATTGTTTACATTCAAATCCATGATTTATTCTTACATGATGTAATGCTGTTCTATATATTGTGACATCATTTTTACTTCTATCTTTGAATCTGTATTAATTCTAATTAACATTACTTTATATAAACTTATATTTTTATTATATCATGCAATGCTGGCTCTGAGGATCAGTCTAGATTTGGCCTTCCCAGCGCATCAGCATGCACAACTTTTGAATGAATTTTGTTTATTTATTTAAATGTTATATATTTATTGAAGTTAATTAGTTCATTCTTTTCTGTTGAGTCCCACTGGCATAATCGTGTTCAGTCTATTTATCCATTTACTTTCTTTTATTCTTCTATATGTCGCATTGTCTAATTTGAGCTGTTCTAATACTACAAACTTTACGTCATTTATGTCATGTCCCTGACTGGTGAAGTGCTGTACTATTGGTTCACTCATTTCTTTATTTCTAATTAATGAAAGGTGGTTCTGAATTCTTTTATATAAAGTAGTTCCAGTCTCTCCAACATATTTGATTTCATCACATTTTTCACAGGCTATTCCATAAACGACATTGCTATTTTTACAGTAGGTATTAGTTTTTAGTGGATATGTGGTGTTCTTATTATGTTTAATTATATTTTTACTTTTGTCTATGTATTTACACACTTTACATTTACTGGTGCACATGTTCGTAGTACCTATTTTGTCAATTATTCTTTTATGTTTACTGTGAACTAAAATATCACCTAAATTAGCTTCTCTTTTGAATGCTACAACTGGGGCCTTAAGAAATACTTTTTTTAATTTTTCTGAATCATGTAGAATCCGCAAGTGTTTCCAAACTATCTTAGAAATATTGGGCAAAAGTTTAGAGTAAGTCATTACTAATGGGACTCTTTTGACCTTTTTATCTCTATTTTTATAATCTAGTAGATCATCTCTTTTTAGTTTATCCACTTTTCTTAACTCCATCTCTATAATTCTTTCTTTGTATCCTCTTTTTTTAAGATTTGTTTTTAATACATTTCTTTGTTTTACATAGTCACTTTCTTCAGAGCATATTCTTCGTATTCTTATTCCTAGACCCTTTGGGATTGCCCTTTTAGTGTGTATCGGATGTGCAGAGGACATGTGTAAATACCGGTGCATGTCAGTAGGTTTACAGAAGAGGTCAGTCTCAATTGAACCTTCTTCAAGTTTTACTATGGTATCTAAAAATTCTATTTCTTTCCTTGTCCATCGAAGGTCCACCTTAATATTACTGTGCATTTCATTTGCCATTTTATGAAACTGGAAAAGCGACTCTTCTCCATGTGTCCAAACCCCAAAAATATCATCTACAAACCGAATGTATTCTAAAGGTTCTCTTTCCGATTTTCTAAGTAATTGTTCTTCCCATTTCCCCATGTATGTACTGGCAAAATGCATTCCTAATTTAGATCCTATTGCTGACCATCGTTTTGTTTGTAATTCTTATTAACAAATGTAAAATAACTGTTTTCTAAAACTATGTTGATCATGTTCAGTACCTCTGCTGTAGGTATTGATTTATCTAGTCTATTATCTAGTGCTTTTTGACAAGCTTCTAAAGTTTCTTTACAAGGGACACTTGGGTACAAGGATTTTACATCCATGCAAAATAAAATTGTATTCTCTGGAAGGTTGCGTTTTATTGATTGAAGTCTTTTTAAAAAATGTGTTGTATCCTTAACATAGCTTGGTAATTTCTCAACGTGCGACCTAAGTTGTTTTTCTGCTATTTCAGCTGTTATGTGTATTGGATTATCAATTGTACTGACTATCATTCGCATAGGGTGATTTTCTTTGTGCATTTTAGGATTTCCTCTTGCTAGGCCTGTTCTTGCATTATGTGGCTGCATGTATTTTTTTAATTCTTTTGATATAATGCCTTTATTGTATAGTCTCTCCGCAATTTCCTTAACCTCTTTTACCGATTCATTGATCTTATTGCTTTTAACTTCTTCATATGTATCTGTATTATTTAATTCACATTCTACAGATTTCATATAGTCATCTGTGTTCATTATCACTATTCCTGAGCCTTTATCTGCTGGTCTTATCATTATATCATCATCATATATATTTTTTATTATTGCTGCACCTGACAAGTTTGCATCATTCTGAAGTGATCCAAACATTGCTCCATTTTCTATATTTACCAACCACAATGCATGTGGTAACACTGGAATGACCTTGCCCGTCATTGTATGTTTAAACTAGTAAACAGAGACATTGGATACTATTTTGAAAACATTACATGTTTGTGTTTTAACTGTCATATGCAGGCACCAGAAGAATAAGTGTGCTGAGTTGTTGTTATGAATACTATTTTAAATGCATGTCTTCACATATATGTTCTGCTGCTTGAGGTGAGTGTCTTGGTGATATCAGTCCACAAAAACCTTATCTACAAAAAAAAACATTCACACTTATTACAGTAACACTCATAACAATGAGAAGAACAATTGGACACACTAGATTTACACTACCAAAAAATGGAAAGATTTGAAAATAAATAACTGTGCTACAAGTTGGCTTGTTTTTAGAACAATTAAAATAAATAAATGTAATATCTATATGTTTTATTTCTACAATACAGAACTTTGTAAACAAATGATTTTGTTTGTTTGTTTTTCCTAATTGTTGTTCGCTGTCTGTAATTCTTCAGTTGGGTGTGTGCAAATTTACATTATGTAGACCGCCGTAAGCAAAGCACATGTTCTACGAGCGTTATTGTCATACCATTGGTATCTAGATAGAACGAAGTGGCAGAAACTGTATCCAAAACACTTTTTTTGCAATATTTGTTTATTGTCTACCAAAGATTAAAGCTTCATATGTTTGCATTTTGCAATAGAAATCTCGATCTCTTCCTCATAAATTTCTGATTGATTTACCACGCATTGCTGCAAGTTTTGAAAGTTTCAAAAATGTCTTACTTGGTAAACTTTGTTTTGTGTGTGTGTGTGTGTGTGTGTGTGTTAATGCAGATGATTTATCAGGACAAATCTTTGTGTATCCAGAAAAGTGGGTCTATTATAATACCAAAGCAACTGTAATGCCGCCTCCCGTCATCTCTATTTTACTTTCTCAACTCAGAATGGATCTTATCAGTAACAAAGAACATTTTTAATGGTATTTATTGTACAATGCTTCAACTAAGATTATTTCATCAATGAGATAAATAGTTTTTAATAAGGAAGAAAACTAAATGAGGAAGTAAAGAAAAATAGTTGCTGGCATACAGCTAAAGAACTGGGTCAGATAATTGCTTATATTCATGGGTCTGAATCTCTTTGTCATTTTGTTCATCATTTCTCCTTATGTTCATACCTCACCTATACTAAATGTTCTATTTCTAAATGGTGACAAAATGCAGTCGGGATATTGAAGATGCTTGTGTGTTTCTACTGCAAATCAATTCAGGACATGTATTATTTTGTGATGATATATTCTACTATGAGATAGTGAGTACAGTCATATTTTGTTATTGAACCATTGTTTTACTGTGCTTTCCTCATGCAAAATAACATCGGGTGGCCACAGCTCAGCCCCTTGATCTGGGTCGGATTAACCCATCACAGGGCCCTAGGCAAACATACACTTCCAGGCCCCCACCTTCTTATATAAATGACAAGAAATAGACGTTTTTTATTATCTATATGAGACCTGGCAGTTAACTTCTGTGATTAATGCGTACATTTTTTGGGAGATACATTTTTTTAACACACTTTAATCACACTCCTGTCTTGTCCCTCTTAGCATACCGTAATTCATTTCCTGCGGCACCATTTTAGTGCATGCCAGGATTGAATGAGTGTTGTCATCATTTGAATATAGAATTTGTCACAGAACCACATTATGTAGCAAAGCACTCAAACTGAAAGACTTATGAATGGGATGTTTATTTTTTTTTTAAACTTTCTGATGGTTCATTGGATAGAAAGAGGGTTACTTGTATCTACTGTCAAAGTGAGTTCCAGTGTCACATAAGTGCATCTAGTCTGCTGTACCAACTGCGTGCTAAACATGCTTTCACTTCTCAAAATATACTAGTAGTTTTTTACCCTAAGGTGGTCTCAAGTCCGGTTCTCAGGTACGGTATTAAACGCTGCATAGTGTAGACGCTAACCGTATTTAGCACTTTTAAGCTGTTTTAAAGGCAACTAATATAGTTTAAAGGCAAAGTGTGGACAGGGACTACGTCAAATGCAGTTTAAAGTGGCTTACTAAATCGTCAATACAACAAAGGCAGTTAGCTTTACTGGTGGTTTTTGACACGCTTCATTAAAGAAAATGCTTGTTCTCCAGGGTCGGGGATAGGGTTTTTGACACGCTTCATTAAAGAAAATGCTTGTTCTCCAGGGTCGGGGATAGGGTTTTTGACTCGCTTCATTAAAGAAAATGCTTGTTCTCCAGGGTCGGGGATAAGGTTTTTGACACGCTTCATTAAAGAAAATGCTTGTTCTCCAGGGTCGGGGATAGGGTTTTTGACACGCTTCATTAAAGAAAATGCTTGTTCTCCAGGGTCGGGGATAGGGTTTTTGACACGCTTCATTAAAGAAAATGCTTGTTCTCCAGGGTCGGGGATAGGGTTTTTGACACGCTTCATTAAAGAAAATGCTTGTTTTCCAGGGTCGGGGATAGGATTTTTGACACGCTTCATTAAAGAAAATGCTTGTTCTCCAGGGTCGGGGATAGGATTTTTGACACGCTTTATTAAAGAAAATGCTTGTTCTCCAGGGTCGGGGATAGGGTTTTTGACACACTTTATTAAAGAAAATGCTTGTTCTCCAGGGTCGGGGATAGGGTTTTTGACACGCTTTATTAAAGAAAATGCTTGTTCTCCAGGGTCGGGGATAGGGTTTTTGACACGCTTCATTAAAGAAAATGCTTGTTCTCCAGGGTCAGGGATAGGGTTTTTGACACGCTTCATTAAAGAAAATGCTTGTTCTCCAGGGTCGGGGATAGGGTTTTTGGTGGTTCAGGGCTTTCAGCACTGATTTATAAAAATCTTTCTAATGCCACTTGCATTCTTCTTCTTCCTGTTTCTTGTGATTATGCTTTGCTGGCACCAAAATAGAAATTGTTTGCTGTATTCAAGCAAAATGAAACTGACTGACCTGGAAGTTACTTGTCACCATGCAAAAGTGAGCGAGAGTAAGTTCCGGGTCAGCCATGGTTTGATTTTGTGTGACCCAAGAGAGATACACCGCCTCGTGCCTCGGCTGGAATGCCAGTGAATGAAGTTCTTACAGTTTGCGCGCAATACTGTATCTGTTAATATATATATATACACTACCGGTCAAAAGTTTTAGAACACCCCCATTTTTCCAGTTTTTATTGAAATTTAAGCAGTTCAAGTCCAGTGAATAACCTGAAATGGTACAAAGGTAAGCGGTAAACTGCCAGAGGTTAAAAAAAAAGTTACCAAAAACTGAAAAATAATGTACATTTCAGAGTTATACAAAAAGGCCTTTTTCAGGGAACAAGTAATGGGTTAACAACTTACAGCTGTTCTGCAGCAATGGAAGTAAATTAAGCCTTGAAAGTTGATGCTAACAATTCCTACAGGTGTCCCAACTTTTGTTGATTACTTACAAACCCTCTGTCTGTATAAAAGCAGTGTTGGAACAGACTGTGTTACTACACCCTCTTAAGCATTATTTGGACAGTATTGTACTGCAGGAAGTAGTATATTGCTCTCATAATGGCGAGAAAAAGGCAATTAACAAAGGAAGACAGACAGACCATTATAACCCTTAAAAGTGTAGGTCTTTCCTTTAGAGAAATTGCAAAGAAAGCCAAGGTGTCAGTGAGTACAGTTTCCTACACCATCAAAAGGCACTTGGAAACTGGAGGAAACTCTGACAGGAAGAGGTCTGGCAGACCCAAAGCCACAACAGAATCAGAAGACAAGTTTCTGAGAGTCAACAGCTTGCGTGATAGGCAGCTCACAGGACAACAGCTTCAAGCACAGCTTAACACTGGTCGAAGTAAGCAAGTCTCAGTTTCAACTATGAAGAGAAGACTTCGAGCTGCAGGTTTGACAGGTCGAGTGGCAGTAAGAAAGCCATTGCTAAGATGGCAAAATAAGAAAAAGAGGCTTGCCTGGGCCATGAAGCACCGCCAGTGGACTACTGAAGACTGGAAGAAGGTCTTATGGACCGATGAATCAAAATTTGAACTCTTCGGTTCATCACGCAGGGTTTTTGTACGCCGTCGAGTAGGCGAAAGGATGGTTCCTCGGTGTGTGACACCAACTGTCAAACATGGAGGAGGAAGCATCATGGTCTGGGGCTCTTTTGCTGGATCCAGAGTCGGCGACTTGCACAGAGTGAGTGGCACCCTGAACCAAAACTGCTACCACAGCATTTTGCAGCGCCATGCAATACCCTCTGGTATACGCCTAGTTGGTCAGGGGTTCATCCTACAGCAAGATAATGACCCAAAACATACCTCCAGGCTATGTCAGAACTACCTTAGAAGAAAAGAACAAGACGGTAGGCTTCAAATCATGGAATGGCCAGCACAGTCTCCAGACTTAAACCCCATCGAGCTGGTTTGGGATGAAATGGACAGAAGGGTGAAAGCAAAGCAACCTACAAGTGCAACACATTTGTGGGAACTTCTGCAACAGTGTTGGGAAGAACTTTCCGAACAATATTTGATTTCCATTGTAGAAAGAATGCCACGAGTGTGTTTTACCCAGCTGGGGGAAGGGAAGACTGGGTGTGGTACTGTGAGGAGTGAGTTTGTTGGAAGTCAAAAGAGAAGGGAACTCTGTGAAGTTTTTTTTTTTTTTTGTTTTCTGTTTAACTGCACTGGGTAAACAGCTTAGCTGTCCCAGGTGGTAGGTAGGGCCTCCGGCCTAAAAAGTATAGTTAGCATCTTCTTATGAAGATAGGTTTTTTGTTTGTTTTCTTCTGTTTGTGTTTCCTTTATTTTTGCAACCTGCCTTCAAAATAAAGGGCATCGTGAGTGTTGTTACACCCTATCTGAAGTTGCCAGTCTGTGTTTATTGCACCAACATACTGCACCACACCTTTTCATTTTGGGCCCTCCTGTAACTTTGGGCCCTAGGCAGCTGTCTAGTTTGCCTATGAGTTAATCCGGCCCTGCCCTTGATGAGCACTAAACTCATCACCAAAGTTTCAAAAATGTTTAACACTAACCTACTCAATTACATTACTCCACTCAAATGCTACATCACATACTTATTATGCTGTACATTTCTTTCTATCAAATTCATCCATGTAGTTAGTAAGATGAATTTAAAAAAAAAAAAAAAACCTTAGTGCTTGTGAATTTGCATTTAAATCATATAGAATAGATCATAACTGTTAAAAATGTGTCTGGAATGTTTGAATTTAATGTAGGTAATGGATAAAAGAACTGAAGTGTTTTACTGGGTTTTTTTTTCTGAATAGAGTTATTATGAAAAAAAGGCAATCAACTTCTGAGAGTAATTAAATAACTGGGAATTGTTTATTTTCTTTCAAGGTGAACACATTCAATGCAATTATTAGGTAACTTTTTTAACATTCCTTAATTATGTATAGGATTTCCAAGTTAGCTGATACATTGTTATACAAAATGTATAGGAAGGTGATATAATGCCCTTTTTTGCATTTATTGTTTAGTGATTGGAACAAATGCTGAAGAAACTAGATCCAAGGTCTTATCTGGTCAGAGGCCAAACATCCTCGACTGTTAATTTAAATTCCCTTGAAAACACAGGAATGATTTATCTCCTGAATACAGTCCCTGCACGTTCCCCATGCAAATACATTGTAAAAAGTTAATCTTTTAATTAAACTAAAAGGGAAGCATGTTTTTATTTCTATAAAGAATTGTATTTATTTTTGCTGTTTTGTTCAAACATACTGCAGTTCCCCTTGGTGCTCCCAAAGAGGAAAACAACACAATGAAGTTAGTAATATTTTGCTGTAATATAATGATTCTTTCCATTACTGTGGAAGAAAAAAAATAAATCTGCCGCTCAGTAGTAGGTCAAAGTTAGAGCAAGTATAGAAAAGTTTACAATACAGTGTACACAAGCACATCAATTACAAGAACACTGAAGGTTTATTGAGTGGTTATTAATGCTCGTTTGCTTCATTTGTACATTCAGCTTCAGTTTTAATTCAGCAAAGTAAAAATTGGGCTCCACATAACAAAAAAAGCCACGTTGTGCATTTAACTCCAAACTAAACAGATCGGGACGGGTCACTGTATTGCAGTCATACTTCGTCAGGTTTCCACATCAGCTTCACACCCAAAATGTTTTTATTTTTTATTTTTATTATTATGAGAAACAAAAAAAAAGTATTTTTTTTTCACCGGTTAATAAAATCAATCGCAATATCTCATATGTAACTTGCCTGGGGCAAGTATACAAAAGGGGGGGATTGAAATCTGATCAATCTCGGAGCAGCGGAGAGATATCTGGACTACGGTCTGTTGAATTGCTAGTTTGCATCCCACTACTGGCTATATGTATTTTTTTTTATATTAGCCTTGGAATGTTACTTTGCTTTTTAGATATTGCACAGTGAATCGATAATCCCTTTATTATTTGATCTGACACAGTTGTGGAGTTGGAAATTGTACATGTTATTATTTTGTATTATCATTTTGTATTATTTAATATAGCACAGTTCTAGAGTTTTATTTTAGTGCTATGACTACTACGACTACACTACTATATCTACTATGTCTACAACAACAACAACTGATAATAATAATAATAATAATAATAATAATAATAATAGACTGCACAGCTGTGAAATATATCAACACTGAAAAATACTAAATATTGTGAGGCAGTGTGTTGTGTGAGACAGCAGGGAGGGGGTTAAAACCTCCCTGAAGGAAAAAATGGCACCTTTTTGTATTTGGTTGTTTTGCTTTTTAGTCAATTAGTTTTTGTTGTTTTATTATTAATGATCCCCTGCACCTGGCTATTATTGTAAATTAGAGCCAGGTGCAGAGTATTTAAGAGGAGCAGTCAGTCTGCTCAAGGCTGCTGAGTACAGGGAGGCAGAAAGAGTGCTCTGCTTCCCAGCAGTCATAAAAGAAGTAAGTGCTGTGTTAAACCTGTGTGGTTTGTGTTAGAGTGTGATGCCAGGTAAACGGCTTAGCCGTCCTGCAAGGTAGTCAGGGAAATTACCTGTATAGTTAGTGCTCCAAATCAGAGTTAGGTGTTTGTTTGTATTTTGTTTGTTTTGTGTTGAATTAAAAGTAGCGCAACCGTGCTGAAAACTCAATTTCTCTGTGCTGGGTCAGTTATTAAAGGGGCAACGAACCCGTGAGAGGTGAAATCATTCACAATATGTACACCTTTGTTTTTATAAAATATACATGTTGCAGTTATGGGTGTGCTTCAACGTGTGATTGATTACATGACTAATCCCAAAGATTTACTGGATAGAAGAGGAATTGGGCAAACAGCGTTTTGCTATGTGCTGAATAAATACCACGGATTAGTTCCACAAATACCACTCGTTCAAGCCTCTCTTTTTTGTTGTTGTAAAAAACAACGGGTGACTCCAAATGTATAGAAAAAAAACACATAAGAAATGCAACTGACTATTTTTTTTTAAAGATTAAATTAAATTAGATTAGATCGATACTGATGGCTAAACAATGCTAATGGTTCAAATTGTTATGTTATCTCCAGTATTCTAAATATATATTATTATTTTTTGTTAAACTATATTTAATTTAATGTTTATGAACCAAGTCAACCAAATATAGATTCTCCCTAGCTTTTGTGATGTGCAGTTTGTGAACGACTCGTTCTTTCCGGTTCAAATAAACCTACGTAAACAATCTTAATGTGGTCTACATTGATTGGTTTTGTGTAATTGAATCAGTGAATCAAATGAACGAAATGAATCGATTCACCAAACTGAACTGAATCAAATGAATCGAGACACTAAAAAGAATCGAACTGCGCATCACTTGTCCTCCCAGACCCCGGCCCCGGCCCCTTGTCCCGCCGAGTCAGACTCACTAGTAGGGCTACTAGCTAGTGGAGGACGTGCCGGTGGTGATGCTGAACTGGTGGGATTAAGCGCAGACAGCGCTGCTAGCTAAGGCATCGCCATCAGGAGCAGTTTCCCCCTCATTTTTGATTTGGCTTTCCTTTCCCCTCGACATGTTTCAAATTCAGTAGCGACGACTAGCCTAGGCTACGTGCCGTGATTACGCAGGGACCTCTCACTAGCTGACCACCACTGTTTCAAGATCAGTTACTTACCTCGCCAGTTAGTTACCTATCCGGCTCAAATTAAGCACTGAGTATACTGGACATTAACATTGACAGGTGCAGAGAAACCATGTTTTTTGGTTACTGTATTTTTGGTCATTGTTGCCACCTCGGGGCACTGCCATGATATTGCAAAGGCAGTCGAAATGCATGTGGACACATTTCCAGTGCATTGATATCTAACAGAAATGAAATGAGTTATGTATGTTGTACATGTACACATGCACTTTTATCATTTTTTACTATTATTATTTTTTAACTCATAAATTAAGTTAAAATGTTTTCATTGTTAAAGTAGGCAACTTGTAAGCTGCTCATGCAAATACATTCAAAGTAGGATTATCTCCAGTTTTTGTCATGTCTTGTCTGTTGCTGTTGTGAGCTACCATCCTCTGGAGGACAAAGGCCAGCCTGCAGGTGTCTGCTTTTGAACTCACTAGGTGCCTGGCCAGCAGGGTTCGCTGTAGCACAATGAGGAGAAACAGTCCCTGATGTCTTTGCCTTCCTAACCCATGAGAGTGCCAGAGCCAATGTGACGCTCCCTTCAGAATCCCCAGTGAAGAGTGGCAACTTCACACAGCCAGGATACAAACCTGCGCTGTATGACTCACTAGGTGAGCCACTTGGGGACTTTCTTAAATTTTTGACAGCACTCTGCTAGCCACCCTCTGTTGTAATCCCAATTCGTTTCTTCCAATGTATTTCTGCATTTTCCATGGCTTCTTGATGTCAAGTCCTTTCCTGTGGTTGTGGTGTTCATGGACTCCACAGCACTTTCATTTTTTTCTTCTAATTTTCAGAAAAACTTTGAGACTTCATAGCTTCTTTTATTTCCAGTAAACTCAAAATATGTTGCTTTGTGCAGCATGTCATAGTGACGTTGTTATAATTTTTCATAACTGCAATCGTTGCACTGCAAATCTGACATATTGCCTTGTCTTCAAAATTATTCATTGAACAAATAATCATCTTGCTAATGATTTTGGACATCAATGCAATTTAGAAACTAATGGTCAGGCCGTATGCATTAAAGGAGAAAGGAAAAAGGCTTTACAATTTTTTTTACATCAGACAAGGAATACATGTTCAAATTAAAAGGTAAGCAGTGCAGTTTCACTTTACGTTGCCTCTGCCTGTCCCCTGCTGAGTGCTGTGTCTCTTGATTTTCGTCAGTGTAAGCCACCTCCTCCTTCACTATAAGCCACTGACCAAAAGATACGCCAGGACTGCTGGGGCTTTTGATATCACAGTGGTCACGGGTAAGTCTCTGACACTATCGTGCACATTAAATTATCACACACAATACATGTAGTGTGCACGGTAGCCAAATACGGTGCACATATTTTAATGCATTCTCTGTTAGTAAATGGGGCAGTAAATTTAGATTTATCGCGCACGTTAGGCTCTCTACTTTACATGCGCGCTAACTCCAAATGTAGTGCCCTTTCTTAAATGAGGCCCTTACTATAAAGTGTTGTTTTCAGCTTAGCCATTTTGAGGCATAGCTTGTGTCTGAGGGAGACAGTCTTATTTTAATTCTAAAATTAAATTTTGGCGGGGCTCTCGAGTGGCGCATCCAGTAAAAGCACTCGCGTTGAGTGCAGGATGCGCCCTATAGTCTGGACGTCGCCGGTTCGAATCCAGGCTATTCCTTTGCCGACCGTGGACAGGAGCTTCCAGGGGGCGGCGCACAATTGGCCAAGCGCCGCACCGGGGGAGGGAGGGTTAGGTCGGTCAGGGTTTTCTTGGCTCACCGCGCACCAGCGACCCCTGTAGTCTAGCCAGGTGCCTGCGGGTTTGCCTGTAAGCTGCCCAGGGCTGCGTTGTCCTCCAACGCTGTAGCTCTGGGTGGCTGCATGGCGAGTCTGCAGTGTGAAAAAGTGGTCAGCTGACGACACACGCTTCGGAGGACAGCGTGTGCTCGTCTTCGCCGCTCCCGAGTCAGCACGGCTGACTTGGCGACTACTAAATTTAAAAAAAAAATTTAAATTAAAAAATTAAATTTTGGCATGTGCTGAAACAAATTACTAAAAATCTCACTTCATGCAAATGTGTAAACAGACCAGTCATTTTCTGAGAAACCTAGACAAATATAACTAACCTAAACCTTCTATTAAAGCTACAACAGATTATAGCTTGTGTTAAAGTATGAGCAGGGCAGTGGCAAACACAGACTGGAAATATAGAAGAATGTAAAAATAAGGGCATGTAAAATAAAATAACAACAGAAAAGTGTTGCATTTAGGGAAACTGCATAAAAACCACCAGACCAATTTAAAAAAACATGAAAAGAAGGCCATCCAAAATAATAATTTAAATCTTGACATATTATTTCAGACACTGATGCTGGTTTCATGACAAAATAAATAACTTACTTCAATGTGCATTTTATATATACCGCAGTACCACTTATTTTAAGCTGACTTTCAACATATTTGACTAATTGTTATATTCCACCTCTTGCTGTTGTTTATTCTGTAAGTTTGTAGCAGTGGGGAGAAAAATCTAATTCTTAAGACTGCTTTATTTAATTGTCTTGGATAGGATCTGCATCATCCCAAAGGATTTTCAAACTTAATTTGTTAACTTTTTTTTAATAACTGCAAAATAATGCCCTCTTATAATCCAGAGAGCAAGGACAGTAAGGATGGGCAGATTGCCAGGCAGTATGAACGTGTTCCAGATCTGACCTAGTAATAGCAACCTCCTCTTCTACAGAAAAGAAAAGCTAATTAAAAGATCACGTCTTACAGAAGATTTGCTGAGCCCCATTATGAAGCAGACCTTGTTCCCTAATGAGTGTAAAGTATTTTAACTTAATTTTCAGTGCCTGTATTTAAAAGATAAATGCTTGTACTGCTGCATTCCTAGTCCAATGTCATATAAAATATAGAGATAAAATTGGTGCATGATGAAATGAAAACAGTTTCAAATGGGACTCTAACGGTGTCCTTCATATATAGAATTGTGGTAAAAAAAGAAGCAACGAGCTGTTAATTATTCTAAATATTAGAAAAATGTTGGAGGTAGGTGAAGAAATGTATAAATGATTTATACATTAGATTGTGGACTATAGATGGAACCAGAAGCAGTCTGATGTGAGGTATGATCTAGTTTTACAGACTGATTTTATATTGCAGAATCAATGGAAACAAGTCTCCACCAAGATCATTGTTTTAGTTGAACCCCTATTCTATATTATGCAGATAACTGACATACTTTAGGTTAACTTTGAACTCAAGATCTATGGCATAATAAATATTAAGATTTGCCATCTGTATATGTTAATTTGCACTTTTAACCAAAGAAACTAGGCAGGCAGTCAATGTAAACCATTTATTTAATTGTCACTAGACTCTATGAGTAAAACACACTACATATATTATCTTCACTAATTTGTCATAATATTGATACATTAAAATATATACATTTTTTTAGTGGGCATGTTTAGTGCTTGAGATTGCATTTTAGTTTTTGAATGACCTCATGCAGCACAGTCTTTTGTTACACAGTATGCACTTGCTCTAGACCAGTGCTTGTCAAGGCAGGGGGCATGCATTACTTACCAGAATCACCTTTGTTCATGTAATTACATGGTGCTGTAATTGTACAGTGCAGAGCAAGTAGTTCTACTTCAAGCTGTTCCTACAGAATGGATGGTGTGTTATTCTGTGCCCTATTCAACATTTAATTGCTTGTTTAAAATTAAAAAAAATAAAAAATGTTATATAGTATTCTAGTATTATGCAACGTTTTTAAAAAAGAACTAACAATCTCAGGGATGAAAAGATATTAAGTAGTAGCTACTGCTGTGGCTAAAGATCCCAGTTAGTTCTTAGAGACAAGACAAGATTAAACAAAAGTACATCATATAGAAGCATGGTCTTCTAAAAACAATTGTATTTATGCAAACCATATGGTTTATTTTCTTTACTTGGAAATGATAAATGACAAGCAAAATCTTCACCAGTTCTTACAATTTGCATACAGTCCTGATACATGCCTGTCATACCCTTTGAGTGTTAGATGACAGAGGGACTCAAGACAAAACACAAATAAACAATGAGCTGCATGTGACCAAAGTTTTATAATTTTAACACTTGAAGAGTAAGACTTTAATAATTCAAATATTAGTTAGCTGGTAAAAAAAAAACCCAAAAAAACACACTTAAATTACGAGTTGAATGCCACTACTGCAATAAAATGGTACTGTGGAAGGGTGGTGGGCAATTCATTGACATATATGGGAGACAAAAGGTTTAATTGAAAACACCGCACTGGTGCCCAGTTTTATTATTTTCTCTATTTTCTTTTAGCCCGCAGAGGGTGCTGTCATCTGTGGCCTCAATACTGGCAACGGTAAACAGGACCACAGAAATACCAATACTGGTAAACAGTTAAATGCTGGCGCACTCAAAGGAGCTCTGAAATAATAAATAACAAAAGGTGAAAGAAAAGGGAAAATAAAAAACAGTAATAAAACTACAAAATAAAGCTGGTCAGCTCAGGTCTCCGTCCTACGCTGTAATTCACTATACACTGGGGTGGCCAAGGTTCCCCTTCTACTCATACATGTTCCCTCGGATATGTAACAATTTATTTTCTTTCTCTAGGCTGGCTGTCTTCCTCAGCCATGCTTGCCTATTTTGTTCTCTCGCTCCAACCACTGGCATTCCTGCCTAGTGTTTGTTTACACTGGCCTTCTCAGCCAGCATCTCTGTGTATTCCCAATCATGGCCACCCAAATGCATATCCAAGCACAGTACATATGGGCTGAGCAATCCCCCAAGGGAATCGCCACTCAGAGAGAGAGAATGCCAACACACCCTCTTCCCCACCTCTTCGTGTCATCGCCATGACTGACAGGCGGATCTTACGAGGCTGCTGCCCTCTTCCTGCAGAACCACGCATGCGCCAGACAGTCAGCACAGTTCTCCCCTGTACAGGTGCATAAGGGCATTTTTATTTTATTATGTTACATGTTCCTATGTGTTGCTACAACTATTTACGTAAGGTGTGTGTTTTAATTTTCATCCTCCTTCTCACTGGTAAATTATTATTGTTATTATTATTATTTATTTCTTAGCAGACGCCCTTATCCAGGGCGACTTACAGTCGTAAACAAAAATACATTTCAAGAATCACAGTGCAAGTAATAATACAATTAAGAGCAAGATAAATACAATGACTTTGGATCTAGCAAGTACAACAAAATACGATTCAATAACGGAGCAGATAAAAGTGTCAGTGATAGTTACATCAGGATATAATTAAATACAAAATACTACAGATTAAATAACACTTGACAGATTACAGTACTCTAAAGTACAGGATTAAATGCAGTAAAATAGGGGGCAGATAAGAGCAAGTAAAGCACATTTAACCCTTTACGGTCCATTTATTCAGCGCGGGTCAGGCGCGTCAGGTCCAATTTATTTTCACACGCGCAGTTTATTTTAGACACGCTGTTTAAAAGTATTTTTTCACAGTAAAACAGGTTTAAAAGGCACTGTATATCAACAGGGCACTCAGTACTGCATCTCCAGCACTGCCCCACCCCTCGTTCGCTATATTTTTCAAATAAATCGTAATAGTACATACCGATAAATCATCTCTTGATCCAAGTCGTTATTTTATTACTATAACATCTCAAAATCCAAGTCATTATTTTATCACTATAACATCTGCGAGTGCATCCAGGAGGAGATAGCAGACAGACAGGTAGAGATACGGGAGGGGATGGTGGGGTCAGAGGTGGGGAAGGAGAGGAAAATCTGAGCATCATCAGCATAGAAATGGAATGAGAAACCATAGGATGCGATGAGGGGGCCCAGGGAGCGGATTATTATTATTATTATTATTATTATTATTATTTATTTATTTATTTATTTATTTCTTAGCAGATGCCCTTATCCAGGGCGACTTACAATCGCAAGCAAATACATTTCAAGTGTTACAATACAAGTAATACAATAAGAGCAAGAAATACAATATTTTTTGTTCAAGTGTGACAAACCACAATTCAATAATACAGCAGATAATAGTGATAGTTACATCAGGATATGATTAAATAGTGATAGTTACATCAGGATATGATTAAGTACAAAATTCTACAGGTTAAACACTTGGCAGATTACAATATTCTGAAGTACAGGATTAAATAGTAAAAAGGTGGCAGATAAGAGCAAAATAAAGCACATTTAAATGAAGGGTGATAGTGTCCCAGGATACAGATAGAGGAGTTCTACAGGTGCTGTTTGAAGAGGTGAGTCTTAAGGAGGCATCGGAATGTGGTCAGGGACTGGGCAGTCCTGAAATCTGTAGGAAGGTCGTTCCACCACTGCGGAGCCAGGGTGGAGAAGGAGCGGGCTCTGGAGGCAGGGGAGGGAGGTAGAGCCAGTCTTCTAGTGCAGGCGGAGCGGAGAGGTCGAGTGGGGTTGTAGGGAGAAATTAGGGTCTGGAGGTAGCTGGGTGCAGTCTGGTCAAGGCATCTGTAGGTTAGTACAAGAGTCTTGAACTGGATGCGAGCGGTGATTGGGAGCCAGTGGAGCGAGCGGAGTAGTGGAGTAGCGTGGGCGAAGCGAGGCAGAGAGAGCACCAGGCGGGCAGCAGAGTTCTGGATGAGCTGGAGCGGACGGGTGGCGGACACAGGGAGGCCAGCCAGGAGGGAGTTGCAGTAGTCTAGGCGGGAGAGTACCAGGGCCTGGACCAGGAGCTGGGTAGCGTAGTTGGTGAGGAAGGGTCGGATTCTTCGGATGTTGCTCAGGAAGAATCGGCAAGTGCATGCCAGAGTGGAGATGTGCTGGGAATAAGAGAGGCAGGGGTCCAGGGTGACTCCAAGGTTCTTAGCGGAGGAAGAGGGAGAGAGTGTGGTAGATTCCAGAGGAATGGAGATAGAGAGATCAGAGGAGGGGGAGGAGGAGGGAAAGAAAAGGAGGTCAGATTTAGAGAGGTTGAGTTTGAGGTGATGCGAGTGCATCCAGGAGGAAATAGCAGACAGACAGGTAGAGATACAGGAGGAGATGGTGGAGTCAGAGGTGGGGAAGGAGAGGAAAATCTGAGCATCATCAGCATAGAAATGGTATGAGAAACCATAGGATGCAATGATGGGGCCCAGGGAGCGGGTGTAGAGAGAGAACAGGAGAGGACCCAAGACTGACCCTTGGGGGACTCCAGTTAAGAGTGGGTGAGGTGTGGAGGTTGCTCCACACCAGGTTACCTGGTAAGTGCGGTTGGAGAGGTAGGAGGAGAACCAGGCCAGAGATTCCCAGGTCAGCGAGAGAGGATAGTAGAATAGAGTGATCGACAGTGTCAAAGGCAGCAGAGAGGTCGATGAGAATTAGGACAGAGGAGAGAGAGGCAGCTCGGGCATACTTAAGTGAGTTGGTGACAGACAGGAGGGCGGTTTCAGTGGAGTGAGCCGAGCGGAAGCCAGATTGGAGAGGGTCGAGCAGAGAGTGGTTGGACAGGAAAGCAGAGAGCTGGCAGTGTACAGCCCGCTCGAGGGTTTTTTAGAGGAAGGGTAGGAGGGAGGTGGGATCGAGGGTAGGTTTTTTGAGGAGGGGAGTGATAGAGGCTTATTTGAATGCAGAGGGAAAGAGACCAGAAAGGAGAGAGGTGTTGAGAAGGGAGGAGATGATGGGAAGTAGAGCAGGAGCAGCAACTTGAATGAGGTGAGTGGGGAGGGGGTCCAGGGTACAGGTGGTGGGTTTGTGACCCTGGAGCAGGGAGGAGAGGTCAGAGTCTGAGAGGGGAGAGAAGGTGGAGAAGGAGAGTGAATTAGTAGCGGGGGAGGGAGAGGTGTTAAAGAGTTTTAGAGATTTTAGAAGAGAAGAAAGAGGCAAAGTCATCAGAGGAGATAGAGGAGGGAGGAGGAGGGGGAGGGTTTAGAAGGGAGAAGGTAGAGAATAGTTTACGTGGGTTGTTTTACAGATTGGAAATAAGTACATTTAGCAGAGGAGAGAGTAGAGGAGAAGGAGGAGAGGAGAGTGCGGTAGAGGTCTAGGGCAGCAGGGAGTTTGGTTCTCCTCCATTTCTTTTCAGCAGATCGCAGTGTGATTCTTGCTGAGCGGAGCGCAGAGGAGAGCCAGGGGAGGGGAGGGGCTAGCAGGTCGGGAGGAGAGAGCGGAGGTTACGGCTAGAGGTGACAGTGGGGGTAGGAGGAGCAGGGAGAGAGGGGAGAGACAGAGAAAAAGAGATGAAGTAGTGATCAGAGAGGTCCAGGGGGGTGACATAGAGGGTGGAGGGACAACAGACCCTGGAGAAGGTGAGGTCCAGTTGCATCCATCTCAGTTACGTATGTGAGCAGGAGGACAATGGGAAATGTAGTTCTGAGAGGTCCATGTGGGTACATGGGAAGCAATCTAGAGTCAGGGAATGCAATTTTAAAGTTTAAAAAAGTGGTCAAAATGTAAAAAAAAAAATTAAAACAATACATACGCCTTATGTAAACAGTTGTAGTAACACATGGGAACATGAAACACAATAAAATAAAAAGGTCCTTATGTACCCTTATGTAATACATTATTTTTGAGATTTTCAAATTAACTTGTAAGGGAACATTCAGAAATTACAGTATGTCACGTCTTAACGGGTTGTTAAAACCATGGTGACCACAAATGATGAGGGAGTGGATCAAGAATTATGATCAAAATGCTATTTTGCGATCAAGAAATGAAACGTTTAAATAAAGGTGAATTATTTATTTTCTTCAAAAGTCATAAGGAAAGATAAACCAGTTCAGTGACTACAAAAGTATTTCCCTAAGATAAAAATTCCTAGTAAAAGTATCATCTCCTTTATGATTCTTAATGTATATTGTTATAGTTTTATTGGTTAAAGTGATCATCTTATCGCTGATGGTTCTGTCAGGGTTTACATTCGGAATCCATGCCCCATACTGAAGGAACGCGATGCTGGAACTAACAGAGAGATGCAATGAAGTGTTGCAGCAGAGTCTCTTGCACAAATAACAGTCATCCCACTTGCCACTAAAGTAATCAATACACTTTTAGATCTCGAAGGATAAAATTAAAAAAAAAAGTATGGAGCAGCAGAAGGGGAAATTTAAGTCTTTTTTAAATTTTTCTTTTTGCATCCTTATACAAAAATATTGTATTTTTTTTAAATGTAAAAGACAAAAGTAAAAGTAGATACTAACTCAATGATAATCAATTAGCTTATTAGAGAGTGCTGCTCTTAGTAAAACAAACAAAAAAAACTATTTGGATTCACTACAAATATATCAAGTACCATAATTTACTATAAACTTGTGTAGGAAAATTACTTTATTGTAAATACAAAACATTGCATTGCTATGTGTTGGCACAAAACAGGCTTCAACTCTTTTCTTCAACTGTAACAGGAAAAATTTTAATTTGCTCTTACATTCTGGAAAATAATATGACTCCAAATTTAAATTAGATTAAAAAGTCTGTAGTTATGTAAGGCATCCATGTTTAACTGAGAGTGCCAATATGTTGCTCTGGCACTAAATCTAAAGCAATATAACTAGGGGTCTACTTAAATCGCAGTAAATTAAATCGTAAATTTTATCAACCTAAATCAAAACAGTGCAGCACCAACTTTGTCCCGCCACCTCCTGCACAGTACAGGTCACATAAAAGCAGTAAAGACGCACTGATAGGCCGATTAAAACTTTGTCATTTGAATAGTAAACAAGAATGTTAACTGCTTTGGAGAATTTATTTTGTAAATGTTACTTGTGGACATTATCTCTGCTCTTGGCAATCGTTACTTTGATACTAATTCTGTATGTTTCAATAGTCTTATGTGTTTCAATAGTCAGTGTATGTGTTTCAATAGTCAGTGTATTTGTTTCAATAGTCTGGATGAATTATGTTCCTAACGGCACCTCATACGCTGGTCCAGCCATCTGTATGGTGGAAAGTGCTTAGAGAAACACAATCATAAGTGGTAGCTGGAAAACAGTCCATAGAGAAGCTGAGAACCAGCAATGTATCTGGATATAAATATCATCTATCTGTATAAATTACATTTTCCAGCAAAAAGACTTTGTAAGTGCAAAATCTATTTTCCCTGCTGGGGTTGAAAATTGAAACTGCAGAGTCTGGGATAAAAAAAAAAAAAAAAGCAGAACCAGGGAATTTCGCCAGATGCATAAAATGACAAAGCTACAGAAACGTATGACTGTCCTGTTGGGTGACTTCAACGTCCATCTCTCCAACCCCAGCCACTCTGCTGGATTCCTCCCTCTCCTTCACTCCTTCGACTTCTGTCTCTCTCCGTCCCCTCCTACCCACAAAGCTGGCCGTCAACTGGACCTCACCTTCTCCAGGGCCTGCTGCCCCTCCACCCTCTCTGTCACCCCCCTGGACCTCTCTGATCACTATTTCATCTCTTTTTCTCTGTCTCTCCCCCTCTGTCCTTGCCTCCACTGCTCTCTCTCACCTCCCTCCTATCGACTCCTTCTCACAACTCTCCGTAGACTCTGCTACCTCCACCCTCTTCTCCTCACTCACCTCCTCCCTCGACTCCCTCTGTCCCCTCACCTCCCGACCTGCTCGCCCCTCCCCTCCCCATCCCTGGCTCTCCTCTGCTCTCCGCTCAGCAAGAATCACACTGCGATCTGCTGAAAAGAAATGGAAGAGAACCAAACTCCCTGCTGCCCTAGACCTTTACCGCACTCTCCTCTCCTCCTTCTCCTCTACTCTCTCCTCTGCTAAATGTGCTTATTTCCAATCTGTAATCCAAGCCTCCACTAACAACCCACGTAAACTATTCTCTACCTTCTCCTCCCTCCTAAACCCTCCCCCCCTCCTCCTCCCTCCTCTATCTCCCCTGATGACTTTGCCTCCTTCTCTTCTAAAATCTCAGATATCCGCAAACTCTTTAACACCTCTCCCTCCCCCGCACCCCCTCCTGCTCCAACCCCTACACCCACTACATCCCCTACTAACTCGCCCTCCTTCTCCACCTTCTTGCCCCTCTCAGACTCTGACCTCTCCTCCCTGCTCCAGGGTCACAAACCCACCACGTGTGCCTTGGACCCCCTCCCCACTCACCTCTTTCAAGCTGCTGCTCCTGCTCTACTCCCCTTCATCTCCTCCCTCCTCAACACCTCTCTACTTTCTGGTATCTTTCCCTCTGCCTTCAAAAAAGCCTCTATCACTCCCCTCCTCAAAAAACCTACCCTCGACCCCACCTCCCTCCAGAGCTACCGTCCTGTCTCCCTCCTACCCTTCCTCTCCAAAACCCTCGAGCGGACTGTACACCGCCAGCTCTCTGCTTTCCTGTCCAACCACTCTCTGCTTGACCCTCTCCAATCTGGCTTCCGCTCTGCCCACTCCACTGAAACCGCCCTCCTGTCTGTCACCAACTCACTTAAGTGTGCCCGAGCTGCCTCTCTCTCCTCTGTCCTAATTCTCCTCGACCTCTCTGCTGCCTTTGACACTGTTGATCACTCTATTCTACTATCATCTCTTGCTGACCTGGGGATCTCTGGCACTGCTCTGGCCTGGTTCTCCTCCTACCTCTCCAACCGCACTTACCAGGTAACCTGGCGTGGAGCAACCTCCACACCTCACCCTCTCTTAACTGGAGTCCCCCAAGGGTCAGTATTGGGTCCTCTCCTGTTCTCTCTCTACACCCGCTCCCTGGGCCCCCTCATCGCATCCTATGGTTTCTCATACCATTTCTATGCTGATGATGCTCAGATTTTCCTCTCCTTCCCCACCTCTGACTCCACCATCTCCTCCCGTATCTCTACCTGTCTGTCTGCTATCTCCTCCTGGATGCACTCGCATCACCTCAAACTCAACCTCTCTAAATCTGACCTCCTTTTCTTTCCCTCCTCCTCCCCCTCCTCTGATCTCTCTATCTCCATTCCTCTGGAATCTACCACACTCTCTCCCTCTTCCTCCGCTAAGAACCTTGGAGTCACCCTGGACCCTTGCCTCTCTTATTCCCAGCACATCTCCACTCTGGCACGCACTTGCCGATTCTTCCTGAGCAACATCCGAAGAATCCGACCCTTCCTCACCAACTATGCTACCCAGCTCCTGGTCCAGGCCCTGGTACTCTCCCGCCTAGACTACTGCAACTCCCTCCTGGCTGGCCTCCCTGCGTCCGCCACCCGTCCGCTCCAACTCATCCAGAACTCTGCTGCCCGCCTGGTGTTCTCTCTGCCTCGCTTCGCCCACGCTACTCCACTACTCCGCTTGCTCCACTGGCTCCCAATCACCGCTCGCATCCAGTTCAAGACTCTTGTACTAGCCTACAGATGCCTTGACCAGACTGCACCCAGCTACCTCCAGACCCTCATCTCTCCCTACACCCCCACTCGACCTCTCCGCTCCGCCTGCACTAGAAGACTAGCTCTACCTCCGCTACGCTCCCCTGCCTCCAGAGCCCGCTCCTTCTCCACCCTTGCTCCGCAGTGGTGGAATGACCTTCCTACAGATGTCAGGACTGCCCAGTCCCTGACCACATTCCGGCGCCTCCTCAAGACTCACCTCTTCAAAGAGCACCTGTAGAACTCCTCTGTTTGTATCCTGGGACACTATCACCCTTCATGTAAATGTGCTTTATTTTGCTCTTATCTGCCCCTATTTTACTGCATTTAATCCTGTACTTCAGAATACTGTAATCTGCCAAGTGCTTAACCTGTAGTACTTTGTATTTAATCATATCCTGGTGTAACTATCACTATTATCTGCTGTATTATTGAATTGTGCTTTGTCACACTTGTACTTTGCTTGAACAAAAGTTATTGTATTTCTTGCTCTTATTGTATTACTTGTATTGTAACACTTGAAATGTATTTGCTTACGATTGTAAGTCGCCCTGGATAAGGGCGTCTGCTAAGAAATAAATAATAATAATAATTTAAGATCTGGTCTCAACATATCACATAATTGTAGCATTACATTCTGAGTCAGTCTGTAATGTTGTTTGAATTCATGATTGTTATATTTATCTTGCAGATTTATTCTGTCCCAAAATATAATTTTTCTTACAACATTTCTGTTGGATAAAAATAGTAGCAAAACCGTGATTAAAAGTTCTAAATATAGGGGGCTCCCGAGTGGCGCATCCAGTAAAGGCGCTCCGCATGGAGTGCAGGATGCGCTCTATAGTCTGGACGTTGCTGGTTCAAGTCCAGACTATTCCTTTGCCAACCGAGGACGGGAGCTCCCAGGGGGCGGTGCTTAATTGGCACAGCGCCGCCCGGGGGGAGGGAGGGTTAGGTCAGCCAGGGTGTCCTCGGCTCACCGCGTACCAGCGACCCCTGTGGTCTGGCCAGGCGCCTGTGGGCTTGCCTGTAAGCTGCCCAGGGCTGCGTTGTCCTCCGATGCTGTAGCTCTGGGTGGCTGCATGGTGAGTCTGCAGTGTGTAAAGAAGCGGGTGGCTGACGGCATACGCTTTGGAGGACAGCGTGTGTTCATCTTCGCCCCTCCCAAGTCAGAGCAGAGGTGGTAGCGGTGAGCTGAGCCTAAAAATAGGCCCCTGGATGTTCTTTAATGATCAAGGTACAGAACTCAAACTGCCTGAATATGGAATGGTTAGTCTGAGTCACACACCATTAAAACTCACTAAATCATGTATCTCCTCTGCATCACTGACAACACCTAAGAAAATGTTCTAGGTCTTTTAGTAAGCTGGCGGCGGGCCTGCTTATTAATACAAGAGCTTATATTTTGGCAACTACAAAAAAAAATGAACTTAATATGTTGAGTATTCTAGTCCAGTTTCACATGAATAGTATTTATGTGTGACAGGCAAAATGTTCCAGTATCATTTATTTATTTATTTTTAGTTTACGTAAGCTTTTTTTATTATTATTATTATTATTATTATTTATTTCTTAGCAGACGCCCTTATCCAGGGCGACTTACAATTGTTACAAGATATCACATTATTTTTACATACAATTACCCATTTATACTGTTGGGTTTTTACTGGAGCAATCTAGGTAAAGTACCTTGCTCAAGGGTACAGCAGCAGTGTCCTCCACTGGGGATTGAACCCACAACCCTTCGGTCAAGAGTCCAGAGCCCTAACCACTACTCCACACTGCTGCCCATTTGTATGGTACAGTACCATATGAGGTTCTCTCACCTCTCACTGTTATTTGTACAGTATCTTAAACAGATTTTTTTAGATTTATTGTATTTATTTGAATCAGTTGTGCATGTATTTGCACACTGGGGGGATACAGTATAACTAATAATGATATACAGTACACTATTATGTTTGATTGATAAACACATTTAATTATACAGGACATTGATAGGCCCAAGAAACATTTTAAACATATACAGTGAGAAACATAATCAAAGATTTTAAATTCTTTACTCCTCTGTGTGCTGTATGAATGAAAAAGTGCCCACTGCCCCTTAACTAGGGGGAACTCTTGAGTGAGAATAATAGGTGCATCTTCTACTACCTGACCGGAAAGCAGGAAGATGCTATTTACAGGACTGCAGCCAAAATGTAAACATACCACCAAGCTTTGGGATAGATCGAAGTTGCCTGAAGCAGTTCATAATGCCGAAAAAACACTGAAAGAAACAGCAAGGCCAACTACATCTTGCAGGTATTGCTATAACTTATAGGGACATGATACTGGCTCTTTAAATGTAAGAATACAAGCTTTCCTCTTAGATATTACTAACAAACCTTTTATTAGCAGGAGATATTACAGTAATGTTTTTTTTTTTTTTTAATAATCAGATATGAAATTATGTCTCATTGCCACATGTAGTAATTACAGGCTACAGCTCTACAGTCCTTTATGCAATTAATATAATTATCTTATAGAAATAGGTTCAAAAGTTTATCAAGACATTTATAAAACAATAGGACTATGATTGGCATTTTTGTATTCAAAGACTGATCCACATCACATATATATTTAAGGTCCTAAAGAATGGATCCATTCCAGGCAATTACTTTAAATAATTATCTGTCTTATAATTTCATAAAGTACACTTAATAGCAATTAAACCCATTTATTAAAAATGCATTTACATTTAGTTGATGTAAAATGGTTTGTATCATGGTGCATTGTTCTGTACTCCACCCAGAGGGCATTCATAAAACCTTTAATTCAGGGGGATAGTCTTTTTAATATATACAGTTTCTTGGTTTCATATTCAGCTCATTTCACAGATTAAATTACTTTATGGGTCTCAACAAATTACCACACAAATCAGCACAACTGTCTTTCTCTGGTTGAAACTGAATGACTAGGGGTGCTCAGGTCAGGACTGAGGTTGGTCTCACAGACCTTACAGCTGTGAACAGAAGCTGTCGTGATGCCTGCTAGCACTGTGCTGGGCAGTTTTCACAGGACTTGGATTCACAGTCTTAAGACCAACACCAAATTGCAGTGAGCTAATTTCACACATTAGTAACGTGTTTTGCTTATGTTGCCTTACATTGCCATTCAGCCACCAGTACCAGTTTGTACCTGCTAGTTGCTCACTTTGGGTTTCTTGTACTATTCTTTTTAACTGTACTTTTACACAGATCATGAATGTGTTTGGTGGTCAGTGTTGCTGCACAATCTGCATCAAGTTGAAGAAATATCCTTTGACATACGTGCTCCTCCTCCCAATAAATAACAATAATATGAACTCATTTATCATATCCTTTGTAAATCGAAATGAAGTATAGCAAAGCGATTAAAGTAATAAAGTACAGTAAAAGGTTACTCATTCTTTGCCAGTGAGGACTGTAGTTTACTAAGAGCTGTGTTTCTATTTCTCATCAATGATAAAAGTGGCTTTGAGGTAATGTGAATTGGAAAGCAGTGCACTCTGGTTTTTTAAAACAATCTGATCCATGGTACTTAAAGTGCTGCGTGAATAAGGCATTTGGGCACTGTAATTGTAAGATGTTTTAAGGCATTACTGTATATCTATATGGAATCCCCCAAGGACATGTTTTTGTGCTTTTTGTGGAATGTGCCTGTTGTCTTCAATGTTTACTGTCTCTCAACTATTTCATAAAATACTCTTTTTTCAAAGGAGTTATGTTAATGGAGCATTTCTCCTGTGTTGTTGTCATCTCCTACAGAGAAAATCTGGGAGCCCATTTTTTTATATTTAAGTAATGTGAGAAGATCATGCATCATTTTGAGGTATTAAGAATACATTTCTAGGACCCAGATATATAGATGGAAAAAAAGCAATCTTAATATACACAAAACCTTTTACAGAAGTGTGTCTAGCAGTGCAATTAGGGTCAGATTAAAATTGTATTCATCAGGACTGGAATTCATATTTAAGTCTCGCAGTGTTTTTGTTAAGGAGATTTTTTGCTGGATTTTATGACAGGCCTTTATTTACTATTTTATTTTATTTTTTTTTTACTTTGAGTTTGCTAGCGATATATGTTAAACGCCAAAATATTGAATGAAAAATGTAAATCTATATGTTAAAATAATTAAAAAAAAATATTGTCCAAATAGAAGATCAAGTAAATCTAGTGTAAAATTATGAAAAATGATTATGAGGTTTTCAGAGATAATGAATATTAAGAAACATGGGATATATTGTCATTGTATTCCAACTGCTTGCCATTTAGGGGTAGTATGGATTGAAAAAAAAAAAAAAACACCTAGACCTAGAGATCACTAGAAGAGGATGAAAGACATGATTTTTATTGTGTCATGATCTAACAATATTTAATTAACACTGAATTTCAGAGGTAACCATAATTACTGTAAATTCAGTTTCTTATACTTTTTATGCCAAAATAATTATTATAAAAACATATTCTACATCCTTGCATAACTCAAAATTAAAAATACACGTAATTCCAAATGTAATGTGATTTGACTTTAAATACTAATGTTATTTTGTCAATACAGTGATTTTACACTCAACAACTAAAGACCCTTGGAGCAAGGGTAACATCTCAATCTGGAAAGAGCTAAGGAATATTGGCACAGAACTGATTCTCATGCAAAGCATGTCGGGTTACTGGGCGACAAAACTGCACTCTGGATATATCAATGTTTAATGTATTGTGAAAAGAAGTTATGCTTTAAAGCACATAACTGCAGCAATATGCTGCAAACTGTCACCACTTGTGGACTCACAGTTTACCTCAGCAGGGCATCTTATTTGTTAGCAAAAGTGTTTTTCATTGAAACTAAAATGTGCAGTATTAGTACTAATAATGAATCGACTTTTTTCACATTATTAACTACACTTTAAAATAAGAATAGTATTGACATTTGATGGGTTTGGTTTCCTTTTATTTACTTGTTTGCATATATTTGGTATTGTTTACCAGCTGAGATGATTATCAAGCTGAGCCTTAGTTGTTACATACATCCTCAAATTACAAAAGTATACACTGTTTGTGAAGCTTTCAAAATATTCCCAGTGTTATTATCTAGTCTTCCTTAACCTCATAATAAATAGTTTAGTATAGTGAAGGTCTGATGGATTTGAAACTGTTCTTGTTTATGGATATTGTACAAAAAAGTATTTTCTATGTTGATTTGTGTTTCACTGAGGGCAGTTTTATCATTTGAAAATTAATTTAGATACCCAGGCACAGAAGCATTTTCTCATTTTCTCATTTTGACAATGTATCTTATTTTAAATTATTATAGACCGCTGCTGTTTCCAATATATAGTTTCTGTCTTGTATCTAAAACAGTGCATTAGTCTTAATATTTACAATCATCAATAAAACTCCTGTGGTCTTCCTACCAGAAAAACAATATAAAACAACAACAAAAAAATTATGAGATGAGTCTAGGTGCAAAATGTTTGTGGTATTTCTTACCTTGCTAGAATTGGACATGCTGAATACATCTTTAGGTGCCTCACAGAGTATTAATCTGTGCCTCCTAGCATTTGATTATCCTGTTGCTGCACTGGCACTAACATGACTTACATATTACATACTACGACCATGCTGATTAAAGAGTACAAATGAGTACTCGTAACGAGCATGGTAATTTATCCGAGTATGATTAATCATATCTGTTTTCGATGTTAAAAAAAAAGGAATTAAACTAATTTGCTCCGACAGTGCATTACTGCGTTCTACATTCCCTTTGCATTGCTTTCTCAGAGCTGCTTCGGGAGCTTCCACTACCAGCCGCTCTGCCACCACGGGAAAACAGAACCATTAATTCCTATCGACACTCAAATGCACCGTAGCGATACATGTTTCTTTCGTTTAAACCAAATCGGCAAACGTGTTTCTAGTGATGTTGTATTAACTGGGCAGATACAAATCATGATTTAATTTGTAAAGAAAGAGGTGCCGGGGTGCAAGCAATGACAATAATACTGTCCTTAAGAACCACACAATCAAAATCATAAATCGAAGCCTCTCATTGGCTGAGCAGGTTAACAGGTAACAAGGAGGAACACTGATCTCCCCTATGTGGAAGGGGTGGGAATGGGCAGGGCTAATGATTGATTGACAGTTTGCAAACTCATGCATCGAATGGATAAAAACCACATTGAATGACAAAGTGCACACCGAATTGATAAAAGGCACATTGAATGGATAAAGCGCACATCGAATGGATAAAAGGCACATTGAATGTATAAAGTGCATATTCAATGTTTGATGCCAGTTTTTAACATTCGACTGTTGCATTTAACATTTGATGGTAGTATTTAACATCCAATACTTGCATTTAATATTCAATGTTGAATTTATTAGTTGATGTTAAAATTTAACATTTGATGTTAAAATTTAACATTTGATACATGAATATTTAAAGCTAGTATTTATTATTTGATGCTAAAATTCAATATTCGATACTTGCTTAAATTTAACATTTTAATGAATTGTCTATAGCATGCCCCTATTATTATGCCCTTTGAATTTTTGTCCATTATTCTGACCCATATTGATTCTGCGTTGTTTTCTTCATCCAGATAATACCTGGGCTTAAAGACTATTTTTTATGTATAGCACTACCCCTCTGCCGCCTTCTGTCCTGCCTGTCTTTTCTATACAGTGTATAACCACTAATATTATATTTGTCTCTATTACTCACAGATAACCAAGTTTCTGTAACACCTATCACATCGTGGTTACTTGTTAGTGCAGTAGCTTCAAGTTCTAACATTTAGCATTTAGATAAATACATTTAATTATTATTTGTTTATTTAGCAGACGCCTTTATCCAAGGCAACTTACAGAGACTAGGGTGTGAGACTATGCATCAGCTGCAGAGACTTACAACTACGTCTCACCCAAAAGACGGCGCACAAGGAGGTTAAGTGACTTGCTCAGGGTCACACAGTGAGTCAGTGGCTGAGGTGGGATTTGAACCGGAGACCTCATTGTTACAAGCCCTTTTTCTTTAACCACTTTGATACATGAATTTAATATTTAATGCTAGTATTTATTATTTGATGCTAAAATTCAATATTCGATACTTGCTTAAATTTAACATTTAATGAATTGTCATTATTTAATTTTTGTTACTTTCACCTCCCATATGCCTTCCCTCTAGTCGGTGCCTCTTACCTCTTGTTGCCCTTGTTTTGATGTAGTCTCCCTTCTGTTTTTTTGTTGATTTCTCCTGTTCATTCTAGGAGCCTGTCCACTTTCTCAGTGATGGGTGTGACAAAGGCTCCTGGAAGGCAGCACACTGTTGTAGTAAGGGGGTCCAGACTGCGCACTGAACTTGCTGTGTTGCGGGTCAAACGATCGAGACAGGTGAGGGACATCATGGCCCAGCTAGAAAGCTAAGTAATACATCTTCATCATCTCTGCTGGAGCTGGTTGAAGATACCGCTGCCATTTTTTTTTTCTGGTGTGGTTTTAACGCATCCAATGTGCAATCAACTTTACGAGTTTTTGGATGACGGGCGATAAATGACATATCGTATCTAGTGTGCAGTGGCCTTTAGCCTACAGAAATGTTAATCTGTACAGTAGATTAAGTTCAGCACCCTGTTAGTGGTGAAATATCCAGATTCTTCCAATTTAATCCACAAATTATTAATATTAGGATGATTGCCTTCTCTAAAATAGGTCCAGAGTTAATAGGGATTATATTAACTATTTAATGTTTATTTTTGATCAAATCAAATCTATTTTTTTTGCTTATTAGCATTAGCAACATGATCACTGGCCATGTCTTCAGTTGTGATTCTTCCCTTTTCAATGTAGTTTTATGTGCAGCACTATAGATTCCTGGAACATACTAACTTCATGTCAGTTCCCAACATTTCAAAGAATGTCAAGAGGGAGAGAGTTTGAAAGCTTTGGAGCCATTTGAAAAAACAAAACAAAAACTTTTGCATAAGTACTGGGCTGTTTAGCAATTTGAAGGCCCTATTTAAAATGGCAGTTGGAACATCAGAATTGATTTGAAAGTCTTGGATATAACGGCATTAAAAACTGCCAGACTGTCAACTCATAACCATACCTATGTGCAATTATTCATGGAATGTTACTTGACATCATCCTGGAATAGCATAGCTTCTTATAACTTGCAGTGTCAAATATAGTCTGTCTAAGGTGCATGCACGCTTTGGTGTTTCGAAGGTTTTTTTAATGATGTGTTTATTGATTTCTTTATTCCACAAAATTTGAGGTAAACTAATTTCACTGCTTTGACCTTTGTGATGATTTGTATAACATGTTTTTAAATGTATTTTTATTCTATTTTGCTCTATACTTAAACAGCCATGGCAATTTTTCTAATTTTATTTTTTCATATGGCAGCCTATGCAGTTTATTTTTTGTCATGTTCTGCCACAATCATTATACAGCAGAACAGAGTAATCAAATGAGTGATGCTGGCAAGGTCAAGGGTTTTTTACACTAGCAGTGGAGGCAGAATTGAAGTGGAATGATTATGTTGTTTAAATTGACTTATAAAATGGGTTGAGGAGATATCTGTATCCTGATTGGTTGATAGACATTCCAAGCCATTGAATTATTACGGTACAACCAACAGGTAAAAACATGTCCCGCAACTAAGACTTTTTACAAACAGATATTATTGTGCAGAGCATTTAAGAACTTTTAAAAAAATAATTTTGATTTAGCTGCCATTTTTCCCCAGTAAAAGCAAAATAATAATACAATGTCAGACTCCAATCTCCATTGAGGATTTAGACCGCAACAGTTCAGTAATAATTAAAAAAAAAAAAAAAAAAAAAAGTTCAGGAAAAAAATGAAACCGTGAGTACTTCAAGACACCTCTCTCTCAGTACTGCTGAATTTAATACAATTGAAGCCAATAAAGAAGAGTGGAATACTAAAAAAGTAACCGCTTGGGCTGTGTCAGTTTTTAATGATTGGTCAACACAAACAAAAAATAATATGGACTGGAAAGCTGCACCTAAGACTGAAATAAACACAGTTTTAAGAAGTTTCTTTGCTGAACTGATAACATCAGCTGGCACACAGTATTCAGTTAGCAGCTACACAAGCTTGCGAGCTGGCTGAATCGTTTTTTTTTTTTTAATACTCCCACAGTGCGATGATCTATAAACATAATGTGGCGTTGTGCGCAGGCAGGCAGGGAAGAAGGGAGACAACATGCTGAAATCAGTTCCAAATCTTTTATTTTGGGATGCTAATCTCTATAATCCACTTAGAGACCACTGCTGTGACTACTTCACTGCACACAACCAAATCAGGACAGCAACCAATGACCCTCGGGAGATAGCTTCAGCTCCTCTGGTGGTGAAGGTGGGAGCAACAGGTGGTCTCCCCCTGGGGGTGGAGGCGGGAGCAGCGGGTAGTCTCCCCTTGGTGGTGGAAGTGGGAGCAGCGGGTAGTCTCCCCTTGGTGGTGGAGGCAGGAGCAGCAGGTAATCTCCCTCTGTCACTGGGGACTGATGCGGCTCTCCTTCGGTCACTGGGGACTGATGCGGATCTCCTTCGGTCACTGGGGACTGGTGCGGCTCTCCTTTGGTCTATGGGGACTGGTGTGGCTCTCTTCTGATCGCTGGAGACTGGTGCGGCTCTCCTCTGTGCCCTGGCATGGACATGCCTGCTGCCTGTGGAGATGGGATAGGCATGGATCCTCCCGATGGGACTGGAGGTGGTGGGGCCCATCCCATATCTGCAGCCAGGTAATCGAACACCATGGCTGCGAAGTTTAGCAAGGACGCTGGGTGATGTTACTGCTCCTAGGCTTTCAATTTCTCCCCATCTCTGGTCTACAGCATGTTGTTCCCCTCAGGGTCCATCAGTCAGTGCCAGATCTCCCTAGTGGGCGTTGGACGCTCGTGCTCCACGCTCGTGGGTGCAGCAGCATCTCCCTCGCTTGCCTCCATGATCGGACACTCTTTTGTCTTCATTTTCTCACAAAAAAATCCAGAAAAAAAAATAGTTTACCCGCAGTACTATTCCTGGCTGCGTATCTGAAGGCACTGTTTCCCACTTTCTGACACCAAGTGTGGCAAGATGGCTTTGTGGGAGCTGTTAGACAAGGAAATGAAGGACACAATATGGTGAGTGAAGGCGCTGCTGCGCAGATTTTAATAATAAATAAAAGGTTTAAACAAAACAGAAACACTTTACAAAATGGCATGATGGCCAAAATAAACAGACAAAACCTGAATGGGTAGTAATTGTTTTCTCTATTATTTTATTCTTACTTTTTCTCATGACTCACGTCTCTCGTTCCGCCTCTGAACACACTAACCCCGAGTGTGAGAACCATGTCTCTTTTAAGCAGCTGTGCCGGGACTTGATTGCTAATCATTCAATCTGACCCCGGTACAGTCTGCACATGAAATGATTGTGCAATCCGTGCCCACATACCAACATACATTTTAAATCACCCCTGCTACATAACCCACACTATACAAAATAACCCAAAATACACCCGTCACAGCAAGACATTTATTGTTACAAGTGTATCAGCATAGCATAAAACATATAACTCATGCGCTTTATAACCCTATCTATCCTGCTATCCCAAGGCTGTAAGATTAAATAAAAACCTGAAATGAACACCATTTTCTGTAATGAATTTGATGTAGGAGATAAAAAGGTCAGTACTAAGCACGACTGGGCTGTCAATCTTTTTGTTTTTAAACACTATAAGGTAGCAGCAGTGTGGAGTAGTGGTTAGGGCTCTGGACTCTTGACCGGAGGGTCTTGGGTTCAATCCCCGTGGTGGACACTGCTGCTGTACCATTGAGCAAGGTACTTTACCTAGATTGCTCCAGTAAAAACCCAACTGTATAAATGGGTAATTGTATGTAAAAATAATGTGATATCTTGTAACAATTGTAAGTCGCCCTGGATAAGGGCGTCTGCTAAGAAATAAATAATAATAATAAAATACGTTGAGTTTGCATGTCATCAGTCCTCCCATTCTGCTCTTGTCTAGGGCAGAATTGACCATCTCTGTGTGGTGGAAAATCTGGAACGTGCTACCTCGCCTTATTTACATTACATAGCTTGATAGAAAATTATGTTAGTCATCTCAGACATTTTAGAATCCTCCTAGACCAAGCAATTAGAGTCCTTTATGATGGCTCAAAGAGCTCTGTGGGCATCGATGGACATCACCTCAGGTGACGCACTGGGAAATATGTAACCCTTTCCAGATACACAGACACCTTAATACCCTGTCAACCTTAAACATGTACAGGAGCAACTTCAAATGCAGGATGTTTTATGCATTACATATCAACATAATTTAGAAATAAATTAGGGGGCATGTTTTATTTGGGGATGCAATTAGTTATTTTAAGTATCATGATTTAAATCTTCTGGAAGCAACATGAAGAATAAAAAAAGATCTGATAGCTTTTTGTAAAATTATACATATTTGTCAAGAATCTCATGTTATGTCAATATATGTTTGTTTAAACTAACCAAACTCATTCAGGGGTTTGAAGTTTACCATTGACAATACCCTGATGAAACCCCAGCGGAACAAACATTACCAGACAACACAGTGAATTTAGAGTAAATATTGCAAAGGGGCCTGATACTATAGCACACTAGTACTTGTATGGCACCACAGTACTGCAACGGAAGTTTGTACAGTTTTAATAATACTGTGGTAGCATTCTACCAGGTCACACCATTGCTGCTTCCTTAGTGCCGTTATTGCCCCATAGTGCCACAGTGCCCTCATAAAGTTTTACCATGGTATTTCTGCATAGTAATTTTGCATTTTCCCCATGGTTATACTATGCATTTACAATAGTTTACCATTGCCATGTTTTTATTATGCTTTACCATATCTATTTCGGCTTTAAAATGCTTTCACTTTGCTTTATTACACTTTGCTATACCCTTGCTATAGTAATCTTGTATCGGGGTATTGCCACTGTATTGTCATTGAAAGTAGATAACGCTAATAACACAATTGTAGTAAATATTACCTGCATTGTCATCGCTTTATTGATTTCTAGTTTTTCTCTATAAAAGATATTTAAATTTCTACCATTTATTTATTTCACTTTAGGTTCACTGTCCCAGTACTGATCACTGCTTTTTCTTATGACTGAAGTGCTTTCAGTGTCGACTGTGTTCCTCCATGGAAAAACTATACATTTTCTTCACTCAAAGCTTTGAAGCAAATACCATTAAAATATCAAATCCACATTTAGTCTCTTTAATTATGTGCTGTATCACACTCTTGAGAGATGCTTAAACTGCTTCAACTTAAATGAACCAAAATGATTTTAAAGCTTGGTTGTCACTCATTTAACTTGTTTACCACAAGTTGATAAGGGACCAATTTGTAATATATTTTGCATTGTTTTTTAATATTGTATTTTTACAAAATAGTTTTTTTTTTTAATTTCCCGTGCATTTCTTGTGTAAAGTGTATGGGCCACTGAATACTGTACCCTGTCTTACGATGTTTTGCACCAGAAGCCGTTTTACATGTTATCCACTAAAAAGCCCATTGCACACTGGATCCATTCCGTCATTTAGGACCGTCATTTGAAAAAGTCGTCCGTCAATCCATTGCACACTAGATGCGTTAATATCATACTTCAGAGTGCTGATGTGCAGTAGAGGCTTTATAGTAAATATACCTAGTTTCAGTATTTTAATAAAAAAAATAAATACAATTATCTTGTACATAACTTTGAACACAAAAAAATATAAAATGTAGTATTAACTTAATGATCAGCAAACGCTGATGGAAGTTAAAACGTTTGCTAATTACACCGTGTAACAAATTTTTTTTTTTTTTTTTTGGTTCCTGGGTAGTAAGTGTTATTTCCTAATTGCTTATGCCTCAAAAGTATAGAAAATGGCTATTATTCCCCACAAACTTTACTATTGTGACCATGACAGTGATATTTTGAAATTTACATATTTTCCAGAACATTCCAGATAGATTCAGTGCTGAGTAAACTTGGAGTAACTTCTAGAACTTTCTAGAACTTTCCAGTAATATAAATAGTAGCATAAATACAGGGGCCTTAAGCCCACCAGTTCAGTTTAGTTCCAGCTGCCTAAGTGGATACATATCTGCATTTTTCTGAGATGGCATCAAGGTCATAGGAGACTTCAAAATGGTAGCATTCCTGATGGGTCTCCAAGGCGGTTTTACCAAGTTTCCCTGCTATCTTTGCCTTTGGGATAGTAGAGACACCAAGGCGCAGTACCACAGGCGGGACTGGCCACAGCGGACCGAGTTCTCTGTGGGGAGGAACAACGTCAAGTGGGAGCCACTGGTGGACCCCCGGAAGGTGTTGATGCCACCACTGCACATCAAATTGGGCCTTATGAAACAATTTGTCAGAGCTCTAGATAAGGAGTCGGCAGCCTTCAAGTACCTTCAAGACTTCTTCCCTAAGCTGTCTGAGGCAAAGGTCAAAGCCGGTGTCTTCGTCGGACCACAGATAAAGAAGATCTTGGAGTGCAATGAATTCCCCAAGAAGCTCACTAGTAAGGAGAAAGCGGCTTGGAACAGCTTTGTCGCAGTGGTTCGGGGCTTCCTGGGCAATCACAAGGCCGAAAACTATGTGGAGCTGGTTGAGACTCTGGTGAAGAACTACGGCACATGGGCTGTAGGATGTCCCTCAAAGTCCATATCCTTGATGCTCATCTTGATAAATTCAAGGAAAACATGGGAGCGTACTCGGAGGAGCAAGGCGAGCGCTTCCACCAGGATATACTGGACTTTGAACGCCGCTACCAAGGACAGTATAACGAGAACATGATGGGAGACTACATTTGGGGGCTGATTCGTGAAAGTTATTTACAGTATAATCGTAAATCTCGAAAAACTACTCACTTCTAAATCTTTTGTAGTCATTTTTGTATTACTTTAGTATAAATACATGTTAATTTGGATTCATATGTTGTTTTTTTCTGACTTTATGTGAACGAAAAGACACAAATTCGCCCGTTTTCTCATTGGAAATAGGTACATTTTAAAATATCACTGTCCTGGTCACAAAAGCAAAGTTTGTGGGGAATAATAGCCATTTTCTATACTTTTGAGGCATAAGCAATTAGGAAATAACACTTACTACCCAGGAACAAAAATTGTGTTACATAGTGTTATTATGTTTCTGTTAGATCTACAATAATGTTGTTATGCAATGCATAATAAAATTTAAAAAAAAACATATCATATTACACAACACATTTGTCATAGCATCAGAAACCATATGACCAATATTTAATTTTTTAAACACTTGCTCCTGTAATAAATATATCTAAAAGTTGGGAAGTTAGCAGTGAGCTTCTGAAAATACTTTACAACAATGACCTTCTACTACTCTCTATGTACTACCCCTCTTTTCTGTTAAGCCCTGACCCCTCTTGGTTGCCCTGTCACGCTTCTTTCTCTGATATATACAACTACAATTGAAATAAAGAGTATATGCTTGTAATAACCTATACTGCACAAAATCCACGTGTTTATGTATATCAGTTCATAATTTCATGTTTTATAATACATATCATTCATGCCCAAGTCCGCGGCAATGTCTTTACATAGGTTTTCCTTTTTTTCAAAGTCTTTGTAATCTTTGTTGGATTTATCATAAAGTAATTTTTGTTTGGCGACACACACAATTAGATTTTCCATTTTGTTCAGGGAACTGCAAGAATCCACGTGTCTTCCCAGTCGTTTTTTCATTGGTCAATGTAATTTTTAACGCACGTCAAATCAGGTCAAATCAAACTTGTTTCGATTCCAAAATTGACGCGTCACCGTCGTACGACAGTTACGGACTCAGGCCCAGATTTATGAAAGGACTGTGCATGTTTTAAGACCGAAAATGGGTGCTGACGGTTCTGAATTCTTGGGTGGGATTTATAAAACACACGCAATGGCATAAACACACAATTAAGACATGATTTGCAGGGGCAATGTCTCTGTGTGCTTTAGCCCTTGATGCATATGTAATTCTAAATATGCATATGTAATTCTGGGGCGATTGTCAATGAAACCGCTAAAATTGGGAGGGGATTTTGCAAATGAGGTCTATTAAATATTCAGTCTAATTTATTAAAGCTGCCGGTAATTGCGGGCCTCATATTTGCTTGATTATTTTAAGAACTCTGAAAAGCAGGCGTTAATTTGACACAGTCAGACAGTAGGCTATATAAAAGGCAAGGTGATGTGGGAAACTTGTCTGCAGCAAGGAGACATCGTTTTCAAGGACAAAGAAACATTTAATAACATTTTGCAAAGAGCTCATTTTTTAACTCTTCTGGTCAAGTCAGTTTGTAAATTGCAGTTTATAATACCATGTTGTTTTGCAAACTCCAATTTTCAATACATGTTTCATAGCTCCCATGACAAAAAAGAAAGTCTGCAAATAGAGAATATAGAATCCATGTAAAAAAAGGTTCTTAGAAACACCTAAACAGGTCTGCCCACAGTGGAAAAGCAAGGTTCTAACAAGCATTATTATAAGAACGGTGGAGGAGATTAAGAAAAGATTGAACAATGTTCTGAGGCGCACTAAAGAAAAAGTCTCATATACATGTAATACATTGAGGGCTCATCCTCCTCCGTTATTCGAGTTTGAAAAAAAAAGGACAGAGGGACAGCTGACACAGTTAGTTTGTAGCTAGAGCAAATAAAGTACAGCTGGTTGTAGGCACATCTGAATAATGTAGCTATATTATAGACCATACAGATATGCTCTAAAATCATATATTTTTAAGTCAGAAATACAGAGTTACATAAGAAATAGGAGAGGTGTAACTGCATAAGAATTTAAGAAGATATGCATCTATGTACAGTAACTATATGTTAATTTATGGAAACTATAATAAGATCCAAAATGGAAAATTACCTATATGGTAACAGTATCCTAGGAGAGTGTCAGCATGGTTTTAGGAAAGGGAGATCGTGTCTAACTAACTTGCTTGACTTTTTTGAGGATGCAACATCGACAATGGATAATTGCAAAGCATATGACATGGTTTATTTAGATTTCCAGAAAGCTTTTGACAAAGTCCTTGTAACAGGGGGAGACCTGTGCTGACTCTGCTGGCGTGTTCACAGTGCTGCAGGAAGAGGGCAGCAGTCGTCCAACAACCGCCTGTCAGTCATGGCCGTGACACGGGGAGGTGGGAGAGGGGGTGTGTGGACTCTCCCTCTCTCTGAATGGCTGGGAGGCGGGTCTTGGGGTGATTGTTGGCCCTATAAGATAATGCTCTACTGTTTCCTCAGCTCTGCCAGATTTTAATGAATGGGCCAGCAGAGACCCTACGGACGGACAGAGCGGGGCTGGAAGAGAGCCGCGCGCGACTTGAAAAGAAAAACAAAGACGCCGCGCACAGAAAGAATAAGTGTAGCGGGGAAAATAAATGGGCAGAACCCCAAAGTGTATAGCGTAGCGAGGGAACAGTGGGAGTGTAGGACGGTTGGGGTTTGTTTTGCTGCTGAGTGCAGTACTTTATTTTGTAGATTTTGTGTATTTGTTTTTGTTTTCTTTTGCCTTCTGTTTCTTATGATTTATTGCAATGGCGTGTGCGCCATAGGTGAGCACTGAGACACCTTTACCATCGTTGGTAACAACGGTGTCTCAGTGCCACCTGGTGGCGAGAAATAAATAGTGCACCCAAGGGGTGTTTAGAACCAAACTTTCTGTCTCCGGTGTCAGTGATTTCCCCCACCCTTCCACAGTCCTGCATAAAAGATTAATTCTCAAACTGAATGCAGTAGGGATTCAAAGAAATGCATGCACATAGGGCAGCAGTGGTTAGAGCTCTGGACTCTTGACCGGAGGGTTGTGGGTTCAATCCCAGATGGGGGACACTGCTGCTGTTCCCTTGAGCAAGGTACTTTATCTAGATTGCTCCAGTAAAAACCCAACTGTATAAATCGGTAACGGTGTGTAAAAATAATGTGTAAAAAAATAATGTAATTGTATGTAAAAATAATGTGATATCTTGTAACAATTGTAAGTCGTCCTGGATAAGGGGATCTGCTAAGAAATAAATAATAATAATAATAATAATAATAATAATAATAATAATAATAATAATAATAATGGATTAGGGAGTGGTTAACATGTAGAAAACAGAAAGTACTGATTAGAGGAGAAACCTCAAAATGGAGCGAGGTAACCAGTGGAGTACCACATAGCTCAGTATTAGTTCCTCTGCTCTTCCTAATCTACATTAATGATTCTACAAGAATCTAGAAGAAGCTGCTTGATGAGATTCTGTGATCAATAAGCTACTAACAACCAAACGAGAAAGATGGGCCGAATGGCCTCCACTCGTTTGTAAACTTTCTTATGTTCTTAAGTCATAGTTAAACTGAAGACTGTTCGTATGAAGCTGTATGGAGTTATTGTTGAGTTATTGGAAGGATATTCCACCCGTTTGACTGCAATGGATGTAAGTAAATTATTCTATACGAAATAAGAAGTTGAACTAATATGGGAAGCACAGTAACTGGGTGATGCGTCGTAATGTATAAGCAACCTAGACTACAAACACTGAAGTGGTACATTTGTTTATTAAGAAGCCACCACACATTCCATATTTATTCATTTGTCCTGGTGATGTATTTCAAGCTTGTAACACATCTTTATGTGTTACAAGTACTGCTTGTACCAAAATCTCCACTTCCATATTGGTAAATTTCAGTTTTCGCTTCCAAGCATCCTCATCACCATGGCTAGTACCAGGCTCAGGTCTTTGTGTGCCATTTTCTTTTGGAATGTGTAGCCTACACACGCAGGGTTGACCCAAACCCGCTATTTACTGTGAGAGGTGTGTAATTCTCCTCTGCTAATTGCGGTGAGGGGTATTTAAATTGTTTGATTGCGGAATCGCCTGCTTCACCTAATTAGTCTTATAAAATAGGTTGTTATTTTGACGCTGAGTGTGTTCGTACTGAACACGCACATTACGTGGCTTTTTGCGGTCGGTTTTTCCCCTTTATAAATTTGATGCACATGATCAGTTTTTTTTTTGTTTAGATGCACGTTAAATTCGGATGCGTTATCGGATCCAGTGTGCAATGGCCTTAAGGAAAGTGTTGCATACATACTAGTTATGTTTTTATGGTGGAAGAAAAAAGGTAATGCAGCGAGCAAGTAACATATGATTAGAAAAAACCTGTGTACAGTAGATGCAGAGAAAGCAATTTCACAGAAGAACATTTTTTTTATTGACTGTGTTTGCGTGTGGGGGAAAGTTCTATTCATTTTCAAATTCATACCCTCTATGTTAAATCTAGTCCCTAACAAGTCAATATTAAATACCAGCCATTTAAACCAACGGTTTATTGCAGTCACCTGAACATTTTACTGCCTCATATTCAGAATATATGTTATAAAAAACTGCAGTTGCTATATAATCAAGGTGCTATTTATTCTGAAGTGAAGCTAGATTTAATGAAGGCCTGGGGCTTGTAAGACCTACGTGTTGAATGGAACTTTAATGGCTTCAGTGGGAGGTGGGAGAGAAGGGGGGTGAGCTTAACAGAAGCATAACCTCTTAGAGTGAATTTCTAAGCCTGGCACTGTTTATCGGCATATAACTGAGGCCATCTGCTTGTAAACCTACAGCAGTGTCTCCAGCCACAATATCTCAAAACAATACTATGACTTACCTGCAGGCTCCAGTAAGGAGAAAGAGTAGTTTATTTTGGCTGTGGAACAACATAATTGATACTTTTGTTAAACAGGTAAACTGCGTAACTGTCCTGTGGCTAGAATTAGTACGTAGTTTGTGTGAAATGTTTAATGGTAGTTAACGCTCCGTGTGGAATTAGGTTTTTGTTTCTTTTAGGTTTTTTGGTTTGCTTAAAAACTTGTGTTTATTGTAAAGAATAAAATTGCACAAAATTGCAAAACTTCCAGTGCTGTCTCAGGGTGAGTGCTGTTTCTGCTGCTGGCCAGCTTTGACCACCTGTCCCGTTACCACAACACTTTGTGAACCACAACAAAGACACAGCTGCATGCATTGTGGGGGTAGTTATGTCAAGGCTTGTTTTTCTGCATCTAGTACTATGCTACAGTAGACAACGATCTAGGAATAAGGACTGGATTCTATCTGTATAATGTAACTGTAAATACATCAGGATGGTCCATGCCATCCAGCAAAGCTCACATACTTCTGCAGGGTCATTCTTACAATAATGTGCTAATTGTTCATTGGCAGGGCCATGAGCAGCTTCATGAATACAATGTCTATTAAAAAGCTCATGTAGGTTTACTCAGCAACCAGTTCAAGATACAAAAGGGTGACCAGCGCATTTCAGTTCACAGTAGACTTCAACAAAATGCACATGCATTTTCCTGCAACCTGAACCCTCCTGATTGATATATGTACATGTCCTTATTGATGTATGCATTCCTTATTTGCATTTTTGCTGAATTATTAACTGTAAAATGTCAGAAAATATCAGTAGATCACCCCTATTTCCTTAAAAAATACGTGCTAAAGAATGTCCAAACTAAGTTTCTTTTTAATTGAGCAGACAATCCTCTGACTTATGGATATACAGATAGACAAATAACCTTCACGTACCACATGTCCTTTTAACGTTTCGGAATACCTAGACAGGCAGTTCTCTAGATGTATTTGAGTGTGGCATACAGTACAGACAGGCAGTGGGGAGGTCAGATGTATACCAAGGCTCATAGATTTTAAAAGATTCTCGTGGTCAAATTAAAAAAAAATTATTTGATGTTTTGTGCAAGTTTTTTTTTTTTTAATTGTTTTTTTTTTTTTATGGCTGCCAGCAAAACAATAATATGCATACAGGTCACACTATTCATATTAAGTTAAAGATATTCTGTACTGTAAAAAACCAACAAATTCCACAGAAAATTACAAAACAATCTGGATAAATCCAGACGCATGTATAGAAAATGCAAATCTAATGTGTACAGTAGCAAACCCACATATGACCGTATGTCACTGCAATGTAAAGTAAAAATCAAATACAAGGTCTCAATGTAAATTGTGTATAGTTCAGTGACACTGGTAAGCATGGCTAAAAAGGTCTGTAAACATACACTGTATTGGCACTGACATTCACAGGTAATATATCCATTGGATCAAAGGTAGCAAAACAGTATTGTGAGTATGTAATAGTCACTGTAGCTGAGAAGCAGCATGTCTCACTACAGTAAAATAAATTCTGTAATACAGCTCATCTATATTGATGAATTACATAAAAAATATCCCACTTGCATTTAAAATATGAAACATGAAGTAATACGATTTTGGTAAATAGAACCCAATCCTGTATGACCTTTCTGTTGATACTATTCTGTGAATAATCTGTAAAAATGCTAGCCTCATATTTAGTGTTTCACGGCACAATCACTACTGTAGAACTTCGAGGTTTACATAATGATAAATGGTTTTATTGCAGCAGTAGCAGTCATCATGCAGTGTGACAAAATCCCCTGGGTCATAATATGCCTGAACCATATATCACTGATTACAATGTAGTAAAGAAAACAGAATCCAAGGAAATTCATACAAGGAGACATTTGTTAATTGTGTCACACCTGCAAGGTATTGACACTGTATTAATTATCTATAACAAAAAACATTGTCAATGTAAAAAAACAAGTTAGGAAAACACAACAGCCGTTTAAAGGGGTGATATCAAACACAAAAGCCCAAGTTAGGAGAAGCAATTGGGGCAACCTTGTCAAGCATCAAGCAAAAAGGCACAATTGGAAAGGTGCTGGGGCCCAACATTCACAAAATTGTTGCTTCTAACTTGGCTTCTTCTAAAGTGGAGCAATGAAAAAAAGAAACCAAGTTAGAAGCAACAATTGTGTGAATGTTGGGCCCCAGCACCTTTCCAATTTTGCCTATTTGCTTTTGTGTTTGATATCACCCCTTTAAACGGCTGTTGTATTTTTCTAACTTGTTTTTTTTTACATTGACAATATTTTTGTTATAGATATCACTTCTTTTTTTACTTCATCAAATAATGAATAAAGCGAGGGAAAGATATTCGAGAATGTGTGTGGTAAATAGACACATCCCGTGGTACCATGCCTGCACATCTTGTGAGGCGAATATGCCACTCAGTGACAAGCACCCGCTCTGCGTGCAGTGCCTAGGGGTCCAATATGCCATGGAGGCCATGGATCGAGAGGACTTCTGCGACTTAGATGTGGTTTTTCATCCCAGGGTACATCACAATAGGCTCAGAAGGGCCATGAGGATAGACATTCAGTCTCACACGGCAGAGCCGTCAGCAGCCCTCGGAGCCCCATCCCCACTCCTCCAGCTCTCACAGAGCCCCTCGCAGGAGATCCCCTGCACTCAGGCTTCTGTGACAAGACCTCGTAGACACTCCCCCTCCCCCAGGTGAGAAGGGTGAAGCGCTCAAGGCAGGCGAGAGATATTATTTATCTCAAGTAGCAGATGGCCCAGGTCCTCGAGGCAACAAGCTCCTGCGGCACCGGTAGAGATCCCGGCTCCGCTACCACCCGCACCAGCTTCGGCCCCTGGGTCTCCCATGGGAGCCCAGGCCGAGCCAGAGCGGCAGCCTTTGATTGCGTCGAAGGACACGCTATCTTTAATGGTCTCCTGGGATAAGGACTGCCGGCGTCGTTAACTGTGGCGAAACCTAGCTCTGAGATTGCCTCAGAGACTAGTTTGTCACCATTGCCCAGCTCCATGCCGGCATTGATGGGGCGCACTGCAAACTTTTTGCAGATCCCCTGAGCGACACCGGCAGAGCCCCACCGGTCCGTGTTTCGGACGCAGGTAGTGGCTCCCACAATGCAGCCCTTCCCACCATTCCCTAATTTTATGGAGGAGGTACGCTCCTCTTGGGATAGACCGGCGTCAGCGGCGACTGTGTTGAAGCAAGCCGCCCGACTTGCTTCATTGGAAGGCGTGGAGAAACTGGGCTTGGCAGGATTCCCCCCAGTTGACTCCACCATCACAGCCTTGGTTAAGACCCCGCCGGTGGGTGGATTGTCTAGGGACCATATGTGCTCAAACCCTCAGTGTAGGGTTACGGAGACACACCTAAAGAGGGCTTATACAGCGGAGGCATAGGTGACCCGCCTGGCTAACACGGTGGGTATTCTCACTGCGTATTTAGATGGAGTACTTACGGAGACCCCGCTCCCAGAGCCTGTGGCAATGGAGCACCACCTCCTCTTGAGTATGCTGCTCCAGATCTCCAGTCTTCAAGGGCAAGCACTAGGCCGGAGCCTGGCAAGCCTGGTGGTGGCTTGCAGACAGCTACGGCTGTCGCAAGCAAGACTGCCTGACGCGGATAAGGCGGTATCCCCAGGACATAGATTCGGGACGGCTGTGGAGGAGATTTTACAGCTCTCCCTTCGGCAGCGTGAAGCATCTCGGCAGGTGGCCGCGCTGCTCCCTCCCCATGCTCAGACGCGGGGTAGGTCAGGCCATTGGCAGGCCCCTACAGGTCACAGCGGCGATGAGAAACCGAAGCCCTCCACAGAGCACAAGGAACGCAGGCTGAGGTGCGTCCTCGCAACAGCGTTCTAGGAGGCAATTCCATGGCTGTCAGCCTAGGCAGCCGCCTCAGAGTGCTCCGCCCCAACCTCAGCAGCCCCAGCATGGGCCCTGAAGGCTTGCGGCCTCAGACCCATCCTTTCACCGCATAACAGCTGCAATACTGGTGCACTTGCACCTTGAACACCTGGGTGCTCGCTACCGTGCACAACGGTTACCCACTGCAGTTCCGTTTGGGACTTCCCCCCTTCCGAGCAGTCATGCACACATTAGTGTTGGACCCTCCAGGTCTCGGTACTCAAAAAGGAAGTGGCCGCCTTGCTGTGCAATACCCAAGAAGGACGTCGGCTTTCGCCCCATCTTAGACCTAAGATTCCTCAACAAGTTCTTGAAGGAAAGGAAGTTCCAAATGCTGACTCACCATCACATTCTCCAGTTAGTTAGCCAGATGACTGGTTCACCACCGTGGACTTACGGGACGCGTATTTTCATGATCCCATTCGTCCAGAGCATAGGAGGTACCTCCGCTTCGCTTTTCAGGGAAGCGTTTACGAGTTCTCTGTGCTGCCGGTCGGCCTCTCCCTAGTGCCTCGTACATTTTCAAAGTGCGTGGACATTATCCTGGTCCCCTTGCAATTGCAGGGGATCAGACTTATACCGGTGCAGTGCACAGCGTAATTGGGGCTCCGGCTGGACTCCAGTACGATGCACACGTGCCTTTTGTATGACAGAGTAGCAGCTATACAGGGTTGCCTCTCCCTGGTCCATCAGGGATCGAAGGTCCCCTTGGTGCAGTTCCAAAAATTGTTGGGTCTGATGGCTGCAGCCATATCAGCTATCAAGCTGGGTCTATTACGCATGCGCCCACTCCAATCGCTCCAAGGATGCCCTCTCATCTAGGCGGGGGTTTGCGAATGGGAGTGGTGTTAACTCGCCTCGGCTGAGACGACGCATTGCCCCCTGCGGTATTCCCTCCACCGCTTAGGCGGTCCATTCGGGGTCGACGCCCTAGCTCACGAGTGGCCCAGGTCGCTCCTTTACACATTCCCACCAGTAGCGTTACTCCCGGCCTTCTTGGAGAAGGTCCGGTTAGAGAAAGTGACTGCTCTCCTAGTGGCCCCTCGGTGGCCCAGGAGAATCTGGTTCTCGACCCTATGCCAGCTCATACAAGGCCAGCCCTGGGAGAGCCCACTTCACCTGGATCTCCTCAGTCAGGCGAGAGACACTCTCTGGCATGCAGAACATGTCAGGTTCCGTACTGGACTGCTGGACAGCCCTAGGGTTATCAGACGCGGTTGTGGGTACTCTGCAGAACGCTAGGGCAGACTCCACTAGGTCGCTGTATGCCTATAAGTAGAAGTATTTCCAGAATTGGTGTCTGACTAGAAGTCATGACCCAGTTTCTTGCCCCATGCCAGTTATCTTGCAGTTTCTGCAAGAACTGCTTGATGCTGGTAGGTCACCTTCCACATTGAAGGTGTATTTAGCGGCTATCTCTGCGTGCCATGTTCCTATAGATTTGGTATCTCCAAATGCGCATTTTTTGGCTACCTGGTTTCTCAAAGGCGCTCGCTGGTTACGCCCTCCCAGGAGGGCCATTCTCCCCTAATGGAGCCTTGATGTTGTACTAGAGGCTCTCACGAAGGCCCCGTTTGAGCATATACACTCCATAGAGTTGAAGCATCTATCTATGAAGACAGCCTTCCTTTTTCAATAAATCAAGTAAAACAGTTCGCCTTTAGTGTTCTCAAGGATTTATGTGTAAATAAGAAAGAGGCTGATGCAAATGACTGAGGTCTGTTTTGTTTTCATCAAGTACATGTATACAGTCCATTGAACTAAACTCATCTCTGGTGAAACCTACTGTAATTTAGGATTACCATAAAGTTAATTAAAACTGTTTTGGAGTTCTTCCAAATTGCTTGATCTAATTATTATTTATATAACAAAAAAAAGAATCTTGTAAAGATGTTTCTAGAAATGCTAGTAACTTTAAGAAGTGCAAAATAAAATGTCAAGAATAACCCTAAGAATAACCCTAAAACTAATGTTATAAAGCATACCGTACCTGCAATGCATGTCATATGCCTTAAAAATTTTCTTCCTGTGACTAATGCTGTCTGGCCTTTTAAACCTTTTACCTACCCAATATAATGAAAGTGGTTCTTTCTGGCTCACTTTTCTAATATGCTGCCCACCTCTTCATTGAAAACAGCCATCTTAAAAAAGAATCCCTGAATATTGCCTTCAGTCTTTTTCTCTTTAGAGAAAATCAAATTCAGAAAGTGCCTGTTAACCAATAATTTCCTGATGATTTCCCTTCCTATATATGTAACATCATGGGTCCCAGGATCTCATCTGCCATAGTCACTGTAAATGTCTAAGTTAACTGCAGAAATCACATTATTATTCACCATGTCAGGTGATACATTTTAGTGATAAATCATATTATCAGCTGCAGCCAAGATAAAATCAGTTGAAGAAGGCGGTGCACAAGAGAAGTCCTCGGAATTTGAATAAACTGGAACAATTTTGCGTTGAAGAATGGTCAAAAATCACAAAAGAATCATGCAAAAAGCTCAGTGACAAATATCCTAATCATTTAAACGAGGTTATTATTGCTAAAGGTGCCTCAACTAGCTAGTATTTTCATTTTCCTTGTCAGGGTATGAACACTTTTCAATTAGCATTTTTGTAGTTTTGCAATAATTCTAGACATCTATTTCTTGTAACTTTTTTTTCCTCATCCACGAAAGCAAAACTTTTTCTACAAAAGATTTTTCCTATAATTATTTGTTTTCGAGAAATTTCTAAAAATGATACGTTTCAATTGGTGTATGTATGATGCAAACATGCCTTATATAACACTGACGGCTCCTTATGAACAACCTTTATTTTATTTATTTGTTACATTATATTTAGGGTTTCTGGGTTTTCGGCATTAAAAAAAAAACACTTTTCAGGAACATGAAACAGGTAAACATCGGTTAAAACAACTCTCCTACCCATGTTACACAATATAAACTAACAAAAATCGGTATACATAAACAACTTGAACAGTAATGAAATATTAACAGTACTGACATCAATAAAACAAAATGTTTTAGTCGCAGCTTGTGACACTAATAAAAGACATTTACTCGCCTGAAACCATGCCAGTCCAAATGAAGGAATCGTGAAAAATAAATGCTGCACTGCACAGTCACGGCTCTTGAAATTAACTTTGTATATCCAACTTTAACATAAAAACTCCCTTTCACTAACAGTTTTAAAATGAATAAATTCTGCTTTGATTGTAGTAAATGCAGACATATTTTTCCAAGCTGGCAGCAGACACTAAGGATCATTCTGGATGTTGTAGAAAATGTAATAAGAGTGTGTGTAGCAACAACAAACCTGATCTGAACTGACGCAGGAAGTCTTCTTGCGCACATTCTTTCTCAGCAGGGGATGTTGGCAAATGGAGTTTAACATGCCCAGCCAAAAAAAAAAAAAAAATCTGCAATCAACTATTTAGTTGATTAATCGGTCAGATTAATCTCTCTCTCTCTCTATAGTATGTGATAATATGTAGGGCTTTTTCTCCTGGTATATCCCAGGTCCCTTGAAGTATAACTGTGGATCAAGTCCACCCAAGATTGCTGCACATGTACACTATTGACAATGGCTACATTTAATGCACCCATCCACCTTACCATAATTGTGTGAGCACGACACAGACTTCAGACATTTTCCATGGCTGCCACAATCGCCGGATCTCAATGCAGTTAAGCATGTTTGGAATTAACTTATAACACATTCGTCAACACGATCCTCTTCCTAACATCAATTATGTGAAATACAGTGTTAATGACTGTATAGATTAACAACCCTCAAGACATCTTCCAGCACTTGTGGGGTATATGCCACATGTACTGCAGTTAATATATATTTTTTTTATAATATTGAGTTTTAATAATATATTTAAAAAGCAGATGCTTAATCCATGTATACATTTATAGTTCTACTTTGAAATCTATAAAACATAGATCATAACAGTCTAATATAGCCTAATAAGTAGCTTCTTAGGCTATATTAGACTGTTATGATCTATGTCATTATTGCATTATAATAAACTGTATGCTGTAGTTACGTTGTAACATGACTAGAATATTTACACTATAACTCTCATTTAAGTGGTTTTGTAATAAGCCTATCCCTAGTTCATAATCATCAACACCTTTAATATGTATATTCTTATAAATAGATTACGTATGTGTGACCATGATTTGGTACTTTCATATACAGTTTGGTGTGGTCATTACAAGAGAAGTCAAAAAAAGGAATCAGAAAAATAGGCTAAATGAATAGGGAAGTGCTGACAATGTAGAGCCTGGTGTTTTCTTTTTATTCTTAGCTGCGTAAGCTCAATGTGAGTGACTGCATGAAGAGATAAGAATGGTTGGCTCACAAGGGCAGGAACAGCACAGGTAGCCAAAAGAGAGCTTTATCTACTTGTCAGTCTAACACACAGCAACCCCAGATTTAGCGTGACAGTATGAGTACTGTAAAGTCCTGTAACCTCAATAGGTATAACGCAGTTCTCAACAGAAAAAGACTGCTTTAGGCAATGTTAAACCAAACCTCAGAATGATAGTGCTAAAGAACATGAAATGGTCTATCTAATGTAACAGCATGTCTATTACATAAATATTATTTAATATCTATATGTATATTTTGCAGCTATGTTTCCAGGATGTACATAGGCAGTATTAAGCAAACATACAGTACACACTGTGATTTCCATCCCTGCTGTTATTTTGATTTGAGCATCAAAGTACATTTAGGCCAGTGGTTTTCAACCTGTGGTACACGTACCAGTACTGGTATGTGACAGGCTTGCAACTGGTACGCACCAGCAGTTGTCTTTATGACGATGTGATTCCCCAACCATAAATACTCCCTCAATCGCACCATCATAATTTATCAATCTGTTTGTACCACTGAATCACAGAGAAATGAGAAATTATGATGCAGGGCTCCAGACTGCAACTAAAATGGTTGCAAATGCGAAAACAAAAAAGTTTTGACAAATGTTTTTTCGGGGTTAGGCACAAAAATGCTGCCTCTCCCTTCAAAAGCATGTGTCAAAATTTATGAATGCAACAGTAAAAAACTGCATATCATGTTTTAATAAACTAAAGTGTGAGAAGGATGGTAACAATTTGATCGAATACAAAGTGCAGAGAGGTATTAACACCAGCAGAATACGGGGACCCCAGTTTCTTGCAACAGTTGTGATGGTGACCAAGCGTGTGTGAGTACTGTTGTGTAAAAATGTAGCATAAATTAAACAATTGCATTTAAGAAATGTAGAACAAGAACAGCGGAAAACTAAAATGTAAATACACTTAAGGTCTGTATGTTGCACATGCCATTAACAAAATGCCCTGGAAACTTAAAATAAAGAAAATAATTAATGAAGGGCTGTAATGAAGGGCTGTAATGAAGGGCTGTAATGAAGGGCTGTAATGCAGCAAACAGCTCAACAATTAAACAAAAAACAAAGTGAAAAGGTACCAAGCTGAAAAAGGTATCTTTGTGAACTCCAATAAACCAGCGTTATTTTCAGTCAAATCGTAGAGTGCCTAAATAAAGTTTTGAGTCAACACTAACTGATCTTGCATCTCAGATATAATAGATTGAGTTACATTGTTTACCGTCCAGAGTTTAATGATGATTTAATTGTGAAGCAGATTCCCCAGTTAGACGATGAGCTGATAAAATATCTCTTCAGCCAAAGAAGCAGGCATGGTAATTTAAGAGTACTGTTACCATAATGAAAAGCATGTAGTGTGAGTCTCGGTTTTACAACAGCCTTTTAAGATTGCACATAGTTACTGGTACACCTGGTGGTCCCTGCTGGAAACATTGATACTTGAGATGAAAAGGTTGAATAGCACTGATTTAGGCAATACCAGATAAATCCAGTCAAATCACTTTCATATTTTATATAAAAACACACATTTTATGTCCCCAATCAAAGCCTGAAAATTGCACAAAAGAAAAACAGAACAATGGGAAATATAATCTTATCCTAATTTAATCAAATGTTATTCTTTTTTTCTGTAGAGCAAATTCTCCTTTAAGACACGTGTCACACTAAACTAAACTAAAAAAGATATAATCACTGTACCATGATTTAAATTGATGCTGAAGGTCTGACCATGTATAATTCATTGTTCTAGACTTACCATGGTTAATTACTTCTCTGACCATGGCTGAATACTTGTAATTTGTCACATTCATTCATACAACTTTCTGAAGACTACATTTAAAGACTAAAAATGGGTGCATGCTAGAATTTGACCTTACACTATAAATAGGTGGTTGTACTTTGCAGGAAGAATGAGTCATTGCTCAAGATTAGTGGATTCACATCTGTATTACTCTTTCTTTTTCATCTAACATATCAAGGCTCCTTCAAGAAACACCTAAACACAATCTTGAATAATGTGAGATCTTTGTTGTGGTCTTGGCAATGATTATTCAATTTAGTATACATATTATTAGGGACTGAACACATAAGTATAAACAAGAATTACAGCAAATGTATTTAACACAATTTTAAATCTGGGTGAGTTTGATTCAATGATAAAAACAAACAACACAGTGCACTGTCTTTGAAGCTTATACCCTCACTCTTAGGAACCTCTGCTCCCTGTCAGAAATGGACAAATAGGAAAAATATAATCCCATCATGTTTTTGTTTGTGTTTTTTTTGTTTGTTTTTTTACTGTCATCAGCTGCATTTAAACTATTCCTGTACCAGTATAATCTCAGTATAACCAGTATAATGTATCAGCCGCCATTAAAGGCATTCTGTAGATTACTAGATGCTTTACTAAAGGCAGTATTAATGGTCATTTCTGCTTTTATCCTAGTGATACCTCACACTGCAGCATTGTGCTTCCTTTGTGTGACTGCAGTACAAGCCTGCCCCCTACTGTAATAACATGGAAAAACTAACCACTGCTAACAGAATGCCAAATACATATGCTTGTCTGGTATGTAAAGTTACAACTGTGATTTAAAAAGGTAGATTTATTATTGTTTAACAAGTATTGATATTGTGCCTGGAGCGTATAGAAAGGAAACTGACATTAGGCCATTGTTATGAATGAGTACACAGGCATCTCTGGCATCCACAAATCAATCCTAGCACAATCTAATCATGCTAGAGTAGCACAGTCATCTCTCACATAAACCCATTTTGGTACACACCTAGTTTGGTACGCAACTGAATTTTTTTTTTTTTTAAATCATGAACTTGTTCTTGATTTGTTTGGCGGAATATAAGCCTGGATAAGAAGATGTATATTTTCAACTTCCAATAATGAACAATGAACAATAGAGAAACAGCAGCCGTCAAAATCCTGAGTGAGGTGATGCATTCCATCTCTTAAACAACCCAATATTACACTGTCTATACCGTCATTCTTTTGAAATGTAACAAATAAAACATTAATCAATACTTGCTCTTGTGTCAATTTACTCTACAGGAATCAATATGAACCTCTACTGAAATTGTGTGCATTGGAATGTGACAGTTCTGTGTCACATAATCACAATAGGAACCTACAGGTGCATATGATATGCCACATGTAGCAATATACAACCAGTCATATGTTACTGTAAACAACAGACACAGAATACATATCACCTTGCAATCTATTTTACCAACATGTCAACATGAAATGCTGGAAAGTTTATCAGAGGAACAAAACATTATGATAGTGATGCCAGTAGCCTACAGGAAAAGCTTAATTTGCCTCATACTTCTCCTGTCTGACTGATTCATTGAGACCCAACATGCCTCATGGCACATTCTGAACTGTAATGTTTTTGGTGTCACCCTAAGTTAGTTTGTCCGTAGTCTCTAAGGACTCAGGTAGAACTGTGTTTATTCCAGCATACTGTAGCCACAGGGTGGCTATGGCAAGGGACAGATGAAACTGAGGAAGCTTCTTTGGTTTATAGAAAGAAGGAATGTTGAAAACCCCAGCAGTTACAACACTGGGAGACACTTTATTGGGAAACAGATGTATTTTTTACAGCATAGGGGAACAACTTTTAATCGTGTTACAGTTTACGTTAAGGAGTCCCATACAGTTAATTGCTTTGTCAGCCACAGCTACTGTAATTCTCTCTCTCTGCCTCAGCAACCCCTTTTTACTTGTTCTGAACTGCTCTCACCTAAGCTCTGATGTGAGAGCCCCAGTAATCTTCCTTAAGCCAGTTGCTAACCACCAGCCTCCCATGATGACATAATCCCACACAATTAATACAGCTGGGGAATTAATATATAATGACCTACCCCATGGACTGTCATTTTTCTGTTCTTGCCTGCCAGGTAAACTAGCTCCTATTAGGAGTCAAAGTAATGTAAATACATTGTAGCGCTACAATTGTCCATTTGAATCTTCAGAAAAATATACGACTCAACTTTTACTGGGGATCAAGATTTCCAACCAGGAGTCATTTATTGGATGGTTGATTGTGTTAACATACAATTTAACCAGTGGAAAATTAAACATAACAAAAAGAAGATTCATAAAGTCATTAATTAGACTCTAATAACAACTGAAATGTGCCAAACACTCCAAACAAAGTTTTGTGAAAAATCAGTCATGAAATCATTTTTGTAATCACTGTGTGTGTGCCACGAGTCACAATGGAACTTTCACTATGCCTGCATGTCCCACTAATCAGACGGGGCACACATTGCTGTGGAAGCTGGGCCCATTCTTGGATCTGGCCACCCTTCACCTCCAGCAGTTCTGGGTTGCAAGACAGAATCTGGATGTGATAGGATTGTCAGCTACTCGTTTTATTTGACCGAAAGGTGTTATCCTCAGCAAAAGGATACTTAAGTATTGTTTTTCTAATACTCTATAGAATGTACTGTATATTTAAAAAAAAATATGTACTATGCAATATGGTTAAATAGCAAACTCTTTGTGAAATATCAATTACAACACTCAGAACACCAAGTTTTCAATTGTCATATGTATACTGCAATTATATATTCCTTTAAATGTAATACATGGTGTACATTTTCCAGTTCCTTATTTTGAGGAGATTAGGAGTATAGAAATAACAAGTTCTGAGATAAGTGGCCATTGTTAAAACAAAAGAAAGCTGATGTTAGTGCTGCAAATCACTATCTTCAGCATGTTGTAAATAAGGGTAATCAATTTCAAGAGCCTGGATATTGCTTGCATTTCTTTAGAACACAATACAGTTGCTGAAATGTTTTACAAATACATAATCAAGCAAAGTCATTCAGAGATGTGTTCTTCGCAATGGAATGCTACCCTCTGATTGTTTTGTCTGATTTTTACTGTGTACCATACGTTTTCTGTAAGCTTGATCACTTCTTTCACCATTGTTACAAAAGCATAAATCTCCAGCACATGCTTTTTTTTTGGATTGGTACAGTTACAACATATTCAATGTTATTTTCTCCTATCACTGCAGAAAATAGGTTTCCCTACCAAGGAAAGAATTTTACATTGCATGAACCAGTCTTGGGATTCTCTTTAAAGGGGGAATCTCAAATCTAATGATGAGGAGATATTTAATAAAGTCAAAGCTGGTGCCTGTTTACATTATTTAAGGGAGGGGCTGTGGAATTTTAGGATTTAAATTGCAAGAGTATTTAAATCGTGTTGAATAACCCATCAGTCTGAATTAGGTTGTATTAGAAGGTATAGAAAAAATAACCATCGTCTGTGTATCTCTATCCAGTTAATTGGAAACACTCCTTACATATCTGAGGTGTGAAAAATCACTTGGGGGTTACACAAGGTGAGAATGTCTGCTCTTTGTGAAAACAAGACACTACCCCAGGGACAATGGGTTTAGCATATTCAGAATAGTTGTGTCTGACACTTAATCCTAGACATCCAAACTATCCCAAGAAGTCTGTTGTTGCAGTTTAGACATTTCAGTACCATACCCTTATTGATTAGTTAATGAGCAAATTTAGAGCTGCTTGATTTGATGTTAAAAAAAAAATAATAATAATAATAATAATCAGCATTTGGGAACATAAACATGGTAGATATCTTTGAATTCAGGACACTGGATCAATAACATATTTCCCATAACTGCAGTCAATAGCTGTTATTTTTAATCATATCTTACTTGATATGTATTAGCAGCACTACCATAGAGCTCGCATTTCCCTACACGGAAGACAGACTTAGTGCCGACTCCACAGCGTTTAGACTGATGCGTGTTTATGTGCTTGTGCACGTGTGTATAATCTACTGTATTTCAGAGATTAAACTCGTCAGGGGACCGCAGATAACTGAAGTTGCGGATGAACGGGGCGCGGATAAATGAGGTTCTACTGTATTTCAAAACTTCCACCATTGCTTTCCTTTACAGGAACTTTAACTCCAGTAAAATACTGTTTAAAAAACTTGAATACATGCTTACACGTCTTTTATACAGGAATATGTGAGACCTACAAAGTGATGGCAATAATGATTTAGCTATACAGTGTATATATATATATATAGTATAAATCTATCTATCTATCTATCTATATCTATATCTATATATATATATATATATATATATATATATATATATATATATATATATATATATATATATTCAGCCTTATATGCACGCATCATCTCCCTTCATCCTTAACTTCAAAACACTCAAAATATAGGTGAAACTTATAGACAAACATTGAGTGGCAAGTACCTTCATGTGTCTACTAAGCCAATTTTTTATTCTGCTTACCAAATGTTAATACAATACATCTCATTGTGAATCAAACTGACTGAATCAAGCTTAGTAACCTCTTTTTTTTGTACAGGAAACATCATCTTATAAACTAATTAAATACTGGTATGTGTAAATATAAAAAGGGAGCAGAGATAAAATCTAAAGTTAAAATATAATTTAGTATTCCACTTAGTCATCAATATCATTCACTACAAGGAGATTGCTATATCATCATCACCTAATTAAAATGTATGTCCTTCATTATCTTGGTTATCTGAATGGCCCATTTGAATACATGGGAACAACTTGTGACTTTTCATGGTCACAATTATGTCAAGAACACACAGAACCCAAGAAAAGGCTTTAGATATGTTGCAGGGCTGATTACTTATACAATACAAGAATATTAGATGTTTTTAGTGACTCCTTAAGACAATTAGGGACTGGAGAATATGGAATTGCATCCCTCCAGGATTCTCTTTACGTGGACAAGGCCATAGACCCCAATCCTGGTCACTGACAGCAGCAGTTGTTAAATTTGCCTGATTGGATTAGGAAATGTATTTATTGGATTACCCAGCTCTTTTTATAAAGGAGATTGTGGCGGAGTGTCCCGCCCCTATTTATTATTATTTGTATTTTTGTTTGCTGCGCGGATAAAAGCGCTGTGTCTTTTGTTATTGTTTTTTATATTTATAATTTAAAAACCCCGTGAGGATGCATGACTGATCAGCTACTGATTATTTAACTAGCTGACAGTCATGCATCCTTACCAAACGCGTGCAGACTGTGGCCGAGGGGTAATAAGATAATTAACAGCTAGTTAACCCCTCGACCAGAGTATAAGAACCTGCAGCTGTCCGTACTGCAGGGTTGAGTGTACAGAGAGGAGGTACGGGGAGATAGAGAGGAGACAGAATATAACAATTGCTAAAACGTGCTGGATTAGCCAGCACGACACTTACTTACTTACTCTGTCTGATTCGTTTGGCCCTCGTGCCCTTTGGTTTCTGTTTTGTTGTTTGTTTAAATCTTTCGTTTTGGTTTGTTTGTTAATAAATTCAGCTGAACGCCATTGCATTCAGTTTCACCCGCCCATCCATTGTTTTGATTCAGTTACTTCCTGGTCCGTGTTGTCACCACACCTCACCACTGCGAGCCAGCCTGCCACAGAGATGTAAGACAAGATTGCTCGGTCATGCGTGTTATACATGCATTATATTGCAGATATTACGATATGCTGTAATGAGTGAGTCATTAGTAAATCAAAACCTGCCAGGTTCTACACGCAAAATATGTTTTGATTCAAAGTGTATTTATTTATTATTAATATTTGTATTTCCTGCAACACAATTGATTATCACAACAGTTGGAATGTAAAAACAAATGATGAACAGCCTACTATAGCAGAAACAGGTGTTAAAGCAATTATTTTAAAAACAGGATTAGATTTATAATTATGATGACTGTCAACCAAATCCCTTTTAAATGTGTTTTAGGGGCATCAATTAATATCTACATCAGTTTGCAGACATTATTCTAATGTCTTAATCAATTAAGATTTACCTGTATGTTTTTGGATGTGGTTAGGGTTTATACATACAATATGTTAAACAGATTAACATTTAAATAAATTAATGTAGGCTTTTAAAATGTACTTATAATTTTGTTTAAACAATAATAATTATGTATCCTTTTACCTAGTTTATATTATTGAAAGAAAGGTCTTTAAGATTTCTTATCTTGTGTCCTACCTACACATACTGCTTATGTATGCTGTTAGTATATAATCAGTATAATCACTACAAACAGTATCGACTAACGGTTAACCCCTACACCAGACCACAATAGCTCCTGAAAGGAGTTTCTTAACCCATGTGCCATTGTCCTCATTTGAAGACATTTTTTATTACAGTATTGTGGCAATGTGCCCCGTCCCTGTGTGCATTTGTGTGTTATGTGTTGTATGTTGCGTGCGTGTGTAAATGTTGGTGTATAGATTGGTACACAGGATATAAATGGGTCTGTGTTTCACGTGCTGGTTAAATGTAATATGTGAGCACGGGGTTGCACAGAATTAATTCACGTGCTGGGATTCAAGTGAATAATTAATTAGTAATTGAATCCCAGCACAACAGTATATATAGAGGCACATTTTCATTCAGTCGGGGTTGGGTGTTCGAGAGTGGAGAACGGGTGAGAGAGAGAAGGAGAAACGTAAAGTAAAATAAGATCGTAAATATAAGTGTTTGTACTCACCGTGTTTGTTTGTCTCCGTGCACCGTTTGTTAAGTGTTAGTTCGTTTTGTCTGTCTATTTATTTTGGCTTAAAGTGCCGTGTCCTGTTTTGTTTCAAACCTTTTATTTTCTGTGCTGTTTTATTAAATGCTGAGCGCGATCACGCGCTCAGCCTCACCAAACCACACATCTCTGTCTGTTTATTTCCTGCTTCTGGTCTGACACCACCCACTCCGGCCGTCTTTGTGACACGTGGTGTCCTGCGTGGGATCTACAGCGCCTCCAGGACTCAGGCCAGAGCAACAACAACAGCTGCAGCACTCATCCTGCATGCCGGGCTGGGAGGAGGACAGCCACAACGGGACAGCCACCCCTCTACCCCCACTGCCACCGGGTTCCCCACCGTCCCGGGAAATATGGGACTGGCTGGTGCACCCCGAGGGGAACTTCGCCAGTGACCTCCCCTGGGTTATTCACGCGCTGCAGATGCGAGATGGGAAACGATGGGAGGACTGGGAGCAACAGCACAACCCGGCATCCGTTCGTGACCTCACCATGGTGGTGCTGGGGTACCTAGCTGCAGACATGGGAGGGATGCCTTCTAGTGAGCAAGAGGGAGAGGAGCAGTCGCTGCCCTCTCCAGTACCTGAGTGGGAGGAGCCTGAGCGTCCACAGCCCGAGTGGGAGGAGCCTGAGCGTCCACAGCCCGAGTGGGAGGAGCCTGAGCGTCCACAGCCTGAGTGGGAGGAGCCTGAGCGTCCTACGCCTGAGTGGGAGGAGCCTGAGCGTCCTACGCCTGAGTGGGAGGAGCCCGAGCGTCCTACGCCTGAGTGGGAGGAGCCCGAACGTCCTACGCCTGAGTGGGAGGAGCCCGAACGTCCTACGCCTGAGTGGGAGGAACCCGAACGTCCTACGCCTGAGTGGGGGGAACCCGAGCGTCCACAGCCCAAAAGGGAGGAGTCGGTGCGTCCACAGCCCAAAAGGGAGGAGGTCGGGGATGATGGCTGGGAGGTTTTTTTAAAGAACCTCGCGGCAGAGTTATGCCCTGGCTGTGGGGCTTATGGGCACACGTTAGCCATATGCCCCACCCAGTATGAAGAGGAGCGTCCAGCGCTCAGACGGGGAGGACCGCGAGCGTCCAGCGCCCAGACGGGGGGGGGGGGGGGGGGGGGGGGACCGCGAGCGTCCAGCGCCCAGACGGGGGGACCACGGGAATCCGAAGCCTGAGAGGCAGCTGTTCCCATCACAACCAGCAGAGGAAGAATGCCTGCTGGTTTCCCCAGCACAACCAGCAAAGGAAGAATGCCTGCTGGTTTCCCCAGCACAACCAGCAGAGGAAGAATGCCTGCTGGTTTCCCCATCCGAGGCAGAGCCGCACCAGTCCCCTGCAAGAGGGGCAGAGCCGCACCAGTCCCCTGCAAGAGGGGCAGAGCCGCACCAGTCCCCTGCAAGAGGGGCAGAGCAGCACCAGTCCCCTGAAAAAGGGGGAGACTACACGCTGCTCCCACCTCTGTTGCCAGGAGACTACACGCTGCTCCCACCTTCGTCGCCAGGAGACTACACGCTGCTCCCACCTCCACCAGCAGGAACAGAGCAGCAGGAGCTGCCTCTGTCTCCGCCACCTCCACCGGAAGGAGCAGAGCAGCAGGAGCTGCCTCTGCCTTCGCCACCACCAGGAGCAGAGGAGCAGGAGCTGCCTCTGACACTTCCAGGAGCAGAGGAGCAGGAGCTGCCTCTGCCTCCGCCACTGCCAGAAGCAGAACAGCAGGAGCTGTCTCTGCTGGCCGTACCTCCACCACGGGGAGTACGGTGGCCGGAGCCCCAGAAAGGGGAGCTGTCGGCCACGAAGAAGGGGGAGGAGGTCTGGAGACCACCAACCCCAGCAGCAGTTTCGCTGCCGGAGATCGTGGGGGAGGTCCGGAGACCTGCTCCCACTGCAGCAGTTTCGCTGCCGGAGATTGTGGGTGAGGTCCGGAGACCTGCTCCCACTGCAGCTTCTTCGCTGCCGGAAGTACTGTGGTCGGAGCCCCACCAAAGGGAGCTACCAGCTACAAAGACAGGGGGAGAGGTCAGGAGACCACTTTCCCCAGCAGCAGTTTCGCTGCAGGAGTGGACCAGCATGCTGTCAGCCGTGCCACTACCGGCAGGGGTGCTGACAGCATTGCCAGCCATGGGCCCACTGAAGCCTCCCTTCCCAGCCCGAGACTTTGGCCTGGACTGCTGGATTTTTAAGGGGGGAGGTGGCCGTTGAGGCCATGTGTGCTACGCACAAGGGGGGGTATATGTGGCAATGTGCCCCGTCCCTGTGTGCATTTGTGTGTTATGTGTTGTATGTTGCGTGCGTGTGTAAATGTTGCTGTATAGATTGGTACACGGGATATAAACGGGTCTGTGTTTCACGTGTGATTTAAAAAGTGTAGATTTGTATTTAGGCACAAGGAGGGCACAAATCACTTCACGTGCTGGTTAAATGTAATATGTGAGCACGGGGTTGCACAGAATTAATTCACGTGCTGGGATTCAAGTGAATAATTAATTAGTAATTGAATCCCAGCACAACAGTATATATAGAGACACGTAGCACTCAGTCGGGGTTGGGTGTTCGAGAGTGGAGAACGGGTGAGAGAGAGAAGGAGAAACGTAAAGTAAAATAAGATCGTAAATATAAGTGTTTGTACTCACCGTGTTTGTTTGTCTCCGTGCACCGTTTGTTAAGTGTTAGTTCGTTTTGTCTGTCTATTTATTTTGGCTTAAAGTGCCGTGTCCTGTTTTGTTTCAAACCTTTTATTTTCTGTGCTGTTTTATTAAATGCTGAGCGCGATCACGCGCTCAGCCTCACCAAACCACACATCTCTGTCTGTTTATTTCCTGCTTCTGGTCTGACGCCACCCACTCCGGCCGTCTTTGTGACTAGTATAAATTAAAGAGTAGTGTTTCTTCTAACTTAGCTTGTGTTTTTGATACAAGTTAGGCAACCTTGGCCCCCATCGATTTTACAGTTGTGCCTATTTGCTTTGTGCTGGGCAAGGCTGTCCCAATGGTTTCTTTAAACTTGGCTTGTGTTTTTGATATCTCCACTTTAAATGGCTGGGCACTTTTGATAACTTGGTGTTTTTTTCACATTTCCAATGTGTTTTTGTTTCAGATATTACTTCTTTTTACACTTAATGGATAATAACACACACATTATGGAAATAGCGAAATTGTTCAACCTATATTGAGGCAATGTATTGCTGTTTGGATAGGGTAAATGTAAATAGTAGCCTAGTCAGTTGAAAGGGTTAAGATGTGAATCTGTGTAGCGTAGCGGTTATTTAGTTGGAGTGAAAGTATGACTAGTTAGGGTTCAAATCCTGCCTCAGAATTATGAGATGATGATGACTCAAAAAAAATCTCCAAAATGTAAAAAATAGTGTCCCCCGAGAATTCTCAGCTGGCTAACTTCATCTTTCAAAATACTGCTCGTTTTCTCAACTAATCGTGTAGCACTGACAGTATAACATAACATGCTTCAAACTGAAGGTTACAGTTTCAAATCCCATGCATAACAGAAACAGACCTTTTTATATATTTTTATAACTTTTTTTCTACATTTCACCTAAGAGTGTTGGGAACTACACATTAAAAGTGAAATGGTGCTTTTGGCAGATTTACTTTTGCTGCGCCAATACCCTGAAATCATGGAAACAATCCTTGCTGTATAGAGAGTCTTGCAGTTCTCACTGATAACTTGGGGCGAGGAACTACCGTTGCTCTCAGTTCTGTCAGTGGATAGGATATGCTTGATTGTTGTCTGACTTTTTACAGCCTTTACAATTTTGTTTAGAAAATATTTTATGTAAAAGTATGTTGAAGTGGCGTGGTCTTGAAATCTAAATGATATATTTATATTGTATACAGTGCATTTTTAAACACATGCTGGCAGTGTGAACAGTTAACTTTATCAGAATAAAGTATGATGGGCTGCTGTTTTCTTTTCTCTGCTGGCTAGTTGAGAAAATGCGTTTAACAGCCAATTTGGCTAAACCGTAAAAAATTAATGAAAAGTGTCAGTCAGAATACAATAATATGATTCTACTGCTGGGGAATTAAGGGCTTTTTATGCATTATGGGGCTGATGTAAGGATATGTGCAAAGTGATTTGCGGTTGCAAAACACCCATATTGCTGCCAAACACCCATATTGACCGTATCTGCATCTAAATAGACCCAATTGTATTAATCAATATTGTTCTTTATACTTGCAGGACCTCAGCTCCTCAGAAAACTTTTATTTTCTGCCCTTCAACTTTCATACTGAGATGTACATCCTAAACTGCTAACTGGACACTGATTTGCCATGTGCGATGTAGCATGTTTTAATCTATTCTTTTCTAACCAAATATTTGGTCACATTTAGTAATGTTCATGTGTATTACACCATTCCATGAAATTCCTGAAAGCAGGGTCCTATTTTGTAAAACAAAAAGCAGCTTATTATGTGTCTTTTTTATTATTGAAATTGAATTGAATTTACACCAAACAAACAGAATATACATACAAAACACAGCTCATGCTTAAAAACATTTTTTCTTTACCATAAAACAACAACATACAACAACAATATACAACAAAAATACCTCCTTATTCTATTTACTTCAGCAAATACAAACATACCAAGGCTCCAACAAGTCAGGATAAAACAACTGCATAAACAATAATGATCAAAAGCAAAGCTTTCATGTAACAGCATTATTTACAACCAACATAACCTGCTACTTTTAGTAAATCCAGCAACAATCAAATCAAACATATACCCTTCAAAAAAAGAAACGCATAGCAGATATTTTTTCTTCAATCTCTTAAAAATTGCAACAAAACTTGATCAAAAGAATTGTATTTTATTTAAACATATTTTGCTGACAGAGTGTCACATTGTCAGGATCAAAAACGCACGCTGCATGCCAAAACACGTGAATATTTCCAAAATGAACACCATTCGCTGCACGTGGAACATGCTGAGATGTGGCTATAAAAGTGGAGTGTTCTCAGCGTGCATGTCTGCATTGGTGTTCGCTGTAGACACATTTGAAGTTATGCCTAGCCTTACTGAAGCTCAATGGAATAATGCTATTGGACATTTAGCCTGCGAATCTCAGTCCGCTGTGGCACGGCATGTGAATGTTTCCCAGAGCACTATAGGATGACTTTGGCATTGATACCAGCAACGTGGAACAACACTTGACCGCCCAAGATACGGTAGTCCATGTGTGACAACGGCAGCCCAGGATAGATTTATACGCCTACGTCGTTTACGTGACAGGTTCACCACTGCAACATCTGCAGTACCTGGAATGCGAAGAATTTCTGACCAGACTGTCAGAAACCGCCTACGGGAGGCAGGTATCCAAGCAAGAAGGCCAGTTAGAGGAGCGATTCTTACACCGCAACATTGTTGACTATGACTCCAGTGGTGTCATAATCCCAAGAGTATGGCCCTTACAAAGATAGAGAAATGTGGTGTTCAGTGATGAATCAAGATTTCTGCTTCAACGTGCAGATGGAAGAGCCTGGGTATACAGGCGACGTCATGAACGTTTTGCAGCCAACTGTGTGTGACAGGTTGACAGATTTGGTGGTGGGCTTGTCATGGTGTGGGCGGCAAACTCAGACAGTGGCAGAACCAACCTTGTTCATGTTCGAGGCAACCTGACAGCTCAGCGCTTTTGTCATGAGGTCAAACGGCCTCATGTGATCCCATTCATGAACCATCATAACATCATTTTCCAGCATGACAATGCACGACCGCACACAGCCCGGGCTGCCACAGCTTTCCTCACTCAGAACAATGTTCAAGTGCTTCTCTGGCCATCTCGATCACCAAATCTGAACCCCATTGAGCATTTGTGGGACGAGCTTGATCGACGTGTGCGACGACGTCACCCCGAGCCACAGACGTTACAAGGACTTTTCCAGGCACTTGAGCAAGAGTGGGTTGCCATTCCCCGGCATGTTATCCAGGCTTTGATTCGATCCATGGGCAGAAGATGTCAGGCCCTCTTTGTTTTGGTATACTTCAAACATAGATAGCTTCAAAAGTACAAATGTGAACCTAAGTAATTCCCACTTCCAGGTCATAAGTGAATCCCTTCTGTGTATATGGAAGAGTGATTTGAGTATGTTAATGCAATAAAAATTATTGCAGCACCTGAAAAAAAAAAAATACAGGCACTGGCAGGTATTCTATTAATTAACAGGACGGGCACTCACAGGCGTTCTGGGGTTTAGAGGGTTAACATCGTGTAGTCAAAGAAACTACAAAATTATATCGCAAAAGTCCACCAGAAGCCATAATAGTACTACAGTATTTCATGTTTGAGATGAATTTTTGTCATTTTTTCTTTAAGTATATGGAACCCCAGTAACAAACAGCTAGGACTTAAAAAAATGAGGGAGAAACTCACCTCTATGCCAGTGTTGTAAGGGTCGACTTGGAAGCCGCCCTTAACAATCTAGTTCCAAAACCAGGGTTTTGAGGATCCACTGCATTTAGTTTGTAGAACCTAGTAAAGGTATGGGGAGTAGCCCACACCGCTGCATTGCAAAAGGCAGTGCGCTTTTCTGGACAGGACAAGTTGGCCAGCTCATAGGCAGTCCTGACCGTGTCTGCTATCCGTTTGGACAGCCTCTGCTTAGACAGGGCTTGACCATGGTGTGAGATAGGTGTTCTCAATCTCGTCTGCTAGATGTTATGTGTATGCTATGTTATGAGGTGATCAGCTTCCAGATGTAGTGAGGCAGAAGGCAGAAAGTTCTAAGGATGGAGTCGAACAACCAGAGATGCAAAAAATATATGTATTTTATTTAAACTGGCCAGTCAAGACAAGGAATAAAACACAGGAATAAAGAAAATAAATAAAACAAACAAACAAAAATACCACAAAATATTACCAACCAATAGGTCTAGTTTAATCGCCTATTGGCGGGCAGTTAGTCACAGCAGTCTTAATCAATCTTTATACAGGCAGCTCTTACTAGGTTTCAGCTCAGACTGAAAAAAAAAACCCCTCTCTTTCGAATCATTCATCTGGTCCTTATATGCCTCTAACTCATCCTAGCCCCACCCTTGGCACAAACCATTTTACCAATTATTTCTGTATCTGATGCCGAGAGACTAATGCATGCCTTTGTTTAATCTAGAATGTATTATTGTAATGGACTTTTTTTCTGGTATCTCAAAACATCTGGTATCCTGCTTGCAGGTTGTTCAGAATACCACTGCTAGAATTCTGACTAAAACCAGGAAAAGTGAAAATGCTTTGGCCTCTTTACATTGGCTCCTTGTGCAGTATAGAATTGATTTTAAGATTTTGCTGTTAATTTACAAGGTCCTGAATGGATTAGCACCTACTTATTTGCAGGAGTTACTGACCTTGTATCTTCCAAATCGCATTCTGAGACCACAGGATGCGGGTCTGCTGGTTATTCCTAGAGTCAACAAAAGCAACACGGGAGGTAGGGCTTTTTCTTGTAGAGCTCCTAAATTATAGAATGCTCTGCCTTCATTGTTAGGGAAGCTGGGACCGTTACAGTTTTCAAGTCAAGACTAAAAACAGGCTTTTATAAAATGGCTTTCTTATCTTAGTGGGTTTAAATGTAACTTTAAAATTGCTGCTTTTGTATTATTATTATTATGTGTATACTGTTATTAAAATCTGCTATTTAAATGGTCTGATTGTGGCAGTTGTATGTGTGACATGCTATACAAATGTAGTGTGGTTTGTTCTTTTTTTCTGCTATGTACAGTGATTTACGATACTTTTGTATAAAAAGCATTATATAAATGCAATAAATAAATACAAATAAATAAATTTGACAAGTAATTAAAAAAAAAGAGAGACAGACATTATACCAATATTTATACCAAATACATACTCCAAACAAGATATAAGGGTATATAAATATAAATAACAACACAACATTTCTATCTTTAAAATAAATATTGAAAACTGTGTTCAGTTAACATTAGAGTGAATGAAGCCATACTTCCCTATCCATTTCAATGGGCGCACTATTTTAACTAAATATAAATGCAGTCACCATTATCACCCCAAACAAAAGCTTAACTGCCTTTACAAGCATAACTCGTAACTCAGGTAATATTTTTTTCCATAATACAGTGTCATAACATTTCATGGGAACAGTACCTTTTCCAATGATTTTTACCCCAGGAGATTAGGTACTAGTGAGAAAGCACAGGCAGCCTTTCATGAGGCTTCGCCCCATAGCAGACAAAAAAATGTTCGGACTGCCTCCAACATTTTTCGTCCTGTCAGCGTAGCATGCCAGGGCCCGCTCTGGGCACAGCGTATGGAGCTGTCACTCCCTGTTAGACTGGAAAGGAGGTGGATGGAAAACTTCCAATTCCACAGACTGGTTGACATGAAATTATGAGATCGTCTTTGGCAAAAAAGCAGGATTGGTACGGAGTGTAACCTTTGTCCTGGCCTCTGTAAAAATTAATCAGGCTTTTGCAATGGAGAATGCCTGCATCGAACTCACCCGCTTTGAGGAAGTGATAGCAAGCAAGAAAGCCACTTTGAGTGATAAATATGGCAAGTTGAAATGGCTGCCATATATACCTTTAACGTGGAGGGGGTTTCCCGCATCAAAAAGTTCTTGCAAAAATGCCAGTATAACTGCCCTGGGACAGGTCATGGAGTTGAACCCACCAGGGAGACACCACGTCTGAAAAACACCCCACTTGTACTCGTACTGGGAACACGTGGACGGTGCTCTTACATTCTGCAGGGTGTCAATGACCCTACTAGAAAGCCCCAGACGGCTCAAATGCAGCCGTTCAGGGGCCAGACCAAGAGCTGCAGGCTTGATGGGTCGGGATGCCATAAAGCCCCCTGTGAGCAGGTCGCAGCACTTGGGCAGTCTCCACAGCTAGCCGCTCTGCAGCTGCATCAGGATTGAAAACCAGAGTCTCCTGGGCCAATAAGGAGCTACCAGGAGCACCTTGACCCGTTCCTCTCTGATTTTCTCCAGACACTGCGGTAGCAGGGCGAGCGGTGGGAAGGCATATCACAGTTGCCTTGTCCACTGGTCTGCCAAGGCATCTAATGCCAGCAAGTTCCCCACCTCTTATTATGGTGAACCAGAGGGGACAGTGGGCTGATTCCTGGGAGGCAAAGAGATCTATCTGCACTGGGGGTAGGCTCATCATCATAGATTGTCTTGTTTCGCCTTCTCTAGGCCAGGGTACTTGCAAGACTGCAGTGGCCATCTTAATCAGCAGTAGAAGCTCTGCTGACAGGGAGAGCTTAACCACAGGGAACGTGCTTTCTGACTCCACGTCCTCAGACGGGAACGCCAGCTCCTGTTCACCCACCTCATCAGAGGCAGCGATGGACAGTATGTCTTCTTGTTGCCAATCTGTGATCATAGCCCCCTGGGGGCAGTAATTCTGCGAGCACCGTTCCTTGGTTGGAAACAGCTGCTCAGAGCTTTTCCATCTGCTTTGTCCACATATCGCTTGGGGGAGAAGGAGAAGCAGAGGAAGACGAGGAAGACCGTGAAGGTGGTCCCCTGCGTGGGCTACTTTTTCGGGTGCGTCATTCAGTCTCCCTTGGCACAGGGCCATGGGGTGAGGATGCAGCTACCTCTCTACCAGAGGGTGATGGGGAAGAGATCTGTGCATGAATAAGAGATGCAGATCGCTCTGTATAGCTGCGGGAAAGACATTTCTCAAGCGTGTGCTTAGAGAAAGGTGCACAAAACTCGCAGAAACTGTGGTTCGCCAGTGCCTCTTTGGCGTGCTATGTCCCCAGGCAGGAAGAGCATCTGCCATGCTTGTCCTCAACAGGCAGACTGGCCTTGTATGTGTCACAGGGATAAAACGCAGGCATGATGCATGAAACAAGCAATGCAGTGCAATATATACAGATGTACAGATGCTGCCTCAATCTGCTTATAGACAGCAACCGGGTGGGTCAAGACCCGACCAAGAGCGGTTTGGTACCGGACCGGGGATGTAAGCACCGGTAGCGGGCCGTGTAGGACCAGGTAGAAACCAAGCCGGTACCGGGTCAGTTTGGTACTGGTTTGGTGACATTAGCACTGGGTCAGTTCGGTGACCTTAGCACCGGGTAGGTACGTACTGTACAGGCACAGTTCGGGGTGGACACCAGTACCACCAGTTCGCAGTTACCACGGGTAGCAATGTACAGAGATGCCCACTTGTACAAGCCACTGGCAAAACCATTCAGTCAGTACTCACATGAGACTGAAGGAAGCCTGCTTGTTAGAATTAACCAACAGCCTTCGTAATGGTGATGCTAAAGCTGTCATCAAAACGACATCAGGATACTGTAGGAGAGATTGCAAGCAACCACAACTGAAGCAAGTATCTTGGTCCTGCGCAGTGCTGCTGAGCCCAGCAGCTGCTCTCACTACAAGTGTGCCGCAACACCACTTAAAAAAGGATTATTATTCAAGACCCAATCCCAAAGTAAAGATAACAGGGCTTAAAAAATAAAAAAAATCAATCCTTTTTTATTTCAATGAGCCATGAAAGAAAAAATATATAAACCAACTAACAATAATAAAGGATGAATTTCACCCTTACTGGAGCTCAATGCAAGTACAATGCTGTAAATCACCAGGTTGCATGAAGTATGTGTATTTTTAAGGTGTCGGTAACCCACTGATTTATAGTGGGCTGGTTAATCATCATGAAGTCCAGCAGCTTTTGTGCTAGCAGCCTGTCACATTTCATCCTGGCTTGGCACTAAAATGCTAACACCTCAGCATGATCAGTGTAGGTTGACAATCCTGTTTCAAGTGCAGTCTTTTAGATCAGGATGTAAAACTACCAACCTGCTATAAACATAAAAAATATGGATTTTTTTTTAAAGAACAGTTACTGAAGAAAGTGTTACATTCTAATGTTCCCAAGAGCTCATCTCACACAACCAGAAATATGGATGGGGCCTATTTAACAATGTAGCTGCTGTCAATGAATATAAGCCCTGTTCAGACTTGCATTTTTATAATGGTATCATTGTGGAACAGTATCGCAACATCTGCTTACACTGCAGCTGTTATCGGTGTGGTACTGGTATAACTGTATCGATACAAAACCCAATCAAGAGCAAGTTCCATACCGGTACAGTTGTGATATGACTCGGAACCAGCGCTTCAGATAAGGTGTGGGTCTGGGAGTAACTTACCCTGTAATTTTAACACTGAGAGAGTAAAATATATTTTCAGGGGGTAAAATGCAACATTACCTTGAAGTCATCAGTAATCTCGATAAATACTGTACAATCTTTAATGGTAATGGCGTAGGCATTAACAAAGAGCTTTTCATTTTAACTGCAGTGTTACTTTGAACTACTGTACAACCACGAGTGTGTTCTACAAGGTTCTTTATCGGCTCAGCGTATTTTATTCGAGGTATCACACTGACTGCAAATTAATTTCATTCCTTATATTTTAACATTAAATTCTTAAACTCTGTGAACATGTTAAAACTTCAATATAAAGCCATACAGATAAATAAAATAAGGACATGCATTACGTTATAAACCAGTTTGTTTAATATTATAGGCATTTTTTTTTAGCGGTTGCCTCTGATGATGGTTCCATTTGGATTTGTAGCTGGACTGGGGTGTTTACACTTCAACCTGTGCAGCGTTGGATTTATCTTATTCTTGCTGTGATTGGCTGCAAAGACAACAGGGCTAGCCAGAGATTGGATGTTTGTTGGGTTGTTTTTTTCTTGTGTACAGTTTCCTAGTAACTGAAGACATTGTATTCTGGGAGATGTAGTTGTCAGTAGTTGTCAAGTTTTAAGGGAGGCGGGAGGGGAGGCAGACAAGCTGTGCAGCAAAATTGCTATGCATATATTTCTGATTTTTTAATGTGTAAAAACGGCAGTTCAAGTGTGGACAGGTGGATTGGTATGACAATGGAATAGATGAGTATGAGGCATGTGCACACAATGTGCACAGTATGTACGATATGTAGCAAAATAAGAAACATAAGAAAGTTTACAAACGAGAGGAGGCCATTTGGTCCATCTTGCTCGTTTGGTTGTTAGTAGCTTATTGATTCCAGAATCTCATCAAGCAGCTTCTTGAAGGATCGCAGGGTGTCAGCTTCAACAACATTACTGGGGAGTTGGTTCCAGACCCTCACAATTCTCTGTGTAAAAAAGTGCCTCCTATTTTCTGTTCTGAATGCTCCTTTATCTAATCTCCATTTGTGACCCCTGGTCCTTGTTTTTTTTTCAGGTCAAAAAAATCCCCTGGGTCGACATTGTCAATACCTTTTAGGATTTTGAATGCTTGAATCAGATCACCACGTAGTCTTCTTTGTTCAAGACTATGTCTGGTTTCTCTTCTTTGCACTCTTTCTAGAGCAGCAATATCCTTTTTGTAACGAGGTGACCAGAACTGAACACAATATTCTAGATGAGGTCTTACTAATGCATTGTAAAGTTTTAACATTACTTCCCTTGATTTAAATTCAACACTTTTCATAATATATCCGAGCATCTTGTTGGCCTTTTTGATAGCTTCCCCACGTTGTCTAAATGAAGACATTTCTGAGTCAACATAAACTCCTAGGTCTTTTTCAGAGATTTCTTCTTCAATTTCAGTATCTCCCATGTGATATTTATAATGTACATTTTTATTGCCTGTGTGCAGTACCTTACACTTTTCTCTATCAAATGTCATTTGTCATGTGTCTGCCCAGTTCTGAATGCTGTCTAGATAATTTTGAATGACCTTTGCTGCTGCAACAGTGTTTGCCACTCCTCCTATTTTTGTGTTGTCTGCAAATTTAACAAGTTTGCTTACTATACCAGAATCTAAATCATTAATGTAGATTAGGAATAGCAGAGGACCTAATACTGATCCCTGTGGTACTCCACTGGTTACCTTGCTCCATTTTGAGGTTTCTCCTCTAATCAGTACTTTCTGTTTTCTACATGTTAACCAATCCCTAATCCATGTGCATGCATTTCCTTGAATCCCTACTGCGATACTTACTTCATTTAGTGTAGTAATATGGTAATAAGCATTATATTTAGCAGTGTGAATGTATAGCTGTCAATAGTTTTAATATTACTGTAATGAAATATTATTTTAAATACCTTAAATAATTAGCTTAATTGATTCAGGAATACACAATTCTCTTATTTCATTATATATTAAAAATAAATAAATAAAAACCTTCTCCAATAAATATTGCAAGTTTGATTAAATGGTAAAAACATTTCATAATGTTTAAATACCAATAAATCCAATTTTATAATGCACCTGTCTACGCTGTACTGTGCATAGTGCTCATCTGTTTTGTGAGCGTGTGCCATCTCTGGTACTGCCTTCAGAAAAGTGCATTTTTTGTATAAATTAGGGAATGTCATCATTACCACGGGCTATGTAAAACAGACTCCACAAGTTTCTTATATTTTTAAGCATCGATAAAATCAGCTCAAAGCAGCTCAATCCGACACTGCTTTACTGACTCTCAATAGAGAAACTTCTACCAAGCTCTCTATATCGCAAGCCCTTTGCGCGCAGCGTGACGAAAGTCCGCATAGGGAATCAGTGGAGTTGAGTATCTTGGTGTAATAGAATTTCTTTGATATGTGTATTGATATAAACCAGTTTAAATGAGACAGGTATAATGCAACAGTATTGGTCTTGTACTGCTGTTGAAAAGTGAGCTGGGGACAATCTGACCAGTATCATACCGATACAAGTGTGAACACGGCTATAAATGCTTGTTATTCTTCTTCAATACGCCAGCAACAAATTGGCTTCCTTTGAAACTCTGTCAACTGTCTGAGCAAGTTTGTTTGTGTGTGTGTGGCAGAACAGAAGCTTTGGTTCACGTACTGTACCTGGCAGACCGATTCAGCTTTGTGTTTGGTCATACTGGTCCCACTTGGTCATACTGTACATTAACTTTAAAATTTATACATTTTTCCTGATGAATTCCTCAGTTTACCATGAGTTTGGTTAAATGTGTTATTCAAAAAAGAAATCACTGCTCTGTGAATAAAATTTGTTTTGGGAGATCTATCAAAAAAATCTTGAAAACAATGTGTGCTCCCTGATCATAGGGGCAATGGAAATGTGTGACCAGCTTGCTGTTCTTAACAGTATAGAAAATTACAAATGAGAAGTTAACAAAAGTGATCCATCTCATAACACCATCAAACAAAACAGAACAGGAATTTTATTTATTTTTATTTGAAAACAACTAATTTATATAAGGGGATTTAATATCAACAACTCTGTTGTGCAAAATATATAAATGCACTGCACATTATATAAATTAGGAAATAACTTGGACATACAATTCTAAACAAGAAAATTAACAAAGATTAAACAACAAAATCGTAACCTTAACTGTGTGCCTATTATGGGCCTGATTCACAATTTATGGTTGTTTTTTTTTCCATAAATGGGCCTGATTCACAATGTTTTTTTTTTTGGTTTGGAGTTTTAAACTTACAGCAAGTTTATACACAGTACTATAGCATCTAATTCAATATTCATACGACATTCAATTTGTTGATTAAATAGGCTATAAGTGTTACAGTCTGACTCTATGGCACTCCCTTTATATTTGTTCTACGCCGAGACAAAAAAAAAACAATAAAATGTAAGGGCTAACCATACCTTAACCCATCATTTTGGGTACACAACTTAAAAATACAGCCTCTCATAGAAAAGGGTGTGTGTTCATCTAAAACGACTCTACCACACCCTTCCCCAGAAATAACAACAGTCTTACAAATTACTTTTTTTTTCTAAAGGGGAAATTAGTATTTTTTGCTTTTTTTAAAAGGTACAAAATATATTCAGTGAAATGGAAAATAAACACCACGGTTTATTTGCCTCAATTTTATTAATTTATTCTACAGTACAAAGATTCACACACCAAATATTGTAAAACCCTTAAACTTTGTAAACTAGTTTCCTTTTTGTAAGCAAGTCAATGATGAGTTAAAAAAAAATCGTCTGCCAGGCCAGACTCTATCACAACCACCTGTACAAGTAAAACAGGGAAATTGAAGCTTTTTTCAGCTTTAGATTGCAATAAATCACAGTGAGAGCCAAGTTCTGTGAACAAAGTTCTTTACTGCAGGGCTATTTTTTTTTTTTCTGAAGCACATGAAAGGGATCGGGTTTATTTTTATTTCAAGGAAAACCATAGTCTCTTACTGAAACCCAACCAATAGAAACCCTATGTCTGTTGAAAAACCTCAAATAGAACTCTGTAAAAACATATTTTCCTCTGTATTTGTAGAAATCTTAATGATCTTAATAGGTACCTTCCACGTATGGAAAGTGGTAGTGCAACAAGCTGCAGGTAAGTTAGTCTGGTTCCATAAACCTCTTAGCTCTGTGCAAAGACAACTCAAGGCTTCAGTAAACAGGAACTCTGTTAAAGCTTAAGTGGTGCTTTTTCTAACAAAACCCCCCCCAAAAAACAATAAATATGCAAAAGTTACAGTAAACAGTCCACACTCTTCATCGATGTCTAGGGGATGGCTGGCATGCCCTTTGACCTTTGAAGTCAGTTAACTATGAAGCTATGAGTGAATAAAGAGGCATTCCAAAATGACTTCCAATTTGGGGCATCAAAATAGAGCTACATTCCATGTCTAAGTCACAGATTTTGGCTTTGATGCCAGTCCTCCTGAAGCTAGCTTTCTTACTTTTTCTTTTTAAAGAAGCTTTTTAACTTGGATGACTTCTTAATCTTGTCAACATCATCACAGGAGTCTTGTTTCAAACTATTTATCTTCTGTTCCTTTGCTACTCTGCCCTCAATGTTCAGTGAAGTGAGAGAAGGGTAGCAGGTTTCTGAGACAGGCAGCCCACTGGGCAGCTGGCCCAAACTGTAAGACTTCTCCAAGATGCCATTGTAGACCATCTTGCTGGCAGGGCTGTAGACCATGCTTTTGGATTCAATGACACCCACAGAGTCAGGGGAACCTTTGGACTGATCAAAGGATGTTGGTGAATCTGTAAAACTCAGTTCTTGATCAAACAGCTCATCCCTGGAGGTTTTTCGAGAAGGAACTTCCTGAATTGTGCTTGGAAACTGTTTTCTTCCTAAAGAAGAGTTCAAAGAATCACTATCTGACCATGTATCCTGCATGTCCCTGTAACAGAACACATAGCATTGAGTTTTTAAGATACAGTTACTTGGTTCTACAATCCTAATCATCACAGTCAAGATTACTCAAGATTATTTAAGGCCTATATCTGTCTATTTGATATTTAACTGCGAGGAATCCAGAGAGAATACAAGTAATATATTATTTATTGAACTATATACTAAACAATAGTAGCATAGCTTTACAAAATAATCCCAGTAGCAGTACCCTGCAAGCCAAAACAAATGTTACTCTGGAGGTTAAAATCAAATTTTAAAAGTTTCTGCTAATGGTTTTCTGCTGCTTGCTTATAAAAGCGATTTAAAATGGCCATTTCATACTGCATCTATTAGCAACCCGATGTGTGAGGGGAAACTGTACTCTTTAATGCACTTAACACCAAACCAGTATGAGAACAGAGCTTTTCCATGACAGCATGTATGCGTCATTTTTTATTGTATATTAAAAAATATATAATAACAAACAATAGGAAAAAAAACATATTTGTTCCCATACAGTACATACCATTTTCTCTCTGCATTAAAGTTGATAGCATCCTCTTCCTCCTCTGTGCAGTAAGCTGGAGGACAGCTGGCCATTGACAGAAGATCAGGATCTGAGGAGAGCATGACAGGCTGGGCCTGTGCAAGTGAACTCTTTATGCTGCGCCATGAGCGGCACTGGCTACTGCTTCTTAATGAGCCCACCTTCATTAGTGGAGCTAAATAGGGCAAAGGTGAAAAAACAATTAGTTATCTATTGTTGGTTACACAATGCAAAACACAGGCTTGTTAGATTTCTGCTTTCTAACAGGTGAAGGTCGCCTCAGAACTCTCCTTGAAATATTAGCTTTTTTAATGTAAATGTATTTTAATGTAAAGTGTTTTATTAATTCCCCATAATGCTTTACTGGGCATGTTTTTAATATTGACAAATAGTACTTTCGAAATACACCCTTTTCAGTAAGTTTAAATTCTGTCTTAGATTTCTCTCTCATTTAAATTAGCTTGGTGTTATAATGTTTTATTAAACAAGAGACTAAAGTTTAAAATAGTAAAACAAATTGTCCCTTTACAATAATACTGTAACAGTAAAAGGTGACTATAGCAGGATATCGTCAGGAATGAGACTCGGACAAGAAAAGCTGCAGTTTAAGCGCTGCTGCACACTTTAGCCACAAACAGGAACAAATAAACAGGCACAAGGGCCAAAAAAAAAAAGGTTTAAACAAAACAGTACAACAAGCGACTGTAGGCTGGGCTTTTGCCTTCACTGAAGTTTTCCAAAACAGTATAAACCCAGTTCCGAACTCACCTGCACACCTAAACAAAGGCTTTTCCCCTCCTTAAATACCAAGTGGCTATAGAATAATTAACCATTAGTATTTCTAGGCCTCCTTTCCTGTCGCATTTGCTCCTGTCACATTTGACCGCTGTCCCTAGTTTGCATACTTGGAGGCACATAGGTAATGCTTTTTTTTGTGATCAATTTTTTTTAAATTTAATTAAAGAAAACAATACAATACACAAAACAATTAGACCCCTACCCCCCCGATGGCAACTCCCACCCCATCCAACCCACCCCGCCCACTCCAAGAAGGACCCTAGAAGCAGAATTCAGTCAATAACAGGTGAAGGTCTGTCCAGGAAAGTCTTGATAAAGTCTGAAGCCGACTCCCAGGCCCACACAGTCCCCTCCCCGGCCCCATGGATCCGAGCGGTGGAAAGCTCAAAATGAACAATGTCCAGGAAAGAGAGAATCCATTGACGCCAGGGAAGGGAGTGGGGGGGCTGCCAGCGAAGGGCTATCATTTTTTTAGCTGCAGTGATGCCGGCTAACCAGATCCGTTTTTGATTAACAGAAAGATCAAGTGAAGAGTCATCATCTAATAATAATATTTTAGGTGAACAAGGAATCTCACTATCAAGAATAACAGATAGGGTTGTAGAGACCTGCTTCCAGAACACAAGCACATCAGGACATTCCCAGACCATATGTAAGAATGTACCTACGGTACCCTAGGGACAGAGCATGCAGAGGGGAGTAGGGGCCAGTTTCATATGACATCTTTTGCAAGTGGTTAAGTATGTTCTATGAAGAAAGTTGAAGTGGATAAGCTGATGATTAGGATTCTTAGAAGCTGTCCTTAAATTATTCCATACTGTGACCCAAGATATTTCTTTATCTACAAAGGATAAGTCCCTTTTCCAAACAGTATTAATCACCAAAGGTTTGTATGATGCCTGGAGAAGGAGGGTATAAAGTGTGGTCACCAAGCCCTTTGATTTTCCCCCCTTAACTAGAATACTGTGTAATATGTGTGAAGGCAGCTCGGTACCCCAGGGCACCCCATAGGCACGCATTGCGGAATGTAGACGAGCACATAGGTAATGCTGAAATGCCCCATTGTGAACATTGAAAGCACAACGTCTTTACAATATTTTAGCTCAGAAGATTGTCAAAATACCTGTAACTACACTACTGGGAATGTCTGACCTTTTTCCTATGTTATCATTCTACATGTGCTTGTATGCATCAGATGTCTTCAAGACAATCAAACACAACTTGAATTACACTATGCAACACAATTTTTGTTCCTGGGTAGTAAGTGTTATTTCCTAATTGCTTATGCCTTAAAAGTATAGAAAATGGCTATTATTCCCCACAAACTTTGCTTTTGTGACCAGACAGTGATATTTTGAAATTCACCTATTTCCAATGGGAAAATGGGCGAATTTGTGTCTTTTCGTTCACATAAAGTCAGAAAAAACAACATATGAATCCAAATTAACATGTATTTATACTAAAGTAATACAAAAATGACTACAAAAGATTTAGAAGTGAGTAGTTTTTCGAGATTTACGATTATACTGTAAATCACTTTCACGAATCAGCCCCCAAATGTAGTCTCCCATCATGTTCTCGTTATACTGTCCTTGGTAGCGGCGTTCAAAGTCCAGTATATCCTGGTGGAAGCGCTCGCCTTGCTCCTCCGAGTACGCTCCCATGTTCTCCTTGAATTTATCAACATGAGCATCAAGGATATGGACTTTGAGGGACATCCTACAGCCCATTGTGCCGTAGTTCTTCACCAGAGTCTCACCCAGCTCCACATAGTTTTCGGCCTTGTGATTGCCCAGGAAGCCCCGAACCACTGTGACAAAGCTGTTCCAAGCCGCTTTCTCCTTACTAGTGAGCTTCTTGGGGAATTCATTGCACTCCAGGATCTTCTTTATCTGTGGTCCGACGAAGACACCGGCTTTGACCTTTGCCTCATACAGCTTAAGGAAGAAGTCTTGAAGGTACTTGAAGGCTGCCGACTCCTTATCTAGAGCTCTGACAAATTGTTTCATAAGGCCCAATTTGATGTGCAGTAGTGACCTCAGCACCTTCCGGGGGTCCACCAGTGGCTCCCACTTGACGTTGTTCCTCCCTACAGAGAACTCGGTCCGCTGTGGCCAGTCCCGCCTGTGGTAGTGCACCTTGGTGTCCCTGCTGTCCCAAAGGCAAAGATAGCAGGGAAACTTGGTAAAACCACCTTGGAGACCCATCAGGAATGCCACCATTGCAGCCTCTTGATGCCATCTCAGAAAAATGCAGATATGTATCCACTTAGGCAGCTGGAACTAAACTGAACTGGTGGGCTTAAGGCCCCTGTATTTATACTACTATTTATATTACTGGAAAGTTCTAGAAAGTTCTAGAAGTTACTCCAAGTTTACTCAGCACTGAATCTATCTGGAATGTTCTGGAAAATAGTTAAATTTCAAAATATCACTGTCCTGGTCACAAAAGCAAAGTTTGTGGGGAATAATAGCCATTTTCTATACTTTTGAGGCATAAGCAATTAGGAAATAAAACTTACTACCCAGGAACCAAAAAAAAAAAAAAAAAAAAAATTGGTTACATGGTGTTATCTTACTAGTTTAATAAGAATATGTTTTACATATAGTAAAACCAGTATATCATTCAGTTAAAAATTACAATTACATGGTTAAGAAATGCTGATTTCAATCTTTCTAAATTTTGAATATGTTTGTGTTTAACCCTTTGCGGTCCTATGTCGGACCTGGTCTGACATTGCAATTTTCCCTTTCCAGTCCAATGTCGGACCCTGTCCGACATCATCAAAAAGATGTAAAAAACAGGTCTCTAGTCGTTTTTTCTCCAGAAAAAGCTGAGAAAACCATTCAATGGCCGAGTGAGACCAATAGGAGCCGAGAGAAGCCGGGGAGAAAAAAAAAAAAGGGGGGGGGGGCGTATCTCATGAATACACATAGCCCCAACACCACATAGACAAACACGGACATAAACAAACAAGATAGCTACTTCTGCATCCAGCGCTCAAAAGAATATCACAGACATTTGCAGAGCTTTTATTAGGTGTTATAATAATAAAATAATGACTTGGATCGCATTATTGAGGCATTTGGTGATAAAACGAGTGATCAGGAGGTGATTTATCGGTATGTACTACTATTACGAGGTATGTAAAAAATATGGCGAACAAGGGGTTGGGCGGGGCTGGAGATGCAGTACTGAGTGTCCTGTTGATATGCAGTGCCTTTTAAACCTGTTTTACTGTGAAAAAAAATACTTTTAAACAGCGCGTCTAAAATAAACTGCGTGTGTGAAAATAAATTGGACCTGACGCGCCTGAGACGTGCTGAATAAATGGACCGCAAAGGGTTAAAAGTAAGTAAAATGCCAGGCTTGGACCTCTTTTTAAAATTTAAACAAATAATTTAATCTTATCTATCATAACTATACAACTCCTTGGATTAGGACGTACTGGGAAACTGTGGAATGATTGGAGGAGTATCTTCGTCTAAGTCATCGACTCCACCAGCAATAGGGTATGGTGGGACGGAGACTCTTGGCATGACTACCCAGCTGTGTTCTGAGTAGAGCGTGGCTGTCAAGGTGGGTAACCCTGAGTTGTGAACTATCGGAAAGCCACAGAGCTTCTCAATCTGCTGCCAGCGATGTAGACGCTCACGCAAGCAAGCTGTTACCTCAGACAGCGCTTTTCTGAAAGCAAAAAAAAAAACATAGTCCGTTTAACACATAAAAGATAGTTGGTCTTATGGTTTAAGAAAAGGTTCTACAATTAAACATTCAGTATTTCAACTGATTGACCGCAGCAGACAAAAAAGTAAAGTTACTCATCTTACTTTGCTTCAAGAATTTTGTGGTCAACCTCATCCAGAGAGGAGCTATGGGCTACATGTAGTGTCCCAAAGACAGAACTCCTCTTCTTTTTTATCTTCTCTGCCTAAAAAGGAATTCACAGAGACATGTAATACCAGTGGTGTAGAAAACTGAGACACACCACAAATCTAATGCCTGGAAGGTGGAGAGGTTAAGTCTTGCAACACCTTTTTTATTTACAAAGTATATACAACAAAAGTGCACTGCAATGTCTGTGCGGTCATCTGTGTGAGCCCGATAATGTGTTTCTTATCAGCTAAAATGTGATCCCCACTGTGGTGTGATACATCTATTTTTTTAACCATACTAGAGATATTGAGGAACCAAAAATGTGCTTTTTTATGCAAAACACTAAACACTGAAGTTTTTTTTTTCTTTCACTTTGATTAGACAGTTGCAAGAGGAATTTAGTCATTGGTCACCCTACACAAGGTGTAACTTACATAGTTGTTTTGTGAAATGTTTTAATAAAAAATTCTAGAGAAAGTCACCCTGTTTGAAGCTGCAACGTGTAATGCCTAAATGCTACACAGGTGTTGTTGTTTTAGACACAACATTAATTTGTTTCCCAAAGGCAGGGGTTCAAATAAGTGGTCTTCAGGTTTACAGGTATTACATTGATCCCAATTCAGACCAAAACATTTCTGATGGAATAAATCACCTGTAAAACAAGATATGTCATAAAGGGAAAAGAAATCATGGTTATTTGAAATCTGGCAGCTTGTTTACCTCTTCCTTGGCGATGGATAACTGCAGTTCAGCATTCTGTTTCTTGATATTATAGTACTGCACCTCCACCTCATGTGTCAGCTGGAGCCACTTCTGCAAAGCCTCAGCCACTGACCAATCCCCATGCATTTCAAACTCTTTCTCTGCCTTCAATAGTGCCATACGGACCTACAAATGAGTAAAGACAAGCAAGTTTATGTCATAGGGAAACATTTTCCCAAAGTGGGGGCAGCAGCACCTACAGGCCAGGGGTTCAATACTTGAACACGAATGCTGCTGTCAGGGCTTACTTTGAATCTAACACTTACTACCTTGATGTTAGCTCTATTGTACATGTATAACATTTATTCATTAAACAACAAAAAGGAGGATCGTAAGAAAGAGTCTCACAGTCAGGATGCCTCATGCCATGAGCGGCCTTGAGCCAAGTTAGGTCTAATAAACATGTATTAACTCTTTCTTCCCAATTCCCAACTTTTTTAATTTATATTTTGTTCCTCTGGCAATAAAGTTACAAGTTTGACAACAAGCTCTCATTTCACAATCACTGCTCTTAAATCATGTCATACCATGCTGTGTGAAATGTCTAAAGACATTTGTTTTGGTACACATATTTTTTCTATTGCTGTTATTGAAACCATTAGTGCAAGAAAGACATGTTAGCAAGTTACTAAAGCGACCTAAACATTAATATTTATACTGCAGCTCCATCTGAGCGGTTTTTATGGTATTAAGAAAAATATAAAACAACAACCTGTACACTTCTCTGTTTCAAAAGTGGGACCAAAATCTGTTTTTTTGGTAGCCCGGGACAGGACAATATTAGTTGTGGTTTTCCCTGGATTGCTCAATTGTAGCACAGTTTAACAACTACAACATATAGTGACTCAAATTTAAGTCTTATCCCATGAAAGCCTTGTTATAATGTGCTGCAGCAAGATTTGTACAATCTAATGCTTGCTGCAATCTGTACCTGAACCAGCTCCTCTTCTGCATACTTGAGCCGGCTCAGCTCACTCTCTGCCCCCTCCCTCAGTGCCCGCAGCCGATGCGCTTCCCTCTTGGCATCGCTAATCTCGTCTTTCATCTTTTGCTCTAGATTTTGCTTCTCCACAGCAACTGTTCGATTTTCCTCCTGGGCTTTTTCAAGTCTAAATGAGACAAAATGAAAACAATAGCAGGAAAAAGACAACAACATTTTTTTTAATGAGCTTGGGGCAAAAAACAACCTGCTATATTTGGTTCCTGCTGTGGTTTCTTGGTGTCATAAGGCAGTAATATGGACTAAAACCAGAACTCCTCATTAAAAGCCATGCTAGTAGTCCACTGTCTTTCAAAAACACACTATACCAGTACGCTATACTGTACAATAATTAACCCTATTCAAACATTTTTTTAAAAAGGCAAAGCAATATTAACAGAGATAGCTTTAAACAAATGTAACTGCATGTCTGATTAAAACCTGCTTACCGTTGCTGTAGCTCTTGAAGGCTCTGCTCTGCGCTTTGGAGGCTTTCTAAATCTTTCATCATTTTTGAAATGTGTTCCTTAGAGGATTTATTTTGAACATAAGCAAACCAGCAGCCTCCAACACCAATAATAATAGAAATCATCAGGACAAAATCCTTCAGCCAGTTGTGGGAATGACCTTAAAGACAAAATCTATATGTTTATTTTCATTTGCAAAGTATATTTTGCAGTAATATAATTAAAGTTTGATTCATCTGGTGCTGGCTGTACACAGGTCTGGGATAGATAACTCCACTCAAAACTGCACACTGCTCAAACACTACATGAAATAAAACTCAACTCAAACCAGAAAACAAATCTAATGTAAAATATCTCTGCACATTTTTATTTTGTTTTCAGTATAAAGGCTGATTTACTCATACACAACTAAAGTGAGGCGAGACGAGTGACACAAAAAGCCAAAAAATTGCCTCCCATTATTTCAATGTGTCCACACCACACAGCAAGGCAACTTTCCTTGATCACTCTCCAGTGATTTTTTTCCATCTGTACTCACTGCAGCTGTACATTGTAGCCAATCACAATGAAGCAGCGAGTGTGGGGAGAGGAAAATTGTTTTGTCAATCACAACTGCACTGGAGGAACATTTCACTGGCAACATGGCAGTAGCAAGTTACAGAATATGAATATACAGTTAGAAATGCAGGGCAAGGGGCTCCTGAGTGGCGCATCCAGTAAAAGCACTCGCTAGAGTGCTGGATGCGCTCTATAGCCTGGACTTCGCCGGTTCGAGTCCAGGCTATTCCACAGCCGACCATGGACAGGAGCTCCCAGGGGGCGGCGCTCAATTGGCCGAGCGTCGTCCGGGGGGAGGGAGGGTTAGGTCGGCCTGCTCCTTTTATCACCTCACTTGCCTCTGGTATGTGTGAATGCACCCATCGTTCATCGCACCAAACGCAAAGCTGAGGTTGTCCTTAGACACTGATTTGTAAACACTTTGTTTGCCCTATCGTTTCGCCTCGCCCCAGTCTTGCTCAAGTTGTGTATGTGTAAATCCGCCTAAAGACACTGAAACAATTGCATTAGTTATTCTGTTGTTTTATTCTGTTATCTGCTTTTTTGTGTGCTTAGTGCTTTTTAATAATATGGTCTGGGTACACAATGTTGTGAAATTCATATTCTACAAAAAGAAACTCTGGTCTTTCTGGTAGCCCTGGAAACTAGATCTGTCTACTACATTCTATTTGCCTCACTATACCATTGTCTTTGATACTGATACTAATTCTGGCATTGCCAAATGCAACTCCTGCTAAAGCCTCAAATGCTCATTGATTTTGGCTTCTAACTAACTGTGCAGCAGCATGTGGAAACTGTCCTGTCTGGTTAGAACCTAAGAAAAGTGAAGAGAATAAACATTCCCTATCCACAAAGTAATTTTGTGAAACACACCATCAGCTGCGCTGTGTATACTGTAAGGATATGGGGCATTTAGCTTTAGTGCTGCTTTCAGTTTTCAGTGTGCATAGCAAGTTGTGGTATTTATTTGCATGTCAGCCCAAAGCAGGAGGCTGTTTGAAATCGGTCTGCTGTACTGAAATCAACTAAAGGCAAAATACTTGATTTGTAGGACATTAAATTAAAGTTTATCTCAAGAGGAATACAGTGCTCCCTCGCTATAACGCGGGTCTTGGGGGACACATAATATGAGCATTGTAACCGAAGAGCGTTATAAACAGGGGAGGGGGTGGGGGCGCCGCGGGACACACAACACACATCTAAAATACAAAATAAAATAAATCCCTCTCTATTAATGCACATACAGTGAAGCAAAAATGTAACTTTCCGTGAATTAACCATGGATAAAGCACCGTGTAATCAACGCTATATTTAAAAAAAATAAAAAAGGTAACATTCCCACTCATGGATCATTTTAACTAGCAGTGTTTAAACTATAAATAGCCTGACTAAACGGCAGTCGGGAGTTCAGTTCGAAGCGACAGACAAGCAAACTAAGTCCGAAGAAAGCGGGTCGGGAGAGGGGAAGAGGGAATGGGCTTGCCCTAGGTTCGGCTGCCGGAGCGGGGCTGAAGCAAAGCTGAAGCGTCTCGTCTCCTAGAGAAAGCTGCAGCTCCTCTCACAGCAAAAAAGTAGGAAAGATAAGCATACAGTAGGCCTAATATTTATTTAATTATAAAACAAATACTGAATCAGATGTCTGTGTTATAAAGTGCCACCGCAGCTTTTCTTCAGTTCAGATACTGTATCAAAAGGGAGAGACAGAAACAGAAGTTAGACTGAGAAGTTGTTTGTTTCAACAACACCGGTACTGTATTTACTGTAGAAATATTGCATGAATCACTAGTATAGGGAATTGGGGGACATGCTGTAGGAGCGTTCTATCCGAGGAGCATTATAAGCGAGAGCCTTATAGCGAGGGAGCACTGTACATGATGTTTTTAATTTAGGATTGTGACAGTCTGGCTTGAAGTGACGTCACGGACCAGGAAGGAGCAACACAAAAACAAAGGCAGCAAAGGTGGGTACGGGAACAAGACGCGTTTGCGCTCGGCTTTTAATAATAAATCAAATAATAAACAAAACACTTACACAAAACAAAAGGACTCGATGGCCAAAATAAACGAACAAACAAATACCGTGTGGTACAGCGGTAGCAGTTGCTTTGGGTGTATTCTCTCGCTCTATAGTACTCCTGTCTCTGGCTCAAAGGAAAAATGCCCCGATTAGCCTGGAGCGGGTTCTTTTAAGCTGTGGCTGGAGCCTTAATTAATTATCAATAAAACAATTACCTTGTTGAGGCTCCAGCCACATTCTCACAGGTTTTTAAATATAAATAATAAAAGACACAGCGCTTTTAACTGCGCCGCAAACAAAAATACAAATAATAATAAATAGGGACGGGACACTCCGCCACAAGGATCCATAGAAGGCATGAGTACTCTTGAAACATTAAACTGACTGTTATCCCTAGTATAAAGATTGGCTTTGCAACACACTTGTTTCTTAAATAAATCAATAAACCAAATAAACTAGCTTATACTAACGAAGAGGGGGGCCAAATAACACAGCATCTAGGGCCTTGAGATTTAGTTTCTGCTTGTGGCGCTGATCCAAGATTTTCAACTGGGACGTCATAAATGCAGGTTCATTAGCAGCAATCCTATAACAAGAAAAAAACAAACAAACAAACAAAATCAATGAATACATACAATAGCCTTATACTTTTACTTGCAATGTATTGCATGATGAAAGTGTGTAGAACTTCATCAAGAGTTTCTAAAAGCAATAGGTTTTCTTGCCTTTCAACCAGAAACCAGTCTGACCTACGTATAGTATAGAGACTGGAATAAAATAATTTTAATAACATAAAACTACTCAGTAAAATAACTGGTTCTGCAACAGATTTTTCTTTTTTATACAGTTACATTTTTTATTCTGAAAGAAGGAAATCGTTTTGCAAATGCCTCAAAATAGAGTGCATATATCAAATAGTTACTGGTTGTTTTTATAATATCCATTTTACATTCAGTCAATAAATAATGAGTAACATGTGGCTAATGTGTTTGGTTGTATTAAATAAAGTAATTATTTATCTTTGAGAGTTCAATTTTCAATATTTAAATAGCAGATATCAATCTTCAAACCAGGTAAAATGGTTGACACTTCTAGTGTTTAATTAAAGTACTTCTATAATCAGCATCCATTGCTGGTTCTGTTGTCCCCTGCAATATAAAATAAGAACAATACAACTTTCACTCGTTCTGTTTCTTGAAAGAGATAGAAATCAAAGGGTATAATCATGACTTCTATACATGGATTAAATTATTAATGAATTACCATACATTTCTGTTTGAAATTCACTTTTAGTGGTCACTGAAAAGTAATCACATTAGCCTGTTGCAACAGTCAGCAGTTTTATTAAGGACAATTAATTCTAATTTCCTACCATTAAAGAACACTACATTTGGGGTTCCTTGGGGTAATTTTAAAAACGGTGTTTGGAATACAATATTTGGTATGTTTCGGATTTGTATCAACTTTTTTGACAGCCAGCTCGAAATGTATAGCCTGGTGTGTTTGATTCAGTGTATAACTAATGTGTTTCTTCTGCAAGCTTTTGTAGCTCTGTGTTGATTTCTTTCATTACCAGCAGTCTGCAGTGTTGAGTCAAGACATACAGAATTCTTGACAATATTCCTTCACTTCAGTAAAATCAAACAGAGTAAGAAACCTAGGTTGTACTCCAAAAACACTAAACATAATTGTACATTGATACACAGGACATAGATGCAGCTTTTCTAACTACCATACAGTAGATGCAACCTTTTTAGAAAACTGCTACTGCTGTAAATACAAAATTAGAGCTGAAAGGTATAAAAAAGGCCAACATCCTTTGCAACAGTCAGGGCAGTGCAGGTTCGCGCTGTGCAAAGTCGCCGGTCTTAGCTGGAGATTCTGGAGGGAGCATGTTTTGGCTCTGGTGCTCCCGCAGGGAGTGTTTCTCCTCATCACGCTACAGCGGACCCTACAGGCCAGGTGCCTGGTGAGCTCAGGTGGACAGCTGCAGGGTTGGCCCCACGCTGACACATGTTAGAATCTTATTGGACTCATATTACTCAAACTGACTTACAGGAAATGTGACAAATGCTTTATAAACCAAGATAAGTTCAGTGCCAAGCATTGTGTGTGTGTGTATTTAGTGTAAGATGAGCTAGGAATGTTCTACCAAAGTGACTCACCGTGGCAGGGTGTTACCGTTGACTTTGTAATCCCTAAAATTGGTCTCGTACTGAGGCAGTTCAACAAACTCAACCACCCACTGCACTGTTTCTTCCAATGTCCAGTTGTGTACTGTAAGAAAAAGATTTACACTTGTTATTATGGATTCAAATAATCTGTTTCATAAATGTATGTAGCTGACACAAGATGTTTATAATACTGAAAACTGTAGTTCATGTTGCAACAGAACCATTCAAACCAGGCATAATGTGAATCAAGACCAAACTGAGCTATTGTTAGCTAGTATTAAACTATATTAGTAACAACTGTATACTACACTATTGTTTATATATACTGTAATATTAACCCATTTTGGTTCTAAAACTAGAAAGGAAAACTGATACAACTCAGGAAGAAACCTTACATAAATAATCAAAAACCTGGTTCTACTGTTCCTCTCCATAGATTATTTTTATATATACATACAGTCAAACGTGTATTAAGAAACCACTCAAGGGACAGTCTAATAGTGGTCTCTTAACATAGGTGGTCTCTTAAAAGAGGGCCCATAACTTTTTTATTTATCTCTGACATGCTTTCCTGTAATTATGTATGTCTTACATACACTATAAAAGCCAGCAGATGTAATATGAACAAAAGGAAGTATGTAATTTAATAACATTCATTTAGATAATGCATTTACAAAACAAATTATTTTGTGAAAGTAATGAGTGCTTGCCTTTCTCAGGTCACACAAAATGTTTTAAATTCTTTGCAAATTTCAATGCCTGTGTCTGCCTTTCAGGTACGTGTTGATTCATTGCATCCTGAAACCAAAGCCAGCATAAGCATATGATCTTTTTCGATTACCGCACACATTGTTTTCATACTCTCAAGTATGGCTTGAATTTTTCGTTGTTTATTTTCCTTTTAACGGTTTGCCTTTAAGTCTTAAGCCGCTACATCCTAATTATGAAAGCATTCTGTTAAATTAGCGGGAATGAACAACACAACACGAAACTGACACATTGGAAGCTACCTAGTTCCCAGGCAAGTGCGAGAACGAAATGCAAGTTACAGTAGCATCTGGGGGAAGTGATTAATGTCATTGCTTGCTCTTGTGTTCGAATAATGAAGACGGTGAGACAGAATCAGCAAGTCAATCAGGACATCAAGGTAAAAGGAAGCGACTTTGTTTAGTAATTAACAGCTTTTTCTGAGTTTAATTAAGATATTGAATAGGCGCAAAACACGGTCACGTGAACAAAAATAAAAACCTAAAACTTCAAGCCCTAGTTCTTTCCGTTTCAAAATGCTGTATCTGCGTCTTTCTAGTGCCAAATTTTTCAGCAGTTTTTCTGGCACTTACTGTCTTTACAAGTTTAATAACTTTAATTCTGTCCTCTAGGGAGGACCTTTTGTTTCTCCACGTTTTCTCTCTTCCTTTACAAGAGAGCGCTGTTGTTTTATTGATTACGGATAAAAGACCGCTAAAATGGTTACCGTATTCCTTTGAATTTTGCAGGGGGGTGACTACTTCTGCAAACCACTGTATATATATAAAATACAGTCGTCTCCGGCTAAGAGAACACCCCTCAGGAAGCAAGTGAAGTGTTCTTATAGCCAAAGTATTCTCTAAGATGGAGAGTTAGCCACCAGACACAATATGAATAAAGCAATAAATAAATATGTATTACTTGTAATGATGCAAGTGCATCAACTGAATAATCAAAAGAAAAGCAATAGGTAAGTGTATGTTAATATACTATACTAATAAAGCAACAGACAAACTAACGTTAATAGACTAACTATCAAACTATATTAACACAGCACCCCTACACACGTTAAAAAATGCAGCAGCAATATACAAGACATGCACATTATTTCAATTTTTTTTTAAATTAATTTTCTGCTTCCAAACATAAAAAAAAGACAAAATAAGGTAAGATATAATACAGAAACAATGACGGAAAAAGAGTCATTGAAAAACTGTATTACTATTTGGTGACATAATTGAAAATAAAATAAGTAAATAAATAAATAAATAAATGTATAGGCTAAATCATCTTATTAGCATTACCTACACGTGTACAGCATATAGTAAACAAACAAAAGTACCTGCATTAAATACAGGACCCTACAGAGAGAGGAAAGAAGAAAAAAAAGGAAAGAGTTGGGTCTCAGACTATTGCGAGAAAGTGCACTCAACAATAATAGGAGTTAGGGAGTGGGGGCTGTAAGTTGTAAGGTATCGAAATATGAGAGAAAGGGCTGCCATGCAGTATAGAATTTAATACTAGATCCCTTAAGAGTAAATCTGATTTTTTTAAAGTTTGAGGAATTGCAAGATGTCTCTAATCCAATGAACATGAGAGGGTGGGGCAGCCTGCCTCCAATTCATCAAAATAAGGAGGCGGGATTGGAGTTTGGACAAAGGTAGCCCGTCAGGTGCAATGCCAAATATCAGTGATATGGAGTCAATGGGTAAATAAAAAAATTGGGAGAAGGTCTCAAAGACAAAGTTCCAAAATGCGTCTAGCCTGGGACAGGTCCAGAACATATGGATCAATGAGGCTGGAGCCTGCTTACATCTATCACATGTAGGATCAATATTAGGACAAATGTTTAGTTTTGGACATGTGGATGCGACAAAATAATATCGTCTGTAAAATTAAAGCCAAGGTCCTGCTCCCAGGCAGCCCTTATAGCAGTTATTGAAGGACAATGTAAGGAAAAAAATAGAATTGTAAATTTTAGAAACCATACCCCTACATTGAGGATAAAGTTTAACCCTTTGAGTAGTACGAAAGTACCGGTACATTCGCTACTCTCTGGTCCCCGGGGAGTACAAACGTACCGGTACGTTCTGCAACTTTAAACTTGAATTACTGAGCCTACACAACCCCTGATCACATAATATTATAACACTAGATTTCTGTAACACCTTTTATTGGTCTGTTGCGCCCTCTGCCAGATATTGACTGAATTACATATAATAAACCGAGTCAAAAAAATGTCAACTGTGTTTCTAAACTGGCGAAAATCGCTCAGTGAGAAAGAAGTATTAGTAATAACACTGAATTCAGATTCCAATTTAAATTCAATTCAATGTTTACCTGGATATGATTTATTCATGTCTCTCTCTCTCTCTCTCTCTCTCTCTCTCTCTCTCTCTCTCTCTCTCTCTCTTTTTCTTGTTAGGATGTGCTGTTGTGGTTGTTCCACCAAGTTGTTTATTCTTTACTGCCTACCTGTTATTTTTTTAGTCAAAACCTTTCCCTATGACTAAATAAAAAATATATTTATTTGTTTTATTTATTTACGGTAAAAATTATTTGTCTGTATTTCGTCAGTATTCATTACATACATACAAACATATAGCTTTCAGCTTGTTTGTATGCCGTACTCATAATAATCAAGCGCATGCAGAAGACAGAAGAAAAACCTCACTCCTGTAGGAGTGCATTTTAGAACTCACTACTCAAAGGGTTAAGTAGAGAATTGATGGGGGATTCAACAGGTAAATTGGGGAAATGAGTCACCTTACTACACACAAAGTGTCAAATCTGCAAGTACCGAAAGAAGTGTGTATTTGGAATATTACAATTTTGAGAAAGTTGCTCAAAAAGAAGCACAATTATCATCAATATACAGATCTTTCACAAATTGCAGACCCTTACCATGCCATGCAGGAAGGAAACATTCAAAGAGGGTGCAAAATTATGATTCATAGCAATGGGAGAGAACATTGATTGAGATTGAAAACCAAAATTCTGTCTAAACTGGGCACAAATTTTAAGAGAATGTTTTACTATAGGATTAGAACTAAACTGTGTAAAGGAAAGCGGCAGTGAGGAACATATCAATGCTGGTAAAGATGTAGGCTGACAGGAGGCAGCTTCAATCAGTAGCCAGGCAGGCCCTGTCTGCTGTAGATGATGGTGGAGCCAGTATCTGATACAACGAATATTAGCTGACCAATAATAAAATTGAAAGTTGAGCAAGGCCAATCCTCCCAACCATTTAGGCCTTTTAAAGAAGGACCTACGAATATGCAGGTTTTTCTTATTCCATATGAAAGATAAGTGTATCCAGTGACTTGAAAAAACACGAGGGGAGGATGTAGAAGGGCCAGATAAATAAAGAAGGAGATCCACGAACCACCCCTCTAACAAGCTGATTACTGCGAAGGGGAGCAGCAAGGGGCTGAATTGCAATGGCAAATAATAGAGGGGATAGGGGGTATCGGGTTCCACGCTGAAAAAGAAAAATATCCTGAGTTTATATTGTTGGTACGAACCAAGGCAACTGGGTAATAGAGTAATTTTATCCAAGAAATAAAGTTTTGACCAAATCCAATTTTTTTAAGGATAGCAAAGAGATTCCACGCAGTCAAAAAGCCTTCTCAGTGTAGGAGATGAGATTCTGCATAAAGTATTAATTAGGTATTTGATAATAAGTTTCTTTACTTCTGTGTTAAAGTTTTATTTTCATATTTTGATACAGCTTAAAGCACATTTGCAGTCTCTCGTATCTTGGCGTCTGGGCAGACAGCCAAAGTTAGCAGGTGTCTAATCAAGATGGTCTAATCAGATGCTGTCTGAACAGGTGTGTTTTGAGGAGGCCAGAGTAACCAGAGTGCATCTAAAACATAGAGGAGAAAAGTAGTGGCTCACACAGGTGATAGACTATTATCACACGGACAGATAGACGGGCACCGTGAGCTGTAAAGGCTGATTGATGAGCTATCAGGAGGCTCATTGAAACAACAGAAATGTCAGAAGACCGCTCACTTGAGGAATGCAGACTGATATAATCTTCAATACACGGCAGCAGGTCCCGACTGATAAATACAAATAATACCACAACATTTCATTGTTATAGTATGTTTAATATGTAGGGGTCAATTTGACAGATCCTGGTCGGAATAGGTATGATGGTATTTTATCTCCCTAATTTTTGCAGTCTAATTCTTTGTCAGTGTAATTAGTACATATATTTAGAAGTCGTCAAGCACAGCTCTGTATCTTAACCGTTTGCGGTCCAATGTCAGACCAGGTCCGACATTACAATTTTCCCTTTCCGGTCCGATGTCGGACCCTGTCCGACATCATCAAAAAGACGTAAAGCACAGGTCTCTAGTCATTTTTTCTCCGGAAAAAGCTGAGAAAACTATTCAATGGCCGAGTGAGACCGATAGGAGCCGAGAGAAGCGGGACAAAAAAAGGGGCGGATCTGAGCAATACACATAGCCACCGGCACCACAGAGATAACACAGACATAAACAAACAAGATAGCTGCTTCTGCATCCAGCGCTCAAAGAATATCATGGACATGTGCAGAGCTTTTTGAGATGTTACAGTAATAAAATAATGTCTTGGATCACATTATTGAGGATGTTTGATGATAAAAACGAGTGATCAGGAGATGATTTTTCAGTATGCACGACTATGAAGAGGTATGTGAAAAATACAGCGAACAAGGGGTGGGGCGGGGCTGGAGATGCAGTACTGAGTGTCCTGTTGATATGCAGTACCTTTGAAACCTGTTTTACTGTGAAAAAAATATATTTTCAAACAGCGCGTCTAAAATAAACTGCGCGTGTGGAAATAAATTGGACCTGACGCACCTGAGACACGCTGAATAAATAGACCACAAAGGGTTAAACACACGCACCACAATTTAAATTTCAATTCCAAAAACAGTCAAAATGACTGCCTTGGTCATTCTAGTGTTAATCGGGCAAGTGTCTTGTCACAGTACAGTACAATTAATTTAATTACAAAACAGAAGGGAAATGTGCTGCATACTCTATCTGGCAATGGGACAAATGCATACCACACAGAAAGCTATGTGAATTTAAAAAGTGCAAGTTTCTTGTAATATGGTAGCTTCTAAGTCAGTGAGAACAAAATATACACTGACTTCCAATACAGGCCACAGTGCACTTATTGAAAAGTAATTATCCAAGACCTCTGGTAAGATGGAGCATGACAATTTTGGCAAGAAAACTTTTGGGGCAGAAATTAAAATGCAAGTTTCAAACAGGCTGTGCTTCAGAAAGGAACGGATTACCCTTTCAAGTGAACTGCACAAATAACTTCTAAGAATGACTTTCTCCTGACAGTCCAAGAAATGTTCAGGATTCCTTATAAAAAAAAACTGCACTGTACATTGTAGTGTCTGTTCAGTACAGAGAAGAGAAGGAGGGTAAAGATAATTTAAACAGGGACCAATGTGTTTATTAGAGGCAGTTAAGTTCTAACATTTCAGTTTAACATTATCTGTATGCAAATAATTGCTGCATCATACATATTCCCAGTAATTTTTAACAAAGAAAGAACACACACAACTAGTTATAAGTCTGTTCCAATATCATGGAACCAAACTCATACTCATACAATCACAAAATAATAATCTACAGTCGATACACTTTAAACTTTAAAATGATGCTTACTGTAATTCTATTTATTACATTAAAACTAGGCTTGCTACTATTCGTTTTTTTGTTTTTTTTTGCCAAATCAATGATCAATATTGATATTTTTGAAAGAATTTACCCCCATCAATTCAAGCAGAGAATGGGTGAAATTGACCTTTATGATTTAAAAAAAAAGAATTTTTATGCCATTAAGAAACATCTCATTTAGTGAAACACCTTTATCATTATTCAACATGCAACAAAAAAATTAGACAGTTGAACAGAACTAACTTGCACTTGTTATTTGGAGTCTGAGCTCCTCCCCTCTCCTGCTTCAGCACAGCTGAACTACTCTTGGGTCCCATTTTCAAATCAAACTAGTAACTGTCACTGTATACCTATAGCTAAAGCTTACCCACACCTTAACTCGCTAATTTCAAAGTAGGCTCTTTGAATGACAGGCACTGTAGCTGGCAAATGAAAGTGCACAGTTGGTGCAGGTCTTGATGATTGACAGTCATTTAAATAAATAAGAGCATTCTAGCGCTGCTTCAGTCAAGGAGATCTGTCGGAACAGGATGAAATGACTGACAGTGAAACTACAGTAGTCTATTAAGGGACCACTGAGTTGACTGACAGCGACCCCTAGCCATTCAGAGCAGAATGGAAACGGGACAGACAGCAAGTATAAAAACTATACAAACTTGGGCTCCCGAGTGGCGCATCCAGTAAAGGCGCTCCACGTGGAGTGCAGGATGTGCCCTATAGTCTGGACTTCGCGGGTTCGAGTCCAGGCTATTCCTTTGCCGACCGAGGACGGGAGCTCCAGGGGGTGGCACTCAATTGGCCGAGCGCTGCCTGGGGGGAGGGAGGGTTAGGTCGGCCAGGGTGTCCTCGGCTCGCCGCGTACCAGTGACCCCTGTAGTCTGGCCGGGCGCCTGCAAGCTTGCCTGTAAGCTGCCCGAGAGCTGCGTTGTCCTCTGACACTGTAGCTCTTGGGTGGCTGCATGGTGAGTCCGCAGTGTGAAAAAAAGCAGTCAGCTGACGGCACACGCTTCGGAGGACAGCGTGTGTTTGTCTTCGCCCTCCCGAGTCAGCGCAGGGGTGGTAGTGGTGAGCTGAGCCTAAAAATAATTGGCCATTCCAAATTGGGGAGAAAATAATAAAAAATAATAATAATAAAAAAAAAACTCTACACAAACTAGAGATGATTTCTAAATTATTATTTTTGGTAAGAAAATAAAAAATAGCGAATGGTTTTACTGACGTTTATCCTATATAATTTTTTTTTTCAGTTTAACAAGCTTTACTGATTAAAATCGAAAAGTAGCAAGCCTAATTAAAACTATTTCAGACCTGGTCATTTCAACCTGTTGGCAACCAGCACAGGTACACAGGTCAAACACAATGTGATGGCAATAAGTAAACCATCACTCCAGCACTTGGCTCAGTGAGCTGGAATTACTTTCTAGTGTGATAATGTATTAAAAAAAAAATTTGGGGGAGTAAGTGACTAAATGTCAAGAATAGCAATCCAACTGTGAACCCAGGAAGCTGTGTACACACACTTCCAAAAGAGAACTGACCACAGCAGGTTAACCAACATACAATTGTCTGTTATATTACAGTAAGCCTGGTTCATTTTTGTGATATGAGAAAAAACATATTTTAGTTAGGGAAGGGCTTGCACACCTACAGTGAACATTGCAACTTTAAAGGGCAAAAAATATAAAAATGATTTGTTGGAAATATTATTGAGAAAAATATAAACAATTTATGAACCTAAATGCATGGATCAAATAAGAGATCAGTTAGGGCCAATATCTTTGATAACTTCAAGGTATGTGTGTATCAACTATGAAAGAATCAACAGTATGATAAGCAGACTTATGAACATATGATAAAAATGTAAACAGCTGGGCAAAATGATAGTATTGGCTAGAGTGCGGTACACATAATTACTCTACATGTTTGAACACTAATTTAATGATTTAAATACAGTAGACTCTGGCTAAGAGAACACCCCTTGGGAAGCAAGCGAAGTCTTCTCTTAGGGTTCTCAAAGACTGAGTTGACCACAGGACACAATGGGCAGGACTTTCAAAAGTTCGTAAAATAATAACTGCAGTGTTAATCAACAAACCATTATGTAGCACTGATTTTGTCATTTTCATTGATTATGCCTATCTCGTTATTAAATAATCATGCTAATGTGATTTCCGAAATTATGTTGATTTACCAAATAGGCAGCAGTGTGGAGTAGTGGTTAGGGCTCTGGACTCTTGACCGGAGGGTCGTGGGTTCAATCCCAGTTTGGGGACACTGCTGCTGTACCCTTGAGCAAGGTACTTTACCAAGATTGCTCCAGTAAAAACCCAACTGTATAAATGGGTAACTGTATGTAAAAATAATGTGTAAAAAATAATGTAATTGTATGTAAAAATAATGTGATATCTTGTAACAATTGTAAGTCGCCTTGGATAAGGGTGTCTGCTAAGAAAGAAATAATAATAATAATAATAATAATAATAATAATAATAATAATAATAATAATAATAATCCTAACAAGCAGTTCTTCTTGCGACTATTTGTTTTGTTTGCGTGGGAATTTAAAAGCAAATCGGTGTTAATTGTCATAATTTAGCAGGAGTTAATTTGCACTTGGAAAAGGAGGGTTTTCATTAATGAGATACTATATAACTCACCTTGAAACAGAAATTCAACAGACCGCGGCTGTGATGCCGATGATACATACAGAGACTACCTAGACAACAAGTGTTATTTCCTAATTGCTTATGCCTCAAAAGTATAGAAAATGGCTATTATTCCCCACAAACTTTGCTTTTGTGACCAGGACAGTGATATTTTGAAATTGACCTATTTTCCAGAACATTCCAGATAAATTCAGTGCTGAGTAAACTTGGAGTAACTTCTAGAACTTTCTAGAACTTTCCAGTAATATAAATAGTAGTATAAATACAGGGGCCTTAAGCCCACCAGTTCAGTTTAGTTCCAGCTGCCTAAGTGGATACATATCTGCATTTTTCTGAGATGGCATCAAGGTCATAGGAGACTTCAAAATGGTGGCATTCCTGATGGGTCTCCAAGGCGGTTTTACCAAGTTTCCCTGCTATCTTTGCCTTTGGGACAGCAGGGACACCAAGGCGCACTACCACAGGCGGGACTGGCCACAGCGGACCGAGTTCTCTGTGGGGAGGAACAACGTCAAGTGGGAGCCACTGGTGGACCCCCGGAAGGTGCTGATGCCACCACTGCACATCAAATTGGGCCTTATGAAACAATTTGTCAGAGCTCTAGATAAGGAGTCGGCAGCCTTCAAGTACCTTCAAGACGTCTTCCCTAAGCTGTCTGAGGCAAAGGTCAAAGCCGGTGTCTTCGTCGGACCACAGAAGCTCACTAGTAAGGAGAAAGCGACTTGGAACATCTTTGTCGCAGTGGTTCGGGGCTTCCTGGGCAATCACAAGGCCGAAAACTATGTGGAGCTGGTTGAGACTCTGGTGAAGAACTACGGCACAATGGGCTGTAGGATGTCCCTCAAAGTCCATATCCTTGATACTCATCTTGATAAATTCAAGGAGAACATGGGAGTGTACTCGGAGGAGCAAGGCGAGCGCTTCCACCAGGATATACTGGACTTTGAACGCCGCTACCAAGGACAGTATAACAAGGACATGATGGGAGACTACATTTGGGGGCTGATTCGTGAAAGTGATTTACAGTATAATCGTAAATCTCGAAAAACTACTCACTTCTAAATCTTTTGTAGTCATTTTTGTATTACTTTAGTATAAATACATGTTAATTTGGATTCATATGTTGTTTTTTTCTGACTTTATGTGAACGAAAAGACACAAATTCGCCCGTTTTCTCATTGGAAATAGGTAAATTTCAAAATATCACTGTCCTGGTCACAAAAGCAAAGTTTGTGGGGAATAATAGCCATTTTCTATACTTTTGAGGCATAAGCAATTAGGAAATAACACTTACTACCCAGGAACAAAAATTGTGTTACATAGTGCAATTCAATATTTGTAATTACGGAAATATTTTAGAGTTTTATATACTTGTGATTATGAATGAAATTTGTTCAATTGCTTTAACAATTTGTAACCTTATGCCTGGAACACACTGCATGATGACATCGCAGAAAGGGATGCATGAATGCATAAAAAGTACAGTGGCAATGGAGTGAATCAATAGGCGATTTTTTGTCTAGAACTTAAGGCGACGTGATTGTGAAAACCACGTATGACTGGGGACATGCATGTATTCTCTCTCTCTATTAAACACACACACACGCATACATACATACATACATACGTACATACATACATACATATATACATACATATGTAGCCCTGTGGTTAGTGTCACTTTAAATAAAGTGCAGCGCTTTGAACAAACCTTCAGAGATGCTGGGCTTGTAATTAGACACACTACACAGCCTGAAGGGGTTTTGTTTTAAAGCCACTACACATCCAAGCACTGCTCGGGCCTGCAACAGTAATTATGAATTTTAACACAATGGTTAGTAACACAGCACCACCCTACACATGTTAAAAAATACAAACATGATGCAGCAGCGATGACAAGTCAGTTTTGAAAAGATTGAATAAACAATTTGAATTTCAGTCTGATGATGAGAAGTTATCAGGTTACAAAACACTACTGTATCAGTTTTGAATCGGTCAGCAATGAATCGTTATTGTCGGTGCCAAAAAGGTGTTCTTTTAAGCGAAGTTCCTGTTCCTTTAGCCGGAGCATTTCCAATGGGAAATGTTCTGTTTCATCACAAGGGTGTTCCCTAAGCTGTTCTCTTAGGAGGTGTGCTTATATGCGGAGACTACTGTATATGTGCATAACTGGTCAAGTCTGCCATCTTTCTTTTTGCTCCAATCACTGGGTAGTGAAATAAGTAGTGTTCTTTAGTATTGAACACATATTATTTTGACAATTCGTTTTGACAGTTTGCAAAGTGTACATTGTACTAAGAGGAAATATGTCAATTGAGAGCCGCAATATACTAATTTAAGTATTTGTTGCATCCTCTTATCGAGATCTCTAGCATTGCATGAGTCGTGCGTCATTTTTTCTAATAAATAATGTATTTCAACACTAGAACTACCGGAGTCGTCTTTTTGGTGCATCACGGTTTTTAAATGCATTTTGTTTTTTTAAATGCACTGATTTGGCAGCTAGGCACCTGTGCTTTCTTGGCTTTCCCTAAATATATATATTAAACATCTCAAACCATCAGTAGACCCAGGGTTGCAGAAACTTATGGAGATATACAATGCCTTGCGAAAGTATTCGGCCCCCTTGAACTTTGCGACCTTTTGCCACATTTCAGGCTTCAAACATAAAGATATGAAACTGTAATTTTTTGTGAAGAATCAACAACAAGTGGGACACAATCATGAAGTGGAACGAAATTTATTGGATATTTCAAACTTTTTTAACAAATAAAAAACGGAAAAATTGGGCGTGCAAAATTATTCAGCCCCCTTAAGTTAATACTTTGTAGCGCCACCTTTTGCTGCGATTACAGCTGTAAGTCGCTTGGGGTATGTCTCTATCAGTTTTGCACATCGAGAGACTGAAATTTTTGCCCATTCCTCCTTGCAAAACAGCTCGAGCTCAGTGAGGTTGGATGGAGAGCATTTGTGAACAGCAGTTTTCAGTTCTTTCCACAGATTCTCGATTGGATTCAGGTCTGGACTTTGACTTGGCCATTCTAACACCTGGATATGTTTATTTGTGAACCATTCCATTGTAGATTTTGCTTTATGTTTTGGATCATTGTCTTGTTGGAAGACAAATCTCCGTCCCAGTCTCAGGTCTTTTGCAGACTCCATCAGGTTTTCTTCCAGAATGGTCCTGTATTTGGCTCCATCCATCTTCCCATCAATTTTAACCATCTTCCCTGTCCCTGCTGAAGAAAAGCAGGCCCAAACCATGATGCTGCCACCACCATGTTTGACAGTGGGGATGGTGTGTTCAGGGCAATGAGCTGTGTTGCTTTTACGCCAAACATAACGTTTTGCATTGTTGCCAAAAAGTTCGATTTTGGTTTCATCTTATCAGAGCACCTTCTTCCACATGTTTGGTGTGTCTCCCATGTGGCTTGTGGCAAACTGTAAACGACACTTTTTATGGATATCTTTAAGAAATGGCTTTCTTCTTGCCACTCTTCCATAAAGGCCAGATTTGTGCAGTATACGACTGATTGTTGTCCTATGGACAGAGTCTCCCACCTCAGCTGTAGATCTCTGCAGTTCATCCAGAGTGATCATGGGCCTCTTGGCTGCATCTCTGATCAGTCTTCTCCTTGTATGAGCTGAAAGTTTAGAGGTACGGCCAGGTCTTGGTAGATTTGCAGTGGTCTGATACTCCTTCCATTTCAATATTATCGCTTGCACAGTGCTCCTTGGGATGTTTAAAGCTTGGGAAATCTTTTTGTATCCAAATCCGGCTTTAAACTTCTCCACAACAGTATCTCGGACCTGCCTGGTGTGTTCCTTGCTCTTCATGATGCTCTCTGCGCTTTAAACGGACCTCTGAGACTATCACAGTGCAGGTGCATTTATACGGAGACTTGATTACACACAGGTGGATTCTATTTATCATCATTAGTCATTTAGGTCAACATTGGATCATTCAGAGATCCTCACTGAACTTCTGGAGAGAGTTTGCTGCACTGAAAGTAAAGGGGCTGAGTAATTTTGCACGCCCAATTTTTCAGTTTTTTATTTGTTAAAAAAGTTTGAAATATCCAATAAATTTCGTTCCACTTCATGATTGTGTCCCACTTGTTGTTGATTCTTCACAAAAAATTACAGTTTCATATCTTTATATTTGAAGCCTGAAATGTGGCAAAAGGTCGCAAAGTTCAAGGGGGCCGAATACTTTCGCAAGGCACTGTAATACTGTATACCTAGAACTACCACAGCTGTCATTTTGACTGTCATAGTAAAAACAGTGGGTTTGGCTTTGCGCTTGTTTTGAATAGCTACAGGAGACATTTTCAGATGTGATTTATCTATCAACAGCTGTAAAAATACTTATATTCTATTTAAAAATACTTATTTTCTAGTTAAAATGAATAGCCCAATACATCGCAGGACTGCACAGCAAGTCTTAGGCGTGATTATATTGAAAAACAAACCAAAAAGAGTTACTGAATAATAGTGTACCAAACCAGCTATTGCAAGACTGGAGATGGAAATTACCACTGAATAGCCAACAGAGTCGAACTAAAATAAAAGGGTAAACAGAAAACACTTGTATAAAACAATCAAACAAACAAATCTCGGGCACGATTTTCTATATCTCCACAGAGTGTCGTAAGCTCCCACTGCATGTCAAAAGTCATCTCTGAGCTGCTAAAACCAAAGTTTTTACACTCCAAATATCACAGGCAAGATGGGGGAATGTCTGATTTACAAAGAAATTGTGGGAAAATACAAGTGAGGAAATCGGAATTAAAGATAAGCACTATGTTTGGTATGTTAAAATAAACACACTGTTTTGACTACAATTAACACAGAACAGTTTTGTAGCGTGTGACGCTGCAGTAGTTTTATACACATTTTAATATACCGTAAAAAAGACTGCTGTGGTAGTTCTAGGTATGTATGTACGTCCGGTAGTTCTAGTGTTAAATGTATAAATCTTTGTGCTGAAATAACACTAATGTGTTTTGGGTAGGCTACACATTACATTATCTAAAAATATAAATCTGTACAGTAGGCCTATACAGTGTACAGTAAAGTAGTAAAATCAAATGAATACTTAGCGTACTTTCTTTTTACTTTAGCCTGTAAGCTACTGTTAACACAAAAATAAATTATGCTGCTGCATTGTACACATTGGTGTACAATGCGAATAAAAGATTAATTTAAATTGAAACTGAATCATAGTTTTTTTTTTTTTTTTTTTTTTTTATTATTATTTTTAAGTTGGCCTACTTAGTAGTCTAGACAATTAAGACAAAACAGATCATTGTGCCGCATTGACAAGTTATGATACTTACAGAAGGACAGTCAATTCTCGTTAATATGAATTTCAAGGGACCAGCAATACATTTTGCATTACACCACTAATTTGTATTATGATGAGTAGTCTATAAGCCAAATGTATACTGTCAGTTTTTATTTAAGTTAGTGGTGCAGTGCTAAATTATGCACAATTACAAACCACTTGCACATTAATAGAACAGGTGTGTTCCCTTTTCCTATACAGATGCTCAGAATGAGCTGGAGGGGCACATGTGTGCAGTCTATTGCTCCCAACATGTTGGGGAAACCAGAAATGTACTAGAAATTTGTTTTAAAGGTTTGTAAGTACACCCTGCTTTTAGGGAAAAATAGGTATGTGGGTGTTCGAAATGTATGAAATACCCTTCTCATCCTACCAATCACGTGTTCTTGCTGAAGACAATGTCTCCTTCTTGCTGCAATCACAGAGGCCATGGTTAGGAGGATAGTGTTTTTCATTCTGGCTTTTAAAGGTTTGCTAATTGCGACTGTTTAAAACATGCTTTCAAAAGTTCTTAACAAATTGATGCAATTGTAAGTGTTGCAATTGCTGGCAGCTTTAGTACATCTCATTATAATATTTGAGAACCCTCATTTGCACTATCTCCACTCCATTTTTGTGAATTTATGCAAGAACTATGGTGGCCCTGAAGTGCAAAACGAAAACAAAAAGTATGCCAAAAAATATAGTGTCTTCTAAAAGTAGTGTGCATTTTTCTAAAAGTAGTGTGCATTTTTCTAAAAGTAGTGTGCATTTTTTTGGTATAAAGTGCGCACCTTTTTTAAATGAATGCTGAAAAAAATGTGTGCGGAAATAACACTTTTAAAATGGATATGACGCAGTCCCTTTGACCAAACTCGTGTAAATTCAATATTACAAAATCAACTTGGCTCATCAAGCACCTATATATATATATATTTTTAGCCATGTTTATCACATGGAAATGTCTGATAAACAATGACATCATTAGTTGCGCAGAAATCTACTGAGCACCAACTGCGGTTGTAATACACACAGTTAGTGCGCATTAACTTGATACTTACTCTGAAAAGGATTAACTAGTGCGGTTGTCGCTGCCTTTTGTAACCGAACTGTGTGTGTATACAAACCGTATTAAGAGGAAAAGGTGAACTCACGACTGCATTTAGCCTGTGTGTGTGTACGTAGCCTTAGTTCCAACAGTGCATCTCTATTAGCATAGTAGCTAGTGGATGTGCACTTTTATCAACTTTTTGTTGACAGTGCAAAATTGAAATCTTAGTAAGATCATTACCCTAAACATTTTTTTAAAAATAGGAACTTTGTTCAGACTAACCTTGTGAAGATTTCCAGCATTTCCACAATTCCTCTAGCGTGATGTGCTGATCTTCCCTATGTAAATGACTGTGTTTGTTGGTTTGTTGCTGTTTCATATCTTCAATTATGAACTGTAAAAATAAATACATAAATCAATTAAATAAAAAGATGACAATCATAACTGCCTTAAGCACATTTCCCTACAAAAGTTTTGAAGAGATTTTGTTTTAATGAAAATAAATACCTCAATCTTTATTTTAGCTACATTCGCAAGTCATTACCATCATGTTAATGTATGCAGGCCCATTGCCTTAATTTTAACACAACAGACGCAAACAATACTTTTCTTCAAACAGAGTACTTAAAGTTATAGATGTTATAAATTATAGAACGTCCACAAACACAAGCTGAGCCATAAAGAATATGGATACTGTGGAAATGTCAGGAAAATTGATTTCAACAAGTTAGTTATTTAATAAAACTTTAACATTTATTACAAATGTAATATAAACCATCCAAAATTGTAATGAAGTCAATCCAGCTAAATAAATTATTAGTTTAGTCAACCCATTAACTTGGTTCCTGAAATCTATCAGGTAAGATACATTCTACTGCACATCTGAAACTGTATCTTGACCTCCCTGCTAAGGTAATTATTCATCTTAATATACTACATGCTAATACAAATAATAATTCTAAAAATATATAGATCCTGTTATCAGCCATAGATACAGTATTGAATAGATAAGTTATGTCCAAAATGAGCGCTGCTACAGCAAGGTGCTTTATTTTCTATGCTGGTTTATGCAGGTTTGCAAACTGTCCAGGCAGGAATTCATTGTCACACTCCCAAGGCAATTATAACTGCAACTTCAGGCAGACTTGAGAGAATAATGTTCACATACAAATAAAAAATAAAAGCCTCACTCATTAGCAGCTCTTATAGAGTAAACATTTTTAACTCCCACACTGTAAATACAAAGATCTGTAAAACACTTCACAGAGAAGAAGGCACACCTGTTACAATTCAAAGGGTATGTTACAATACAGTATGTGTGTGCTAAAATAACCACGTGTGTGATTTAACAAAGCAACCAAGCTGAGTTTGCTTTTAAATTGAGAAGTGTCCTGAAACTAATCTGAGTATCTAACTTTAAGACTCCCCAAATCAATAACACACTGATTACTATATTCTTACATAAAATAAAAATACAGTGAAATGAAAATACATTTGAAACAGACCCCACTCTACCTACAGCTGATGGTATATTAGGTTATTTGCATATTGCAAAAGAAAAAAAAAATCTAACAAGCATGCTTGACCTGCAGCCAGCATAGAATCAAGTCTGAAAAAAAAATTAAAGGGTACTCTGGATCAGGGTGCCTGGCTGTATGTTACTGGCTTTGACATTTAAAAAATAAATACATGAATAAATAAATAAATAAATAAATAAATAAATAAATAAATGCAATGGGGACCTGATCTAGATGCTAACAACATATGTGTTTCTGTAATGGATAAAGGTACCACCAACAGTAGAAAGTAGTAGTTTGCACTTAAGCTTAGCACAGAGGCTCAGATATTATTTTATTGAATCACCTGCATAATATATGTTCAGTCATGTGTGGATGACTTCTGCCTTTTTGCAACAAATAATGAAGGCCAGCTGGGTCTTTTACCCAATTTAACACTAAACTTGTGAAAGTAAAATTAATGAGCTGTGTGACACATGCCTCTCTCTTCAGTTTAATTTCAATTGTACAGCACTTTCATCTGTGCAGCATAGAGGACTGCTGTGAAAGTGATTCTTGGGTATTCTATCCTGTTTAACACCTTGTAATATTGTAATGACTGTTTTGCATGTTAAAGGTTAGTGTAATAGGTTAAACCACTTAATCAAACAACAGATCCAAGTGAGAAAAAAATAAGTTTGCCTTTCAGTTTTGAAACAAGTGTTAACAGAACTGATCACTCCCTCCTCCTAGCAAAGGGGAGCAGCAGGTGCACATGACTGCAGTATAGCATGTGTTATCTGAATACTTCAAATATTTCCATCAGCAAATACAAGACTAAGAAGGGTGAGGAAGTAAAGCTTGTTGGTGGAAGTCAGCTGATGAATTAGGGAAATATCCCCCGCTCAAGAGCTGGTACAGAGTGCAAAACAGCAGGTTGGATCTCTGCATTGCTTCTCATCTGAGTAGCAGCACAGCCCACCACACACTAATACTACTTTCTCTATCAGCAGTCATTAGCACACCCATGACCTTCTCCTATCTACAGTACTACTGAGCAACAATCATAGTACTGTAATTGTGAACCAATGCAATGTGCAAAAGACACAGCTGCAGAAACAACACAGTCCGCATGAGTGCACTGTTTTACGGGTGACTCTTTAAAATTATGAAAATGAATTGTTTCTTATTTTCTTTTCTACAATAAAAATGTGAACATAAAAGCTGTTGTGTGGTGCACAGGGTCAGATTTGTTGACCCATTCGACCTGCTGACTTTTTATTTGCCATTCAATAGAGTACAGCAGTTGTTTTACTTCTGTGCAGCAAATTGGAATACTTTTACAAAGAACCGTAATGAGATATTTGTTTTGCAGGCCAAAAACTTTTTGTTTTTACATGTCTTCCTGTATATTAGATTATTTTTAAAGAAGAATATACAGCAAATCAATACAGGATGGAAAACTGACAATACAGCTGCATGCTACATTATAAGGGACTATGATTGGGTATCACTGCAGTGTCATTGGTTAAAGGGTTACCCACTTCTTTCCCTAATTTCCCACTGTGTTCTCTGAATATATTTTGTGTTATAGAGAATGCATCTGGGGGCAGACAAACAGAGAGAGAAATTAACACTTTCGAGGGTCATGAAGCACTGCCTATGGGGACTGATTTGTCACATAATAAAAAATAAAAAAATAAAAAAATAATATGTTTTCTGTTTTATATTTGTAATTAATTTAGAACAATTGTAGATTATATTTTTCACTTTGACATTATGGACTTTTTTTGTGTTGATCATTGGCAAAAACTCCTAATTAAATCCATTTTGATTCCACGTTGTAACACAATAAAATGTGGAAAAGTCCAAGGGGGGTGAATACTTTTGAGAGCCACTGTATATATATATATATAATCACGTCATATATTTTGGTCAAACTCAGCTGTTTCACATAGATTTAAATAACAAACGTACTGCTTATTACTGTAAGAGTGGCTCTTACTAATCCTCCAATCAGCTGTTTTTAGCTCCTTACCTTGCCGTTCACAGATTTCAATACAAAAGTCAGCACTTTACTGTAGTACAAACCTGACAGATCGATCAATCAACTGTTTGCACCTCATTACTGAGTGATTACCCCTGTACTGTACCTTGGCTATTTAATCCATGTACGCATCAGCACAAAAATTCAGTGTAAATAAAATGTCTGTGTTAGATGCTGTGCGCTTGCTAAAGCATGCTTGGAACTCTGTCAGTCAGCAAACAATGTAACGCGGCTTCCAAAAAGCTGGGTTTTCTGTAGTTGAGGAGGAGAGTGCTGACGAAAATACAACTGAAACTGAAACTCTGACAACACCACAGGGCATGCCAGAGGAAAAATTCTCAGCTGTGTCACCTTGGCGACCAGGACGCTCTGCCTGAAATAGACACCGATGACGTAAGCGTGCGTGCTGCACTTGTAACACTGCAGAGTGCTATGGAGCAGCATCCGGATATAGAGCCGAATTGGGATTTTTTCAGAAAACGTTGACAAATTTTGCTGTCCATATTTGCAAAAAAAGACTGTCCAGATGCGTATATCACAGAGTTCTTCGCTGGAAACAATTTGCAGTAATGTAGCCTACATGTACATTTCTGCACTTGCATTACTATTTTGTTACATTTTAATAAAAACATTTATTAGTGTAATAAAGATTTTAACCGCGTCCATGCTGTGGCAGACCTAAGGGGTGCCTATGCCTTTAAGGGTTTTTTGCTTACTTTGCACCCTTGTTTTTAAAATGCAGGGTGTAGGCATAGTTGGCCGTCATCTGTTGGATAACACAGGGGACACCGCTGAATTCAAACCAAAAGTCAAGAACAAACTGAAAAAGTTACCTGTCTGGGGCTCGTTTCATCAACGTTGTGTAACTGTGAGGTGCCTGCGACCTGCTTGCTAGAGCGCACTGGACTGCGATGACAGTGTTTCAGGAAGCAACTCGCAACGTGGTCGCATGCGACTGCTTTCCCTGCGATCTGCGAACTGTTGTAAAGCAGTTTTAAAGAAGCGTAATTGGCTAGAAAGTCAGTGTGACGCTAGCAAACATGGCCGGTGTAATAAGGAAGAGCAACTATGTTGTTAGGTATTATGTTCTGTTTTTTACTCTTCGGTTGCACTTTATATTTCGCTGTTTGACTGTTTATTTGCACTTTTTAGTTATATGATTTTACTGTTTAATTGCAGATTTTATTTAAAATGTGTTCCAGTGTAAGTTATTGCAATTTGTTATTTATTGTGGTATGTTTTGTACTGTATGTACATTTTTTATTTTAATAATAATAAAAACTGGAAAAAATATTTATTTCTACTTCTGCATACAATACAAAGGAGAATTCAACAAATTAACACATTAAACTTAATGAGTAGAAACACAAATATCACTATAAAAGAGGACAACATTAGCATCACAACAACTAATAATAATAACAGAAATAACAAAGTGTGGGGATATAATTGCAAATTCAATGGGGTTTTTTTTGTTTTTGTTTTTATAATTTGCACCAAATCTTACTCGAATGAGGGTGGATCTAACATCTAATCCTGGCAAAGTGTCATTTTCCCTACAACTTTCGTTGTCCTCATCATCATCGCCGTCTGCTGGGGTCTCTTCTGCTTCAGGTAACAGAATGCTTTTAAAAAAATATTGTGCAGAATTAAACACGCACCTATTATTCTGACTGCCCTATCAGGTCTATAAACTAGACACCCGCCAGACTTGAAGGCAGCAGAATCTCATTTTTAAAAGGCCACATGCTCTTTCGATGATGCATCCTTTTTAACATTGTAGCATTCCTCGGCTCTGCTTGAAGGGCGTAACACCAGGGTCAATAGCCATGGTTGCAGGGGATACCTAAAAACAAAACCAAATCATGTGAAAATATACGCTTGTGATTTAATTTTCAGAACAGCAATATTATGCAAAATGTCCCAATTTTTAAATAAAGGAAATACAGCTTTTTCAATAGATTTAAAATATTAAACGAGTTTATAGTGGATTTTTAATTAAAAAAAAAAAGCTTTCATTATGTTAGTGAACACAATTTTATTTATATAACACACGACTTTGTCTTTTTTATGTTAGTAAATAGTGTATTTGTTATTTGTTTACTTAGGTCTACATGGTTAAAATTGATAATTTCAATAAAGAAAAAAACAGGCACAAAAACCTACGTTTTACTGTAGCAAGATAACCAAGTAAAATCATGGTTAGTGGGTGAAATAAAATAAAACCAGATTACCTGCTGTCTCCCAAGAGTCATCCACCACTTACTTCACCACTGGCAAATCTTTCAGCTATGCTGGCGTTCGCCCAGATGAAGCTGTCTTGTGTGCTGCCAAGGTACCAAATAACAGCATCCAACACATTCATCTTGGCATCTGAGATTACTTGAATGTTTAATGAATGAAATCCTTTCCATCAGACATAAAAGTGTTCATCTTCGGCAGGCGACTGGATAGGTTTTTGGCTGCCATCAACTGCCCCCAGTACTTTCGGCAAGCCACATAAATCATAAAAGTCATTAATCACCTCCTTTCGTCTGCTGTAGGGAATTTAATGTATTGTCACATGGTCACACTAGAAACTTTAGTTATGCACCTTGATACGGTAGCTTTACATCTCCTGAAAACTGCCACTGGCATAAAACCGTAATGTAGTTAGCACTTGCAGTGACGTAGAAAGTGACATACTTCGTCTGGTTTCGTGCCTTAAATTTTGTTCCAGCAAATCGGATAGATTTGTAATTTCCAATCTAAGCAGCCTATACTTCCCTATCAATTCGGCATCGGCGTATAGATCAAAGGGGTTTGATTGATCCCTAAACACCCCCTCCCTTCTAATCTCCCTACCATTCAGTAGAAAACCTGCGAGACCGCAGGCCCTGAAAGATCTGCGACGCCTTTGTGAAAACCAAATTTCTCTTGCGACCTCACTGCGAGAGCGATTCCTCGCAGATCGCTTTCATGAAACGAGCCCCTGGGTCTGAACAAATAAAAAGAAAGAGGAGCAGCACTTTAACGCAAACAAGACAACCACTTTAACGCAAACAAGTGACGCTGTTAATTGTTTTGTTTCATCTGGTCGATGCTGCAACTTGATATTTTGTTTTGTTTAGTTAGGAACTCTGTGGAGCTAGTTGTTTGCGTTTGGTGATTTTAAGAATTATATCGTTTTTTATATTATTTGAAGTAACTAACTATTAACAAAGTGAGTTATCATGTGGGGTTCTGCTCACAACCAGCTTTTGATAAGCTGGGATATATCTATTTTGTTTTGTTTGTTTCTCTGTATGTGTGCATGGGGCTGGTGTGGCTATTTTCCAGTGTCTGGGATTAGGATACTGTTCTGTAGGAACCGCCTGACTGTCACAATGCGTGTTAGTTTTGTTTACTGTACTGGTGACTGGGGGACATTTTGAATGTCAGGTTATTGTGTGGGAGTTTATACCATCCATTGCTTACTGTGAGTGAGTCACGTTAACACAAATGCACCTGTTCCGAGCAGTGGCGACTGTAATTGAAAAAACAGGAGCCCATAACGGAGTTGTCTGAGGATTCAGATTTAAAGGCAGACAGAATCAAACATGGACCCAAAGAAGATGTTCTTGTGGGTATCAAATTTAATTTGTGAACAATCCCAGCACACAAACAGTGAAAAAAGGGAAGGTAGCTAACACACTGTTGGGCTTGTAGACAAGTCACAAAATGCTGATAAAGTTAACTTTGTCAACAGAGTGCGCGCAAGCTTAAACAACTAAATATCTTATAGAGAATAAAAAAGCAGCATTAAATGCTGACACTCAATTGGCATTTTTGACTGCCACTATGTTTTCGCTATAATCTTATCTCCTTCTTCATAGAATATGGATTTCCTTCAGTGCACATTACACTATGTAAATCTATGAGTATAATTATACATAAACGTAATGTAATTCTGTTAAAATTTAAGGAACACTTTAATTTGTTATTGAAGTGTACCAGTACGCTTCAATAATACCAGGTACTGTCCTGTAATAAGGAAGGACAAGATTTGTTAAGGCTGAGATATTTGATTGTCAAGAGTATGTTGATAAGAGAATTACAAAGAATGTAAAATAGGGAAAGTGGTAAGTGTCTATGGAATCCATTTTTGTGCTGATTGAGTTGGACATGTTTAAGGGCAGGACAAAGATGTGTCAGTGTTGAGAGTATGTGACAGAGATCGAATGATTCTTGGTGTTAGATCTCCCTCCCGACCTGAGTACACTGGACTACATGGAACAGAGTACCCTGGACTACATGGCACAACAGTTCATTCCCAGGGTTAGGCGGAAGTTCGACATCTAGAAAGGGGGCAGAGCTACGGTACACGAAACCAATGACCCAGACTGGAAATGGCGTAGCATCCGCAGACTGGAGGAGCGGATGTGCTCGTTGACCAAGGGGTCATGTGTGACGGTATAAAAAGGGGACATAGTGATGTGATCTGTTCCTTTGTAAATGATTAGAACAAACCTAAAAGGAGACTGGTGAAAACGTGAGTGTTTTGTTTGTTTGTACTGTCGTGTCTAAAAACTGTTTGTTTATTGTTATTAGATGGCTAACAAGATCCGGAGCTGTCACCAAAGGCCAGCACCAAACCAGACAACATCACTGCACTTGTATCACGGAGAACTCTATTGCACAACGAGCACTAATTCACTCACTAACGGACTTGTGTATGTGTTTTGTGTTTCGTGTGGGTGTACAAAGAACAGGACTATTATTTTGGGACAAACCCAGGGATTATAAATAAATTGAAAAAACATGATAAGATTAAAAATGAAACAAAGGTTGCTGATGCTTAACCCTTTGCGGTCCTATGTCGGACCTGGTCCGACATTGCAATTTCCCCATTCCGGTCCAATGTCGGACCCTGTCTGACATCATCAAAAAGATGCAAAAAACAGGTCTCTAGTCGTTTTTTCTCCGGAAAAAGCAGAGAAAACCATTCAATGGCCGAGTGAGATTGATAGGAGCCGAGATATTTCTTTACATTTCTCTTTATTTCTTTATTATTGTTGCAATTGTTTAGGAGGTGCACAAGTGAATCCTGCCTGGCAGGATAGATTATGTAGGCCCTTAGCCACCCGCCAAGGGAGGATATAAACACATCCTGGTAGTAACTGACACATTTTTCAAAGTGGATAGAAGCATTTCCAATTAAATGCAGCACAGCTGTAGTTGGGGTCTCCCATTAAGTACAGAGAGTTGTAGACGGACATTCTCCCTTTAATTTACCACAAAGCGGCCAGAACCATGGGCCTGAATCAGCAGTGAAACAAACTGTACTCCAGAAGCTGGTTCCGCTCCCTATCTATTTTCCTATTTCCACCCCCCCAACCAATCCAACAATTGTCAACGTGAACCAGATTACCCTGAGGGGACTTGCTGTGAGCCAAACCACCTCGCGAACAGGAAAAAAGAACTGCAAATTGAACAACCGTACAGAACATGCATATAATCTAGTAGCCCATGTATTCAATGTTTAGGTAACTAATTAGAGTACATATTGTTACCAACTATAACATCACAGAAATTAATTAAGATCATAGAAATTAACAGAGTCACGTATCCAAATTACCACGTATCCCCCGAGGACCCCACATAATGACTAGATTAATGTCAAGAAACAGTAAGTGGAAATGTGCAAACCTGATAGGTCACTGTCAATCATAAAAGGAGCAAAATGTTTCATGACGCCACCTTATGAGATCTGGATACCCAATTTTTTGGAAAAGTTCCCTTTTTTTTCCCCTATACTTCACATGTTTTTTTGGGGGGTGGTTTTTGCTCTCGTACAGGCTACACGGTACTGAATTTCTGCACCAAACCAAGTAAGGTACACGTGGTCTGTGCAGAGGCAGGGACTTTCAAAGGTTTGGCAATGGTCATGCTAGCTTTTCTGTTTATGCATTCCTGAAAACGCACCTGCCCAGAATTTTGCATCACATCCATCAAATACTAAGTTGTTGTTAACACAAAGGCTAATAAATTCAAGATGTGCATTCAAGATGCTATATGCCCAAGTCTGCCACTTGGGCATATAACATGCACCACCATCATCATTAGCAATCAAGGTTGCCAATTTTCGTCTCAAAAGACACCAGAATGCATCTCTGTGTACCTCTATATTTAAAAAAATTTCCAGACCCCCCTGCAGGACCCCCTCCCCCCGTGCTGCGTTACTTACTTAATAGAAAATCTCCTGGTCAACTGTCTTGGGACAGTCTTAGGATATGCCATTCTGTGCATCCCATGAATGCAAAACAAAATATTTTTCCATCCAATGGATTTATTTTACGTCTAGGATGCAACATTTTGCACTAATGAGACCTCTGGTATGAAACGGTTCCTGAGTTATTAATAATAAAAAGAGAGCAGGCGAGCATCCGGGACTTCTTGAAATCCTCTCAGCAAGAAATCCCGCCCCTGAAGGAGTGTGCTTGTTGTTACACAAGCTGTTTGCTGATCAGGGGTGCGTTTTCACGTTTTGACCGCAACAGAACCAGGTTAAGCGGCCTTTGACCAAGAACCCATGAACGTGACCACAACACAAGAGTCGCAGCAGTTATGAGTATTATTGATGATGTTTATAACACTGACTAATGTCACAGATATGTCTGTCAGAAGTTCTATACTAACACATAATGCAAAATATATCTCTAGACGTCTCTAGGCAAACATGTTAGACTGAATAGCTATGTATATGGACTATAGGTCATTTGTTCCAAGTGCTTTAATTGTATTTCACACTAGTAATGTGAAACCTTTTTTTTTTTTAAATTTGTGATCAAAATCTACTTCGAGCAATCAATCGTTTTTAGCCTAATATGTGTGTATATCTATATCTATATATCTATATCTATATCTATATATATACAGTGCCTTGCGAAAGTATTCGGCCCCCTTGAACTTTGCGACCTTTTGCCACATTTCAGGCTTCAAACATAAAGATATGAAACTGTAATTTTTTGTGAAGAATCAACAACAAGTGGGACACAATCATGAAGTGGAACGAAATTTATTGGATATTTCAAACTTTTTTAACAAATAAAAAACTGAAAAAATTCAGCGCCACCTTTTGCTGCGATTACAGCTGTAAGTCGCTTGGGGTATGTCTCTATCAGTTTTGCACATCGAGAGACTGACATTTTTGCCCATTCCTCCTTGCAAAACAGCTCGAGCTCAGTGAGGTTGGATGGAGAGCATTTGTGAACAGCCGTTTTCAGTTCTTTCCACAGATTCTCGATTGGATTCAGGTCTGGACTTTGACTTGGCCATTCTAACACCTGGATATGTTTATTTGTGAACCATTCCATTGTAGATTTTGCTTTATGTTTTGGATCATTGTCTTGTTGGAAGACAAATCTCCGTCCCAGTCTCAGGTCTTTTGCAGACTCCATCAGGTTTTCTTCCAGAATGGTCCTGTATTTGGCTCCATCCATCTTCCCATCAATTTTAACCATCTTCCCTGTCCCTGCTGAAGAAAAGCAGGCCCAAACCATGATGCTGCCACCACCATGTTTGACAGTGGGGATGGTGTGTTCAGGGTGATGAGCTGTGTTGCTTTTACGCCAAACATAACATTTGCATTGTTGCCAAAAAGTTCGATTTTGGTTTCATCTGACCAGAGCACCTTCTTCCACATGTTTGGTGTGTCTCCCAGGTGGCTTGTGGCAAACTGTAAACGACACTTTTTATGGATATCTTTAAGAAATGGCTTTCTTCTTGCCACTCTTCCATAAAGGCCAGATTTGTGCAGTATACGACTGAGTGTTGTCCTATGGACAGAGTCTCCCACCTCAGCTTTAGATCTCTGCAGTTCATCCAGAGTGATCATGGGCCTCTTGGCTGCATCTCTGATCAGTCTTCTCCTTGTATGAGCTGAAAGTTTAGAGGGACGGCCAGGTCTTGGCAGATTTGCAGTGGTCTGATACTCCTTCCATTTCAATATTATCGCTTGCACAGTGCTCCTTGGGATGTTTAAAGCTTGGGAAATCTTTTTGTATCCAAATCCGGCTTTAAACTTCTCCACAACAGTATCTCGGACCTGCCTGGTGTGTTCCTTGTTCTTCATGATGCTCTCTGCGCTTTAAACGGACCTCTGAGACTATCACAGTGCAGGTGCATTTATACGGAGACTTGATTACACACAGGTGGATTCTATTTATCATCATTAGTCATTTAGGTCAACATTGGATCATTCAGAGATCCTCACTGAACTTCTGGAGAGAGTTTGCTGCACTGAAAGTAAAGGGGCTGAATAATTTTGCACGCCCAATTTTTCAGTTTTTTATTTGTTAAAAAAGTTTGAAATATCCAATAAATTTCGTTCCACTTCATGATTGTGTCCCACTTGTTGTTGATTCTTCACAAAAAATTACAGTTTCATATCTTTATGTTTGAAGCCTGAAATGTGGCAAAAGGTCGCAAAGTTCAAGGGGGCCGAATACTTTCGCAAGGCACTGTATATAGTGCTCCCTTACTATAACGCGGGTCTTGGGGGGGACACAATATGAGCATTATAACCAAACAGCGCTATAAACGGGGGAGGAGGTGGGGGGGGGCACCGCGGGACACATACAACACACATCTGACTAAAATACAAAATAACTCCCTCTCTATAATGCACATATAGTGAAGCAAAAATGTAACTTTCTGTGAATCAACTATGCATAAAGCACCGTGTAATCAACGCTATATTTTCTACAAAAAAAAAAAGGTAACATTCCCACTCGTGGATCAATTTAATTAGCAGTTTTTAAACTATAAATAGCCTGGCTAAACGGCGGTCGGGAGTTCAGTTCAAAGTGACAGATGGGTCGGAAGAGGGAATGGGCTCGCCCCAGGTTCGGCTGCCGGAGCAGGGCTAAAGAGAAGCTGAAGCATCTCGTCTCCTGGAGAAAGACGCAGCTCCTCTCGCAGCAAACAATACATTAGGAAAGATAACCACTTAATAGCTAAATATATACGTATTGCAATATGGAAATTATTAAATTTGTGACCCTGAGGCAGGATCACTATTCAAAAAGGCCCGAAAGCACATATATGTATTCAATTGCCAAAAAATGCAGTATATCACAGCATACAAAAAAATATTTCCCTGCAGGAAGCAATTCCGACAGGCTCGCCAGTATTCACAGAATGTTAAAAGGTGTGCATAAACTCTGAGGTAAGTTCTATTTCAGCCTCCTGCTTTGGGACTGCAGCTGGTCAGTTGATCTTGTTCCAGGTAAACAGTGTATCACAGGCTTTGTTGACTTTCACCATGCCTACAAATGTCCATAATTAAAGATCAAATCCCACAGCTCATACAGCCTAAAGTTGGTTTGGAATGTGTGCGTGAGAGAGACTGAGACTAGCACGAGCGGAGAAAAAAATGTGTCGTATGCTTACCACGTTGGAAATTTGCATGTCGGTGCCTGTGCGCTATACTCTTCTCTAGTTTTCCACCATTATTAGGACCTAAAGCTATTGTACAGTTTTTACTTCTAATCATTAAGGGAAGTTGTGCTCTGGCTTCAACAAACTGAACATGATTCAACTTTATACCTTGTCTCCTGTTCAGCTGCTATGCTTCTACACAGTACACAGTGATAATACCCTATCAGATCCACTTTACATGTTTTGTTTATACATGATCGAAGAGCTATTACCCAGCAGTGTACACATGCTGCTGCTGCTGGCCTAGGATACCGTGCTGAGTGCATGCATTTTAGTATGATTCGCAGATTTGCATTTTTGTTTAACCAAAAATGCAAATTAGGAAACCACTGTCTAGAACCAGCAAAATTGTATATACCCCATTTCAAAATCATCGAGACCCCAGTCCATGGAACATTTCTCGTCCACTATAATGAGAATAAGTGAAGTGAACAGCCATATAGTAATTACTAATGCTGGGTACTAAGTTCTTTTTCTAGACTTTCCATTGTTAGTACTTCAGACATTAGAAAACTTTTTTTAGATTTTTGAATCACTTAGGTAGAATGGTCTCTCGTATTCAATCTTGTTTCCAAATTTTCACTGGATGACTGCTTACATTTAGACCAAAAGAAATGTAAAAAACACTTGGAGTTATTAAGAGGTTACTATATATTTTTGACCACGACCAAGCTGTGACGAAGTACAGTCACCACCCGTTTATCTGCCTCTTATTAATCCTTCACTCTCATTTAGCTGATGGTCAGCACTGTAACTGATTGATTCTTTACAAAATACTGCATCTGTCACACACGTTTTCCGACTCTGTATTTTTTTAGTTACACTAACACTTTTTTTGTTACACTTTTATTAACTTTTACTTATCCGTCCTACAACATGCACCTGGGTTAAAAACAAACAGGAAGCGGTGGGAATATGCACGTCAGTAACTAAATTGTGTAAGTAGCCCACTGACATTATTTTTGTGTGTTGCTTTCGAATTGTTTTGTTTTATTTGTTAACTAACTGAACAAAGGTTGCATTGCATTTGATAAAATAAAGTTTTAACTGACAGTACTGCTCATATCATAATTGCCCTTTGGGCTTTATATTGTAACTACAATAGAATATTTTATATGAATTTATTTTTCTTTACAATAGGTTTTAGTGTTGGAAGCTGTAGGTTTGCTGTTTTTGTTTTAATGCGTTTTTCACTAATCAAAATACCACTTAAATACAGCACAGTACAGAACTGTGAATGTTTTTTTCCACAACTAACTTAAATTGCAGTACATACTGTATGCATGTTATTTTAAATGTAATGTTATTTGTAAATTACATTTTGATACAAAACTTGTGTTTTTAGTGACTATTTCTGGTATAATGTTGTTAGATTTATTTATTTTTCTAGTTCTTCATCACAATCTAGTAGACGTGTAAGAAAACCATCACTCTCATTTATCCATCAAGGGATAAACGAGTGCTGACAGTATGAAACTTGAGATCAAGTAAAGAGCCATACTATAGACCGACTTCAACATGATTCTAGACTGTCTTGGACTCTCTCAATCTGTCAACGTCCCCACACGCCCGAGGACACACCCTGGATCTGCTCATCACCAGGGGCCTTGATATCTCCAATCTCTCCGTCTCAGATATCTCTCTCTCTGACCATCATGCGGTGACCCTCTACAACACCACCCTTACTTATATCATTGACACTGTTGCCCCTGCTTAAGTCTGCCTGCTGCAATCTTGAGCGCAAGTGGAGGTCGTCTGCACTAACAGTTCACAGAGAGATCAGGACCGACCATCTCGCGAGCTACAGGCATGCGCTTGCCGCAGCCAGGGTGAAATAATTCTCTGAAATCATAACTATGGAACACGGTAAACCCAATGTTCTTTTTAAGACCATTGACCAAATCCTACATCCAGCCACAGACATATCCATCTCCCATTCATCCTCCACTTTTTACCTGTCATGATTTCTCCTCTTTGTTTTGGAACAAAATCGACAACATCTATTTTACGCTCTCCCACCACAAACCCAGTTTACTACTTGACCACTTTAACGCTCCTCCGGTTGCCCCTCCTGTCCTCTCCTCCTTCGCTCCATTGCTGATGTTTCCGGCTTACTGTTGAAATCAACTACTGCCACATGCCTCCTGGACCCCTGACCGACTAACCTTGTCCGTCTCTGTGCTTCTGATCTTGCTCCATCCATTATGCACACTCTCAACCTGTCCCTGGACTCTTGCTCGGTTCCTGCTGCCCTTAAGCTTGCCCGAGTTACGCCGGTACTCAAAAAACCCTCCCTCGACCTGGCTGACTTATCTAATTTCCATCCCATTTCCAATCTCCCTTTTCTCTCAAAAACTCTCGAAAGGGCTGTAGCCAGTCAGCTAATGAAACATCTCACAGACAACAATCTGATTGAATCTCTACAGTCTGGCTTCTGGCTGCATCACAGTACTGAAACTGCTCTGCTCCGGATTGTGAATGATCTCCTGCTTAATGCTGATGCTGGTGCTCCCTCTGTGCTTGTCCTCCTTGCCCTAACAGCCGTTGTTGACACCATAGATCATGGCATTCTTCTTATCCACCTACAGAAGTATACTGGAATATCTGGAAGCTGTCTCTCCTGGATGTCCTCTTACCTATCCGGATGCATGCAGTTTGTTTTCTATGCTGGACTGTGGCAATGTGCCCCGCCCCTGTGTGCATTTGTGTGTTATATGTTGTATGTTGCATGTGTTAATGTTGGTGTATTGTAGTTGGTACACAGGATATAAATGGGTGTGTGCAGCACGAGTATTTAAAATGTATAACTGTATTTAGGCACGAGGATGGCACATCACTTCACGTGCAGTTAAAGCATATAATATGCAAGCACGAGGTTGCACATAATTAATTCACGTGCTGGGATTCAAGTGAATAATTAATTAGTAATTGAATCCCAGCACAATAGTATAAATAGATGCACATTTCATTCACTCGGGGTTGTGTGTTCGGTGAGTGGAGAACGGGATTGGAGACGGAGGTAATAGTTGCAATAATAATCGTTAGCTAAAATATCTGCTCACCGTGTTTTGTCTGTAGAGTCCGTTCTGTTTGTCTCTTTTGTTTTGACGAATGTGCCGTGTCCTATTTTGTGTTTAAAACCTTTTTATTTTGCAATAAACCTTCTGAACGCTACCATTGCGTCTCAGTTTCACTCACCACTACTGTTTGTCTGTGTTTCTTCCGGGTCTGACGTGTCACCACTCAGCCAGCCTTGTGACATGGACGCAGTGGCGTTGCAAACCCAGTCACTTGTGGTGTCCCCCAGGGATCTGTTCTTGGGCCCCTTCTCTTCAATATCTACATGCTTCCCTTGGGTCACCTCATCCGCCAACACAGCCTCATGTGTCACTCCTATGCTGACGACACCCAGCTCTACTTAAAACTCGACCCTGGAAGCCCCTCTGCCATGGTCCGGCACTTGGCTTGCATTCAAGACATCGAGGCCTGGATGTCTGCCAATTTTCTTCAGCTGAACACTAGCAAATCTGAACTACTTCTAGAAGAATCTAAAACTCAACTTAAGAATCTAAGTATAGCTGCCCTGAAACTGAAACTGTCTGCTGCTGTCTTCCCCCACAGTATGAAGCCTTGGTGTACTTCTTGACAGCAACCTCTCCTTTGATGCCCACATCTCCTCCGTGGTCAAATCTTCCTTCTACCATCTTCGAAACATCTCCAAAGTCCATCCCTACCTTTCCCTCCCAGAGCAGAGATACTTTGTCATGCATTTGTCTCCTCTCGACTCGACTATATGGTGGTCTCCCGGCACGTACCATAAACCGACTGCAGCTAATTCACAGCTAATTCAGAGTGTCGCTGCCAAGATCCTTACCAGATGTAAAAAACGTGATCACATCACACACACACACACCCCCCCTCCATCTTGCCCAGCTGCACCGGCTACCTGTAAAGTTCAGGATTATTTTCAAAACTCTCCTGCTCACCTACAATGCCCTTCATCACACAGGTCCCCAGTACCTCCTCAATCTGCTGACCTGCTATGTCCCTGCCCGTAAGCTGAGGTCCTCCGACTCTGGCCTGCTTGTTATCCCCAATCAAAAGTGCACCACACATGGAGAACTCTCGTTTAACTTCATGGCTCCAACTCTTTGGAACTCTTTCCTAGCTTTGGTGCATGATGCTCCCACTGTCGCTCGCTTTAAATCAGCTCTCAAAACCCATCTGTTCTCTCTTGCTTTCCATGCTCTTTAAGCCTGATATCTGCTATTATCTGCTGCTACTATTTCATGTATTATGCTACTATCATGTATCATGCATGTTCCACTGTATTTATTGTATTATGCATTGTTTTGTTTTTTTTACTGTATAGCATGTATTATGCATTTCTCTGTATTTAAAGTATTTGTATTCAAATGCAGCATTGCTATGTGTTTGGTGTTTACATAGCAACAGATCATGTTGTAAATGTGGCCCCTGGGTTTTAACTACTTAGTACTCTCTGCTAAAATTGTATAGCCTGAAACAAGACATCAACCACTTTTCTTCCATGTGTAAACAAGAAAATGCTTTTGACTGGGCTGGGTTTGTTTAATCTGTCAGTGCATTCAAGAGCTGGGCATATTTTCAAAGCACTTGCAAAAGTATTATATTCACAAAGCTATAACTAATGAGTTTCTGGAGGGTATTTTTTAAAGTCTGTTCTTAATAATCAAATACAGTGCGCCATTCATAGAACTAAAAATACTATATAACTGTTTAATGAATACAAAACTTTTTTTTTTTTTACAAAAACAGACTATAAACATTATTTAAATAACTAAAGCTAAAGCTTGGTGAATAGAGTCTACGCTCTGTCTCCAAAAAAAAATCGAGACATGAAGGAAGTACAACATGTCTTCACTATGTGGGTATAGTCAATGTGAATGAATCTGATGTATATATTTCAAATTAAAAAAACAGAAAACTAAAACTGATAATTTCCAAAGTACTCTTGGCCTTGGCGTGCATTATGCTCTGTCTTCGTATTCCTACAGTAAGCGATGCATTTTGATCCTTTTAATTGACTTCTTGGCACTACCCAAACTTAAGCGTAGACTCCTTTCATAGGCACACACCTGCCATCCCCTGTGACTTTCCATGCAGTTCAGGACATTCTTTACAACATAAATGAAAAGTCATTCCATGCCCTGTCTTTCCTCCTGCCTAAACTAATGCCCTACTCTATTTGAAAGGGGTTTCTAATATCCAGATGACCTACAGTACAAAACATTTGAGGACTGTTTAAAAAATAATAATAAAAATAATAACAACAACAACAGAGCCCTGGTTTTCCATTTTATACCTTCATAACTGTCCGAACACTTTAAGTTGTAATGTATAACGAGGAAATGTATAAAGCGTTTTACTATCAGTATTTTTTTCTGATAATTCAAAAACAGAAAACAAAGACTGAAAAACAATGTACCCGTATGGAGTGCATCCCAAATTATATATATTCAGACCTGCCAACCTTGACGTCTTTTTTTGAGTAGCACTCTTTCACGCGGACATCTTGGGGGGGTCCGGGGGGCTTCCCCTCAGAATTGTTTTAGGGTATAAAACAGCTAAATGCTACACTCTGTTGAGTTTTGAGTATGAATTTTTCAGTAAAAAAAATAAAAATAAAATGAGATTAGCTATGATTGTTTCAGTTTAAATTTAATTTTGCTTACCTTAGTAATGGTGAAACCTTTTTAATTTATCCCAACTGAAAATTATTTCAAATACAGAAAATAGCCATTTTTGTAGTATGTTGGTATTTTATTTACTGTCAAAACAGAACAAATTGAAATGTATAAGCTTCTAAAACAGAGAAACAAAGCACTTTCAAAAAAGGAAAAAAAAACTTGTAAATAGTCACTGAGTCAGCACCAAATGTAATAACTATCCACAAAGTGAGTTGTCTGGAACAGAAAGGAATCCAACAGGTCAAACTGCACTTTCAGATCTTGAATGTTTAGCTTCATAGGTGGCTGACTTGGCTTTCCTGAGCAAGGTGTCACTAAAGGTTTGTGTGTGACACACTTGCTGCTTCACTGACATCATTACTTTGTGCGTTACCAGTGAACTTAGCATGTCTGTGCTCAGGCTGGCTCTGTGTTGGGTTTTGTTTTTGGTCACCAAGCTGAACACTCTTTCACAGTCAGCGTCACTGTGGAAGAGGACCAAAATGCCTAGCGCGGTAACATTACAGTAATGCCCGATTATTTTGTTCTGGACAGAAATATAAAGTTTCCTTCTACAGGATTCCTGCTGATCCAGAGAATAAAAAAAAACGAAAAAGACTGGACCCATTCGTTTGTAGGGAGCGCTTCATATATTGGTAGTTCTGATATTACGTTATTATTAGTCGTAGTCGTAGTATTAAGTCCCACTTTAACATGCTTACTTGTATTGCCGTTTTTTCATAAATATTTAGCTATACAGTTAAACAGGATTACACTTATGCGGTCGGTGATTACCAGTCCTTACTTAAAAAAAAAAAAAAAAAAATACCGTGAACAAAATCCATAATGCCACATTAATGACCTTACTAAACTTCAATATAAAATCATAAACCAGCCGTTTATGACTTGTTTAAAGCACAATGAAACGGCATTTATCTACAATGTAATTGTACACTACTTGCAAAGTAAACAGAAGCTTTACGTACTTTAACCACATTAACAATATTAATGCTGTGCTCATTTTTATAAAATCGAATTTTACTGACATCCCTGTATGGTAACAGGCGTTTGTGAAAAACTGGACAACGAGCCAAAAAAAGAGTATTAAACTTAAATATTGTACTATATTATTATAATAAACGTTTGTACTTACTCCCTCGCCATTCTGGTAAAATCCTCATTCAGCTGTATTTTCTTTTAATGCGATGCAGTTATCTAAACCGAGCACGTTTTTTTTGTAAAACGTAAGTGGGTTTTTTCCCCCAGACAAAAATGAATGCATAACTAATGCATTAATTAAAAAACAAAGGTACCGTAGCCAGTTTGAAATAAATAATTTCCTCACAAATCACAGTACTTCACACTCCCTCCAGTGTGTCCGAAACTGGCAGTTGAAACACAAGCGAGTCAGCTCAACAAAGCCTGATAGGCTACAGTAGAATGTCAGTGATTAGACAAAGAAACTGGGTGGTAGGAGTTTCTGTCAGTCAACCCACGATAACTTTTTTTTTTATCTCTGATAAAAGCGTACCCGCGTATTACCAACTCAAAATGTATAGCGGATACGCAAAATGCGTAGAGGTTAGCAGGTCTGTATATTTATATTTTCCTGTCTGGTTGTGATGCTCAAGGATACATAAATATTTAGGCAACTATAAATGAAAGGGTATGACATGCCACTGTACATCCTATGATCCCCAGTACATCCTAATTGAGACAATTTCCATTTGATGATATAATTCACCAGCTTTTTCAGCATCATAGGTCTGGATCTTAATTACCTTAAATTCCTAATTGTTTCCCTCGCATATGGTTCTAGTAGAGAAGGGTCGGTACAGGGCAGATATTTTGCCTTTTGTTTGTAATACTAAAGGACGGGTTAATTGAATTTCTTGACGGAGATGAGACTGATAATTACTTTGTCTCAGGACATGGTGTTTGGATGTGACACATGGGACATTTATCTTTCTACGACAATCCTGTTAATTTACCAAAGGTTATTCAATAGAAAACTTGCCAACTGCCTTTTAAAGTTGTGATAGATGGAAAGACAAACAGATTTTCGTCATGCTCTTTTTTAACATGACCATTTCTTATAGCACCGACACATTATTGGGGGAAAAAACTGCCATTGAACCTCTACTACTGTTTTTCCATTAACCCAATTCTTAACACAAAGAGGTCACTAAAACATGTTAAAATTAGTATGTAATTATCCTTGGCTCAGTTATGTTTAGCGGTTACTGTTTTGTCTCAGTCGTCATGCAGGTGACATTGTTTAATCAAATGAAAACCTCATGTTATAGTTTTATATCCCAGGCATGTAAAATTACCAAACAGTCCTGCATTGTTCCTACACATATGATGTGTCTACTTACCAAGAGTAACAAAGACTTACCAAGGTTGTTCCTTAATTGTATGATTTTTGTTTTACTTTAAACCATTTGTTTCCATTCTGAAGACTTTTTTTTGGTGAATTTTATCATTTTATAATGATGACTGTCAAAAAGTAATAGTTTGTGGCCTACATTTCCAAGCAAAATTCTGAATTCATACAACTGAAACCTTTACCTCACAACAGACGTGACTGTAAAACCCTCTTTTTCAGAATTCACGGAGAGTGCATTGTCCATTTCAGTTCCCTGATTTGCAATCCAGCTAAGTAGCAGACTTTCTCTGTACTGCAGGATGTTGCTACTGTACTGGAAAAAAATCAGTATACATATGTGGCATTTTATTGATTTATGAATCATCACTATAAAGGCCAGACATTAACAATATACATTACCTTAATAACCATCGAGGCACCAGATGCCTGGCTCAGATCATAGACAATCAAATCGGATTCCCAAGGTTAATACCGATATGATACTGTTATTGCTAGGATTCTGCTTGAAAAGAAAATCTAATAATATCCTGAGTGGTTAAATAATTATTAATCGAATGAAACAGCTAGTACAGACAAAGTCAAGCAAAATATGAAAATATCTGTTACCTCAACACTTTCATCTACTTCAATCCCACCATTGCTATCATCATCAAGTTGCTTGTGGATATGGCGAAGTGCCTCCAAACTCAACTTGTCTGCTTCGCTGATGCATTGTGGTGTCACTGTGAGGCAGGGATCTGCAATGGAAAGGTCAAAGGTCACTAAAGATAGATGAGAATGACTCATTAAGGATCTTCATCATCCGTAGCTGTCCTATACACACCGCTGTATTACTTAGCATCATTTATTGTTTACTGTTTCTTTTGTTTTGTCAGGCACTGGATATACAAACTCATTAAACAATTTTGCACCTGGATTATAATTGTCTGTCTGTTCATTGATCACCTGCACCTGCACACTGTTAACCACTTTGCCACAGTCACCAACATCACTTCCTGGCTCAACGACTAGATAAGGGGAACTCGTTAATCAAAATGCATGTTAACAAGATCAAGAAAAATGAATGAAAGTATAATTCACTGTTATGGAAACTACTAGCATACAGGGAGGCAGCTCACACCAGCAACTAGCGGCCAAATGGAAATAAAAATAATGGGAATATCTATGTTGTTTATAATTTGTAAACTTAATTTAAAATTGTGCATTTTGTCATGCAGAATGTACATTTATTTAGAACACTTCACATATAAAATGCTGATTTACGATTATCTGGAGTGTGAGTAAAAATCGGACGGCACAGATAAAAAAAAAAAAAAAATACAACTCTTTTAATGTGCATTTTGCAAAAAAATACTTGTGGTTAAAAACAAAAAAAAATACCGTAAGCCATCTATGTATATTGGTTTGGAATTTATTTTCTTATTATGAGGACATCTACTTTTTTATGTATTTTAGTATGTATTATTGTAGTTGTTAGTTATTATACATGTATAACATGTATACCATGTATGTAACACTTCATTATACATTTATTAAGCTTTTAAAATTAACCCTGGTCCTGTACACACTCTCTCTCTCTGTATCGTCGGCGTCACAGACGCGGTCTGTTAAATGTCTGTTTCAAGGTCAGTTATATACTCTTAATTAAAACCCTCTTTTTTAAAGTGCAAATTAACTCCTGATAATGACAATTAACACGGATTTGCTTTTAAATTCCTACACAGGGGGCTCCTGAGTGGCGCACCCAGTAAAGGCACTCCACGTGGGGTGCAGGATGCGCTCTATAGTCTGGACATCGCGAGTTTGAGTCCAGGCTATTCCTTTGCCAACCGAGGACAGGAGCTTCCAGGGTGCGGCACTCAATTAGCCGAGCGCCGCCCGGGGGGAGGGAGGGTTAGGTCGGCCAGGGTGTCCTCGGCTCACCGCGCACCAGCGACCCCTGTAGTCTGGCCGGGCGCCTGCGGGCTTGCCTGTAAGCTGCCCGAGAACTGCGTTGTCCTCCGACGCTGTAGCTCTTGGGTGGCTGCACGGTGAGTCTGCAGTGTGAAAAAAAGCGGCCGGCTGAAGGCACACGCTTCGGAGGACAGCGTGTGTTCGTCTTCGCCCTCCCGAGTCAGCGCAGGGGTGGTAGCGGTGAGCTGAGCCTAAAAATAATTGGCCAGATCCAAATTGGGGAGAAAATAATAAAAAATAATTGGCAACGACTAAATTTATAAAAAAAAAATAATAATAATTCCTACACAGACAAAAGAAGGGGGGAATCCTGCCTGTTATAATACTCATTAATTTGTCTCACATCACAAAACATACGTTTATATTATCTCTTTATAGCAGGGGCAGTTTCTACTTTACATTTTCTGATCATGCTGTAAATTATGAAGCTGGTGGAGCACAAAGGGAACTTTGATTGCATCCACTTCTGCGATTAGAATTTTTCTCAACACCATCTCCATTTTGGTTCTGCTCAGAACTGTTGTTCATCTACCAAAGCTGTCCACGCTGCGTCTGCACAGACCGTGATGTCAGACGCAGACTCCCATCTGCAATCTAGCCGTCAAAAAAGTATCGTGAATGCAGCCAGGGTTAAATAAGAATTGAGAGTATTCATCTTTCAGTATGGATGTATGAATTTTAGATTGATAAATTTGCTTCTGTGGCTTCTGGACAAAAAATAGGCAGTCAGCACTGTCTTCCTGAAAGTGATATTGATTATTTGTTTTGTAAATTTACAGGTTTGCTGCCTCCTAATATTCAACATCCAAACAGACAGTGGCAAATGCAATGCAATGAGAACTTACAGTGGTTTAGGTTATATGGTTTTTAGGTATAAAACCAAATAGTAGTCACCTACAGTATAGATGTTTATTGTTTGCTTGTGGAACATGTCTAAATAGTAGTTTAATGGTATTAACCCCTAAGGGCAACCAAAGCATCTGCAAACAGGAAGAGTCCCATGCTTGTACAACCAAGATCTCGATACTTGCCACATTTTCATCCTGTGGTGGGTTAATTCCCTCACTGACACTTGCACTAGAAGGCCATGTGAGAAGAGGATCACTTTTCGCCCCACCATGCCAGCAAAAAAGCTAAACTTGTTGCCAACTTTGTTTTGCTTCAGAGAAGTATTTTTTTATTCCAACAAAGCTGTCATTTGTCTAAATAAGTTTTCCTTTAAAGGTCTTAAACAATAATAATAATAATAATAATAATAATAATAATAATAATAATAATAATAATAATAATAATAATTGAAACATGTTCACCCTCAAAGCTTGACAAATGAATTATCTGAATACAAACTGTGGGTGCTTTGGCATGTTTTACAAAGTGTGCTCAAATAAAGTTTATGAAGAATGCTGCAAAGCAGTTGATATATAAAGCCTGCAATTCATGCGTGAGGCCTACTGTATAACAAAATTCACATCATAATTAAGGCAGACACTATTTAAAATGTTTAAATTATGCTAATATGTAATTTATTATTATTATTATTATTAGTAGTAGTATTATTATTATTATTAGTTGTAGTATACATTCAGTGATGTTTCATGGCTGATTAGTTTATACAAGTAAGTAAGTTTCCCTTGGAAAAAAAATGATTATTTTTTGGCCCCAAAGACTGATATGAAAAAGCTTGAGGATAACAAACTTATGTCATATTGTACATCTATATTTGTAATATAGGCATGAAATGTGAAATTTTCATTTCAACAATACAGGTAATACATTTGTTAAAATAAAGTTTTCAGTTTGCTTGCCTTTTCTTCCAGGGAATTTTTATTTTATCTTTATTTCTTGTTGTGATTTCATGTCAGCAATGCATTTGTTTAAAGCATCTTGTTTAAAGCATCCGTTTCTCACAGGAACAATAACCATACAACCAGGAAGTAAGTCCCTGGAAACTAAACCTTGTGTTAGCGGATGCTGTCCTGTATAAACATTTAGGACAATTACAAAAACAAAAGCAGATGTGACTAAATACTGTGCCATTTATTAGAACATTGTTGCATGTGAATATACAGTGCAGTAGAAAAGATAAACAACAGGGTTTGATTTTCAATACCTGTAAACATATACAACCCATCAACTGAAGCCTTGGAGTTGGATCTGTTCAGTCTCACCTCAGAGAGGACGGCTCTCCCTGAGCCAGGGGGAAACCCTGTATTCTTTACTAACAACGTGCTTTCATCTATGCCAGTGGTCATCTCTGGCGCATTTGCATGTTCATGTCCTTCTCTCTTTCAGAATTCCTGTCACCCCGCGGGGCTCTGTCTCTGAGGTCTGGCCGAAGCGTAGGTGTTCCTTTTAAGTCAGGGCGACTTCTAGTCTTCTCAAATGTATTCTCTATCCTTCTGTTCATTTTCCCCTTGGGGGTAGTAACGCTTGCTTTCCAGCCTTGGAGGCCGATAGGTTCAGCTGTCCGTGAGCCAAGGGGAAATCATGTCATCTTCCTAAAGTCACAAGCACATAATTCCTATTTCAAGTCCCAGGGCTTACTCCTCGCAGCCCATGCTCCTGTTCTGTGAATGTTGAGAATTATACCCTGGACTACAAACTCACTAATTGCAGCTTCACACATCATGGCTTTGTCAAGCAGGCTCTGATAAATGTACACTGATCTTTAAGTGACCTTTCACCTCAAGGTACATTTGATACCACACACATTCTTAATAATATAGGCAAATTTTTAATAACACATGGAACAAAATGCTGTTCATTTTACTATAAAGTCTACATTTAACTTGGATACACATCAAAGAATAAAATTACTGTAGTAAAAATGTATCAAGCACATCTGTTTCCAAACCTTAATATACAATGTCCTGTTATTACTATATGGTAAGTGGACTTGCTACATCAGAAACTATTTTATTGCTGGTTAGAAGAGGATTGGGAAGGAATCCTTTTATAACTGTAACAAAAGTTAAAATGTATTATTTACACACTATGACATATTTTTCATGAGAAAAGTAGTTACTTATTGTAATTCTGGTCTCTAGTTTCCCTTTAAAATAATAACATGTGTGGATATTTACAGCACATCAGCGGTTCTATAGCAACTGACTGAAGTGATATTGTTTGCTTGTGTAAATGACCTGTAAATTAGCAGAATGTTTGATGAAAGTGTGACTTAACACTAGAAGGACCGGAGATATACTCATACCTAGAAGCCCCGCAGCAGTCTTTCTGACAGCTGTATTCAAAACACTAAATAGTATAGAAAGGAGAAACAGTCAGCTGTAATTATTTTATTTTTTTATGTGTACGTCTGAACAACCAAAGCATATTATGTGTATATATATATATATATATATATATATATATATATATATATATATATATATATATACATATACAGACGTGCTCAAATTTGTCGGTACCCCTCCACAAAAAACGAAGAATGCACAATTTTCTCTGAAATAACTTGAAACTGACAAAAGTAATTGGCATCCACCATTGTTTATTCCATATTTAATAGAAATCAGACTTTGCTTTTGATTTTTTATTCAACATAATATTGTAAATAAGAAAAAAAATGAAAATGGCATGGACAAAAATGATGGGACCGCTAACCTAATATTTTGTTGCGCAACCTTTAGAGGCAATCACTGCAATCAAACGTTTTCTGTAGCTCTCAATGAGACTTCTGCACCTGTTAACAGGTAGTTTGGCCCACTCTTCCTGAGCAAACTGCTCCAGCTGTCTCAGGTTTGATGGGTGCCTTCTCCAGACTGCAAGTTTCAGCTCTTTCCATAGATGTTCGATAGGATTCAGATCAGGACTCATAGAAGGCCACTTCAGAATAGTCCAATGTTTTGTTCTTTTCCATTCTTGGGTGCTTTTAGCTGTGTGTTTTGGGTCATTATCCTGTTGGAGGACCCATGACCTGCGACTGAGACAGAGCTTTCTGACACTGGGCAGTACGTTTCGCTCCAGAATGCCTTGATAGTCTTGAGATTTCATTGTGCCCTGCACAGATTCAAGGCACCCTGTGCCAGGCGCAGCAAAGCAGCCCCAAAACATAACCAAGCCTCCTCCATGTTTCACTGTAGGTATGGTGTTCTTTTCTTTGAAAGCTTCATTTTTTCGTCTGTGAACATAGAGCTGATGTGACTTGCCAAAAAGCTCCAGTTTTGACTTATCTGTCCAAAGGACATTCTCCCAGAAGGATTGTGGCTTGTCAATATGCATTTTAGCAAATTCCAGTCTGGCTTTTTATGTTTTTCTTTCAAAAGTGGAGTCCTCCTGGGTCTTCTTCCATGGAGCCCACTTTCGCTCAAAAAGCGACGGATGGTGCGATCAGAAACTGACGTACCTTCACCTTGGAGTTCAGCTTGTATCTCTTTGGCAGTTATCCTTGGTTCTTTTTCTACCATTCGCACTATCCTTCTGTTCAATCTGGGGTCGATTTTCCTCTTGCGGCCGCGCCCAGGAAGGTTGGCTACAGTTCCATGGACCTTAAACTTCTTAATAATATTTGCAACTGTTGTCACAGGAACATCAAGCTGCTTGGAGGTGGTCTTGTAGCCTTTACCTTTACCATGCTTGTCTATTATTTTCTTTCTGATCTCCTCAGACAACTCTCTCCTTTGCTTTCTCTGGTCCATGTTCAGTGTGGTGCACACAATGATACCAAACAGCACAGTGACTACTTTTCTCCATTTAAATAGGCTGAATGACTGATTACAAGATTGGAGACATGTGTGATACTAATTAAAGAAACTAATTAGTTTGAAATATCACTATAATCCAATTATTTATTATCTTTTCTAAGGGGTACCAACAAATGTGTCCAGGCCATTTTAGAATATCTTTGTAGAATAAGCAATAATTCATCTCTTTTCACAGCTTCTTTGCTTTATTCTATGACATACCAAAGGCATGCAAGTATACATGATAAAATAGCTTTTAATTTCATCACTTTTCAGGAGGAATGAAGCATTATTTCAATGAGCTGTAAGGGTACCAACAAATCTGAGCACGTCTGTATATATATATATATAAACATTTATTTTACAAATCAAAACAAGAAAATGTAAATAAATAAACATCTGAACAGACATCGGTTTACAACATACATATTTATAACTTTTTTTAACTTTTCAACAGCAATCGGTTTATTATCAATGTGCAAAAGCAACTGAACAACGTAGATAAATAAACTTAGAAAAAAAACATTTTACAGAAGCGCACAGCACAAGAAGTTATAAAAAAGGTCTAATTTATTTATTTATTTTTTCGACTTTACCTTGAGTCTAAGGCTGTTCACAATCAACACAGATAATGCGCTTCTCCACGCCGCCTTTCTGCACAGGGCACAGCTGGCCAAAGTTTTATTTTGATTGCACTTACCAACCTGGCATTGGCGTCTCTTGTGGCGCTCAACGGGGTGGCCAGCTTCAGCTGTGGGTACACGCTTGGCAGTTTCTCTCTGTTCCAAATGCTTCTTGAGAAGTTGCTGTGCTAACTGTAAAATATATTCTCTCCTTGGTAAATTCTTCTCCATGCATTCTTTGTAAAGTACCCAGGAGTTGCTAGGTCCAATACATTGTAAAACACCTAAACAGACCACCGCCGGGAGCCAGCTTTCACAGAATACTTCCGTGCCATCTGATCCAAAACATCAACTCCATATTTTGTTGCGTTGTAAAACTCCACAGTCTCTGGTATTTATTTTCGCTAGTCCCGATGCTAATTGACTGACCAAAACAGCGTACCTGGCAAGCAGGCGCCAGCCTTCAAAGGCTGATTGAAAATAATACACTGTCAGTCATTCACTCAGGCAGAGAGTAGAGACTAATCTGATTACAGCTAAACACATTGCGGTCTGGTAAATAAAAATAATAAAGTAGAATACCGTTCTGTATAATCAAAATACAATTGTTTTCTGTGTGGCTGTCAATGTGACTGTTCCCAGGGCTTTTAGGTATAATGTAATACATCTCCTTTATTTCTGCACTCCCGCATTTCATGCTTTGTGAGTATTTAATTATTATTATTATTATTATTTATTTCTTAGCAGACGCCCTTATCCGGGCGACTTACAATCGTAAGCAAATACATTTCAAGTGTTACAATACAAGTAATACAATAAGAGCAAGAAATACAATAACTTTTGTTCAAGCATACAGACAGAAAGGTACATGGACGCACAGCCCCATATGTGTTATACGACTTGAGAAAATTACATTTTAAAACCAAAAACCACCAAAATGACTGCCAAGGGGCTTCTAGCCGTGAGGTTTTTCCAAATGCTTTGTACTCCAACACAGAAGAACATAACTTCTTTATGTATCTCATTTATTTTTCTACCTTCATAGAAACGTGTATCATGAACTACTTAGTGCTATAGTAAATGTGAAATAATGTTTAATGCCAACTTGAAAGGCAGTTTATGTTTTTATTATATTAATTTAATATACCAGTCTTTTTTTCTTGAAAACGTGCCATTTAGTTTATTGCAGATAGTTTACCCCCCCCCCCCCCAAAAAAAAGTGGCAGCCTTGAAAATCGGACCCATATTGCATAGTGAAATTTAGTAAGAACAACAGAAATAACCTCTTGTATAAAAAAAAAACATGAAAAATCCAATCCCATTTATGCAAGCAGTTCTAAAGATATAGACTTATTTATGCCAAACAATCAGAGGACAAGAAATGTCATATCAGGTTTCATTATCAATCTTTATTTGATATAGCGCACTTCACAATAAATTGTCGCTAAGCACTTCACAAAAATCAATTAAAATGCAATACAATACAGGGTAAAAACACTACTTAATATTAAGATGTGAACGATAGATTGCAAAAGTGTGTCTTCAGTCGTGTTTCAAAAACTGTAACAGTTGGTGCCTCCCTTATGGAAACAGGCAGCCCATTCCATAATTCAGGGGCCCTAAAGCTAAATGCTCCACCACCTGTGTTCTTATTTGATACCTTAGGGACAGGAAGCAATCCTGCGTCCTGGGATCGCAGTGGTGATCTAGGTATATATGGGATTAAAATACCATTTAAATATGATGAAGCCAAACTGTTTAATGCTTTGTAAGTAATAAGCATGACCTTAAAATTGACCCTAAACCTTACAGTAACCCAATGTAGGGCTGCCAATACTGGCGTAATGTGATCATGTCTTCTACTTCTTGTTAAAACCCTGGCAGCAGCGGTTTGCACAAGCTGCAGTTGGGATAACACATACTGGGAATACCAGAAAACAGCACTGCAATAATCAAGTCTGGATGTTATGAAAGCATGCATCAGTCTCTCTGCATCTTCCATGGAAAGAAAGCGTCTTAGTTTAGCGATATTTCTTAAATGAAAAAATACACTTTAGTTATTTTTCTAATATGAGGTTTGAATGAGAGACCTCAACTTAAATGGGAAGCTGTCATGGACATCTGAATTTGTTTTGTTTAATTTATCACTCTGATAGTTTCAGTACAATGGCCAGGACAGAAGCCTGACTGAGGTTTTTCATATTAATGATGTACTGCAAGGGATGTGTTCGGTTGTTTAGCCACTGCTCTCTCTAGAACTTTGGATAAAAAGGGGAGGTTTGAGGCCTAAAATTATTAATAATATTTGGATCTAGGGTTGATTTTTTAAGTACTGGTAATGGTTTTATTACAGCAAGCTTAAAATAGACTTGGGAACAATGCCAGATGACCGGGAACCATTTATAATACTTAAGACCATGGTATCGATCTTAGAAAATACAATTTAGTGGGAATAGGATCTAAAGCACATGTACTGTAGTTGATTTTGTCCCATTAACTAAGTCAGTCAGATCAAGCTGGTTAATAGAAGTAAAGGATGCAATGATTTGATCTGCTTTAGTTTTATCAGTATTGCAGAATGTCTCCTCTAGGTTGAGTGTGCTATCTGATTTCTTATATTAATCATTTTATTATTAAAGTGATCCATGAAGTCATGACAGCCTGTTGGTAATTGGGTATTTACAGAGGGCATCTGTGTGTTGGTTAATTTAGCGATTGTTTAAAAGAGCAAGCGAGGATTGTTTTTATTTTTTTTCTATCATAGCTGAGTAGTATGATGATCTAGCTGAAGACAGAGCAGCCTAATATTTAATCAGACCATCTTTCCAGGCGAGATAAAAGACCTGTAATTTGGTATTTTTCCATTTATGTTCCAGCTTACAACATGCACATTTAAGCTTCCGAGTTGTGTTATTAAACAACAGGAATAATCTTCTGAAAGCTATTTTTTTTGTTTTAAGGGGTGCTACAATATCCAAGATACTACTTAGGGTAGAGTTGTAGCTGTCCACCAGTATGAATAGGTGCTGAAGTGGATAAAGCGTCCAATAATTTTTCAGTAGTGGAGCAATAGAGGGACTGATTTTTAATACAGTATTCTAGGAGTTTTATTGAGCTAGGTATTATTACTTCAAAAATAATAGCAGAATGGTCTGAGATTGCAGGATCATTGATAGACAAATTCTGGATGTCAAGACCACAGGTGATAATTAGATCAAGTGCATGACTGTAAGTTGGGCCTGATACATGTTGAACAAAACCAACAGACTCAAGCAAACTCATAAAATCCTTTCCAATGGAATATCCATCCACGTCAACATGCACATTGAAGTCACCCAGAACCACAATTCTATCAGCGAGCATCGACAAGAGTTCGCCAAACTCAGACAAGAAGAGAGAGTTGGGTCTAGGAGGTCGATAAACAGCTGCAACATAAATCAGAGTAGGACAACTAACCACAAAATATAGAATCTCAAATGACAAGTATCCATATAAATCTTTATGAATAAGGTTAAACTCATTACCAAAAATTGCAACAAGACGGCCACCCTGACCTGTAGGGCGTGCTTGAAAAATGTGAAACTGATGAAATGAGAAACCAGTTGGACAAGGTATATTATCACCTTGTTTCAGCCAAGTATCAACTAACATTAAGATATCCAATTTTGTTTCCAAGATAAAATCATTAATTAACAGAGACTTGTTACCAAGAGAGCTTGTGTTAAATAATGCTTGTTGAGGTTTTAATTTTGATTAGATTTGCAGTACAATACACCTGGGAGGAAGCGGGTAGTTTACAGCGAAGGAGATACCATCTCAATATTATACTTAACTGATGATTTGAGTGGCACATCTCTAAGCAATATAATAAGTCATGCATTTTTACACTAGTTGTGTAGGATTTTTATAGTAATTCAGTGTGCCTCTACTATATCCTTTCTGCGGAGATTACACAATACTACTGCATAGCTTCATTTGTTCTGTAGTTAATTCACTAGGGTGTTCACAACATATTTTTTTTCTACAGGGATATTTCTCAGTTTTAATTGTGTTACATATAATGGCTTTGATATTGTTTTGAAAATGAATGTTCAAGGCTCAGACAAGTATTTGAATATTCAGATATCCGAACATGAAAACGATTATGATCATCTCAGCACTATGATAAATACAGTAGCTGCTTATAAAGCACTATAACTGGCCATTGTGTAATGTAGGGCTAATCTGATATTTGCCATCCTACTTAACCCAAAATCCTGTAAAAAGACACCTTCCTTTAATGGGATATAATTCCTATCCTTCCACAAGACACACCCACTATCCTTTCGTGTGCTTTGGAGAATTCCAAATGGACATCTATCTGCTCTCTATTGAGTAGGGATAGTACTGTAACTTTAATAAAGTTATCACTGGTGGAGCAAAAGAATTATGCAGACATGCTACTATATAGAGTACTGGACTTCCCCTTTAACTGAAACCATCCCCGGAGCCCATAATTCATTTAGACATCCACCTGATAAAAGAGCGTAAATAAAGATTCTCAATGGTCTAGTATTTCAGATCATCAGCAGCTATTAAGACACACATATCATTTGCTAGTCCAACAGGCCAGGGAGGCTAGGGACGCTACTGCAGCTTATAATGTTTTCAGTCACAGCCTTCTTACTAATCTGTTTAATTACCATGCATTAAAAAGATTTCAGCTTTTTTTTGGCAACACTGTAATAGACACGTTTGTGCAAATGGTAAAAACATGAGCTATAGAAAATTGACTGCACCATAGAGTACTGCAGCACAACATACTGTTGCTACCTTTCTATTCATGTACTGCTTGGCAAAAACAGGTACTGTATATAGCAGTTTTCAGCCTGTAGTTTCAGATAGGCTTTATCCCATGTGAAAGAGAGAGCCCTGTCGCTGGTTCCTGCTCAAATATGTGCAGCTGGGATGCGGAACAGGAGGCGCGTTGTTGGGCAACCAATTGAGCAGATAGGTTCGCCCGGCGCTGAGCTGATCATGCACAGGCAGAACCAGGAGATGTGGGTGAAAAGCCAGAGGTGGAGAAGCTGGAGCCCTAAAAGCAAGAGCCCTGAAAGCCAGACGGGGAGTAGTTACCATCCTCAAAGGCCAGAGGAGGAGTGGCTGCCTGCCAGTCAAGACCCAGAGGAGGAGCTATGGTCCAAGAAGGTAGCGGCTGTCCTGAGGGCCAAAGGAAGGAGAAGCTACTGTCCCGATAGCCTGAGGAGGAGGAGCTGCCGTCCGACAGCCTGAGGAGCGTCCCTGAAAGCGAGGAAGGAGAGAGACCTGCGCTCTAATCCAGCACCTATGGGTCAGCTCCCTCAGACCGTGCTTCCAGACATCCGACCATCGTGGAACCAGCTGGAGATATCAAACGGACCGGTGGTGCTGTTCTGAGGGGGAGGATATGTGACAGGGAGAGCCCTGTCTCTGGTTCATGCGCAAATATGCTCAAGTGGCGCTGAGCTAATCGGGAGGTCCGGATTGGCTGAGGGGCGTGCCCGGGGAGGCTGTGCGGAGCTCAAAAAGTGTCTCCGCCACAGCTCGAGGCTACTGCATGGTCGTGGCCATACAGACGGGCGCTCAGTGAAAGCTTGCTGTCTTGATGTCGAGAAGGAGTCTGCTCCATGGAGAGAACTACTACACAAAACCATTCCATTCCAAGTCGGGGCTCATGAAGGCATTGCCCAGCCGAGGCCGTTTGAAGAGGCCAGAGTTGCCGTGAGGATACCAGGACTCAGGGAGCCCAGAAGTAGGTCAGTTTAGGGGATGTTGATCCCAAACAGTATAGACAGGGTTTGCGTAGTGCAGTAGGTTCCTGGAGCAGGACGTTCCTTTTAGTGGGACTAACGCTCGCCTTCTGTGGCAACTTTTATTTTTAGTTTTTTTCTTTATTAAATCTGACACTAGGCTGGTACCCTAGTGGCAGCACCTGTGTTGTTTATTAAATCTGCGTGCCTGTTTGGCGTATCAACACCCAATGCTCTGTGTCTGCCTCAGTATTACTCAATGACGACCCAGACACGTAACACTTCCCTGTTACATCCCACTGTCAACTTTCTTATTCTTTCCACCAGGAACTGTAGGACAAGGTCAGGTCAACCCCCCCCAACCCTTCCTTGGGGAATTGAACAGCCTTCCCTAGAATACACACTTCTGTCTTGATATCCAAGTCAAACAATGAGACTGTTCCAAACTAAAGGTGTTGAAGGAAAACACTTGGTTTGCATATTACTGCTATAGCAGCCACATCTAAAGCCACTTTCACACACAAATGCTGCTACAGCCATCTCAGAGACATTTAAAAACTTATTTAAAATACCCATTCACACAGCACAAAATTGCACAATCTATGCTGGAATAATACCGTCATAACCCTTTCACACAGCCAAAGGGACCATGCGAGTACAACTTTCAAACCTGTCTGTCAATAGATAGTTGTCATGGCAATGGCGATTAGCCCATAAATTACAGCTTCATGCACTGTCCCTTCTATTTGTGAATTCACAGCTTTGTGACAGTATAGGCAATTCACATAGACCGAAATGCAGCATCAGTGTCGGTTCTGAGCCGTCAAAACTCGTCTGTGTGAAAGGGCTATAAGAGGGGGTAAAAATAAAATTAAAAAGTCACATCACATCAATATGACAGCCATATTGGGTCAGAGGCCACAGTGAAGGTCTATTATAACAAACACTAATTTATAAATTACAGCATGTCAATTAAAAAAATAAGGAAAACTGTGTACATATATACTAAATATTCCTTACATCCTCATGTTTTTCATTAGGGTTTAATTTGCTTAAAATTGAACGTGCGAGTTCAAAGAGAATGCAAATGTACGATTGGTTGACAGCCCACATATTTGCTAGTAAAATAGCCTGCTTGCTTTAGAATTGTAATGGATTCTAGACAGGAATCTCATTACCTCTTAGGGTTTTAAATATTCCATGCCAGCTTATGTGTGCATCTTTTGCAAGTACTGTTGATGCAACTGAAAGCAGGGATATTCAAACATTTTTTTAAAATTAGAAATGTATGTATTTGTGAATAAAAACAAAGCAACTCTGTTGCATTCACTCAAGATGCATTCACTCATTAAAGACCACCAGCAAGGTGTGTAAGGCGAATACAATGTTATGCAGTAACTAGAAATCTAACTTTACTATGTAGTACATGTTTATGATTACAGTAACAAAACATCCTAAATCAACATACAGGGCATTCACTGGAATGCTTTACTGGAATGATGTACCTGTGGATCCTAATTATTATCTTTCAACTGCTTTTAAACTGGTGTTTTCCTATTACAGCAGAGTATCTAAGATTGTTTTGCCTGCATACATAAAGCTGAAATTTCTAGGCGGAATTCAAGGTGGAATATCTTTGAAAATCTTTTTAAAAATGTGACTTATTGTCTGCTCTCTATTTGATCAGTCACATATTACCATGCTGGCCCACTTCACTGTATTACATTTACTCTAATAGTTGCTGTTTGCTAATTTCTCAGGACACACATTGCAGTAGAACTTTTTCAGGTTTTTGGGTCAGCCCAGGCAGGGAATGTAAACTTGAGCAGTCTACAGCAAAACTGGATGTATAATGTGTCCCATCCTCCTTGTAGAGGGGTTAGCTGGCAGGAAATCAAAATGAAAAAGAAACACATGTGACATAATTACCTCAAGGTAAAATACTGGAAGTGAAGTGTTACTAGCCAGATGATTACTAACCCCTCAGAGTCAGGGTCAGATAAAGCTAGGTGAGAACAGCTGACCAATAAAGCAAAAGGGGGCCAAGGACAAGCAGCAGACTACAAAAAATAGTAGCAATATTCATAATCTAGTATCTGAACTCTTGTGAAGAATTCCCCGGAATGATGTCCTCAAACTGTTCAATCTCATTACAAATTGTATCTTATTGAAGTCTTATTCACATACAGTGCACAGTACATGGAACCTGGACACAGATAGGTTTTCTCTGAGAATGCTCATGCCACAGTAGACACAACCCCAAAACTAACAATGAATCTTTGGGTTCTCAATGTAGGCTTGGTGTTTGCTTTCAGTTGTTATTGAGTTTGTTACATTTCAATTCTGAGATCTTTTTTTAATGAGTAAAACAGCTTAAAAAGTAGGTCACTTATTCTACCAGTGAGGTGTACAACGTGTCATACGATACCTTACAGCTCAAACAGTACATCTTACAAATATCAGTGGTGGCTCTATTAAGGCTGAGCTCTACCCTATAAGGTCTGTTTAAACCAAATTAACCTGTAATAGCGTGATTTTCTACTGATTTTACTGTACTTTATAACTGCTCTTATCTGTAATGTGATATTCTGTATTGTGGTATTTTTTAACAACTGTAAGTCGCCCTGGATAAGGCCATCTACTAATAAATAAATAAATAAATAAATAATAATAACCTGCTGGGGTAGATAGCTACTCTCAAAAGTTCTCATGAAGAGGTGTGCATCAAAACACACCTTTGTAAACCAGTCCTTTCTATATTCTTGGAAGCTTCAAAACCTTTCGAAAGGGTATTTTCTAAAAGAGATTTAGTTACCATACTGTTGCTTGATTTTAAAGGTGTGCACTCTCGTTCTGTTGTTGGTTAATCATTTGCTTCTACAGTAGCTTTTTTATGTCACTGTTGTAGTCATCATCAATGGTGTATTTTTAGCTACAAAGTTAGAAAAACAAGGAGCTGTATCAAATGGAAAATACCAAGCATGTTTGCAAAGGATATTGCCTGTGTGGTACACCAAATCAATGTGTTCAAAAAAAATCTGTAGTCATTTGTGCAATTTAATTTACTGTAGCATTTGCTTTACTTAACTTCCTGTAGAGTGGATTTAACTAAATTACACAAAACTATCTTAATTTATATACAATTCAATCAAATAGGCCTTTGTTTCATGCCCTGATCTGTTGTGAGACACATTAGGCTATTATTTTTGTTTATTATTATTATTATTATTATTATTTATTTCTTAGCAGACGCCCTTATCCAGGGCGACTTACAATCGTAAGCAAAAACATTTCAAGCGTTACAATACAAGTAATACAATAAGAGCAAGAAATACAATAACTTTTGTTCAAGCAAAGTACAAGTTTGACAAACCACAATTCAATAATATGGCAAGTAATAGTGATAGTTACATCAGGATATGATTAAATAGTGATAGTTACATCAGGATGTGATTTACATGTATTTGCCTGGCTTGCCACTTTCTAATTACCCAGGAGAAGATAAAATACATTTATTTTCATTTTATTTATTCCAATGTGTTAAACTACAGTAGGATAAGTTATGCATTTTGTTTTAATCTGACTGACGATATAAACAAATGAACATACTGTATGTAGGCCTACCCATGGATAAATGGGTTGCAGTGCACTAAAATTACCTTCCAGTAAGAGTATTAAATAGTACAACTATTGATCATGTGTTCTCTTTTAATGCATGACAGACTTGGCAGTTCATAACATTTTATTAAATATTTTTACATATACTTGCACACACTAAAAATCTCAAAGCCTTTAATTTCCATCACTGTAATCTAGTAGGATATGCAAATCTGAATCGTGTATGGTCACCGGTGGGCACAAGTACTCCGGAGGGACAGTTTTACCCTGTGTATTTCTGGAGCGCTTTTTTTTTCACTCATTTTTTGATACACAAACCTCTCTCAACTCTACATGTAAAATGTTATCTATATAACAAACAGCACATTTTAATTTGCTTGAGCATACTGTACATTAGTTAACTGAACTAAAGACTCAGATGATTACAGTTTTTCTAAAATTGATATGTCAGCTCATGGAAGGTATGGTGAGAGATTCCTGGAGAACCAGGAAGGTTACGTGAGTCCTGTGTGCTTAAAACCACCCAAGCATTCATAAACAATAAATCTTTTTTCAGCGTACACCCAGGGCTCTCCAATTCCCCCCCTCCCCCCAAATATTTAGGATCCAGGACTCTCAAATAAAAAACCTGAAGGTCCCAGAGGAAATGCTGGGGGTCCCAGTGAAAATTTTGGGAGTCACAATAAAAGTACAAAGTCTTAAATGTCATGGTACATAAATCTTTTTTTGTCTTCATTTATTTAAGTTGTGTCCATTTTTTAATAAGAATAAGAAACAAACACTAAAAGCCACAAACAGAAAGTCTTAAAGAACGAAGAGCAAAAAGTAATAGCAATAGAATCCATGAAAGCAAAATTCAATAAAGATCAAGGATGACCAGCCATTCTACGAAGGAGACAAAATGATCCAAATTAATAAATCATAATTGCCCAAAGATATTTTTGGATAGATGTTGATGAGATCTACAAGAATGGCAGATTTTTTAAGCTGCATTTGTCATGCATTCGAGCATTGCTTATGGCCATTTTGGTGAGGCTAAAGTACCACATAGTCCTAGATGAACAGGTGTTGAAACATTTTATTTAAATATAAATGCATTTTTGGTCTTAGAATACAACTCACAGAATGGGTTAAACATTAAGTCAGATTCTGGTTAAATTCTGGTTAAGTTAGATAAAGATCTTTCTGGTCACTTTGTCTTTGCTAGGACAAGGCTGACCTCCAGGACATTTTGAAATAGGTTTTGGCCTCTCATTTGATGTCCAGTTCTAATATGTAAGGTATTTGCCATTTAGGATGGATCGTTGTTTTTGTTTTTGTGTTAGAGGTACCAACATATTGTGAAACATCTTTACAAACTAGATAGAAAACAGGTTTTCTTAGGAAATTACAGTTGATTTTATGAGGGTTAAAAAATCTAGCTCCTTCAAAGAGAAACTAGGATTAAGACAAATGGACAATTAACCAAGTGATAAGAGATTTGTGTCTTTTTCTGATTGGTTTAAGGAAAAATCATGATGTCATTGAGAGACTGCGTTTAAACTGAGAATACTGAAATGTTCTTGGTATTGGTTGACCGTGCTTTGGAAAGAGGATACCTGCAAACCGTTGTCACCATGTAACCTTTAAGATGTCTGGTTGTAACTATACAACTCAGAACTATTATCTTCTATAAATTATACTCATCTGGACTGAAAAAGAAGAAGCATGCAACTTCTTCTCTCTCTCTTTCTATTTTTCTTTATTTTATTCTTATTTCAACAACTGGCATTATTCTTCAATTTTGCATTGTCTGGGGTTAGACCTAGAATAAAAAGTGACAGGGTGTGCTTCCAGTGGCATTAGCTTGGAGCTGAGGGGTTATGAACTTGCTTGTGGAACTTCGATTTCTTTGTTACAGTGACACATTTGAAACTACCAAAACCTCAATTAGGTGCGTTTTAAAAACTACAAACTGTAGGATCACGAAAGCAAGGAAGTTATAATCCCACCCACTTAGAACCACCAAAGCCGTCATTTTGACTGCCTTTTACAATACATGTTTTTATTTTGAATATAACCTATTCTATTTTATTTTTATATACAAGCCTGTTGTTATCTCTGCCTGGTAGCCATCAATTCCTTCGTTTTGTACAAGGAATGCACCGGGGAAAATATCAGTAGGAGAGATTTCATCTTGAAGCTAGCCACAGCACTTCGGCAGAAAATATTTCGATCAGAAATCTGCAAAGCAGCAGGCTGCTGCAGTTCAACCTGGATTCAGCGCTGCACCGAGTGACACACGCAAGAGAAAACATACATTGGGCAGTGTGGAGTAGTGGTTAGGGCTCTGGACTCTTGACCGGAGGGTTGTGGGTTCAATCCCCAGTGGGGGACACTGTGTTGTATCCTTGAGCAAGGTACTTTACCTAGATTGCTCCAGTAAAAACCCAACTGTGTAAATGGGTAATTGTATGTAAAATAATGTGATATCTGTATAATGTGAAATAATGTATAATGTGATATCTTGTAACAATTGTAAGTCGCCCTGGATAAGGGCGTCTGCTAAGAAATAAATAATAATAATAATACATTACTTTTGTTTTAAATCAAAAACTACTTTTGTTTTTACAGTGTACATAAACAGTAGGCACATAAACCTGTTTACAAACTAGTTTATTTTGAAATGTTTATTGTATTATAGTTTTTCATTTTTTGAAGTAGTGCTTTATATGTGGTAAGTTATAAAATAAACCCTTTTATGTTTAATTGTTCATTTAAATACAGCGTTTCGGCTGTGCAGATGTTTGATATGATGTGCTTGAATAAACTTTTGAGTTGTATCGGATAGTTTGTCTTTAATTTTAATACATTTGTTTAAAATGTAACCGTCATAATGACTGCCGCCAGTAGGTATGAGTATAACCGCGGCGGTTCTACTGTTAATTCTCCCAAGAATTAACAAGCAAACAGTAGACCATTAAACTTAGCAGTATTGTAACAGTTTAGCCAAATAAACAGCGAAGAAAAAATTCTCTGAGACATTTCTTTCTGTCAGCAACCACTAACGTCTTTCAAACACAGTTGCTTATCCTTGGGAAGCAGTCAGCAAGAAAGCCTGAAATAGATTTCAGCAAAACACACAACTGTACACAGGAGGCCACGTGAAAGGGGCACAACTCAGTATAATGTTCAGTCCATCAGTCCACTCCAATTCAAAATATTCCCAGGTCCATGTTTTACAGTTCTGTATTACCTGCATAATTGACTATATATATATATATATATATATATATATATATATATATATATATATATATATATATATATATATATAAATCTGCGGTGGGGCTACCTGTGTCAGATGGACAGTTGCACGTCCATGTGACGCAGACAACTGCAAACCTGAGAGTCCTGACAAACCATGCATGAGTAAAGGACATGGGTCCCCGCGCCCCTGAGAGCCTTGTGCACACCTAAATGTAGTACATATGCTATAATGTTGAAACATAGTCTCAGGACTTTATGGATTTGCTATGCAGGTTCCACTGAGACTACAAACTACTAAAGGGGGAACTGCATGGTGTACCCTTGTACAAGGCCCGATAGTTTCAGTTTTTATTCATTTCCAATTGATGACAAATTCTCAGCTTTTACAACAGCTACTGTATAGAAAATGTTTTCCTGATTTCCACCAGCAATATAGCATGTGAAAATACTGAATTACTGTAAACCAAAAAAATCCAAGACTGTATGTGCCAACATTACACCCCAAATGCATGTGGAAATCAAAAGTTTGCCTGCACTTTGTTTACTGGATGCAAAGTCAATTGCATACCGCCTTGTGTGACCTTCTTTGCTTACTCATGTGTCAAGTCATCTTAAGCCCCTTTCACACTGGCATGATCTACCCGGGTCAGAACCTACGTCATGCTGGTTGGATATGCGATTTCACACTGCTTTTGATAAAGCAGGGTTGACCTGGGTGACAGGCGCAAGTACACAATAAGCGTATCAATGTCCCGGAACCAGCTTATTACAGACGCTTCCATCCAAGCTCCTCTGGATTGAACCGTCGGCCCAAATGTTGATTAGAGCAAATGTTTCTTCATCTTTGCTGCAATCTGGCTCATGGTGTGTCTCAATCAACAAAACTATGGCTAAACAGAATAAACAGAAATGTTCCTTGCAGAGTGAAACCTTCACGCAGGCATGGCTGTTTGTTATTTCGTCACTTACAAACGGCTGTCGTGCATTTTGTCTCGCTCAACCTGGGTCAAACAGTGTCGACCCACATCCTGAGGTGGGTCGCTGGGACCCGGGCAGGGGTGCCAGTGTGAAAGGGGCTTTAGGTTATAGAGATTTAGGCTACAGAATGATTGATTATCATAAAACACTGGTTGAAATGCTGCTTGTAGCAATTATTATTATTTTTTTTGCTATTGTGGCAGCTTAGAACATATTTACCCCCACCCCTCACATTTTGTAACACTGTTAGTTATAGTAGTTGTTAGCAAAGAGTAGTAATTATAGGTTATAGGTGAAACTTTTAAACTAAAGTATTTTAGCATACATTAAAATGCGTTCACTCAGGGTAGGGAAACACAGTAGAGCAGTTTAGACTGTACAGTACCAGTAGTTAGTTTCCATTAAATAGAGTGAAATGGCTCAAGAACCCACTTAGTGCTCCATCCTACCAGGTATAATGAGGACTGGAAATCTGAAACATCAACAGCGCTATTGGAATCTTTTTTGCTAGTGGAATCAAGTTTTGCTAATGATTTTCAGGCATGTGGCATACCCTGATTTAAACTGCTCCTTTCACGGAGAACTTAAATTACCACCATGCATTCAGCTATTACAGTCTACAAGAGTTCAGATGTATTAACTGTTATAAATAAATTGCACCTGCTAATAATCAATGGCCAGAGTATGTACAGTACTGGTTACTCAAAATCAGACAAGTGGGTCACAAAATGTAGCCTTCACAATGTTATTGCGCCCAGCATCTAAATCATGGTAAAAAGTCAGAACTCATGGTTTCAATGCTGCTAAATCAGTCCTAGCTACCTGCACTTGCTGCATACAATCTAGAAATACAGTAACAGGAAATCCACATACTAGACTTTATCTAGAAAAACTAATATTCTTAATCATTTCAAGAGAAATTCTGAAACATATTGTAGGCCTACACACAGAAAAAAAAAACACAGGCCTAATTCTATGTTGAAAATAAAATCTAATCAAAGGTCATTTTTGTATGGCAGAGCTGTAAACTTGTAACATGAGCATGGCATTTTTGGAAAAAGATCGAGGCTGTTTCACTCACACTTGCCAGCACCTGTTTTCTAAAATGTTTGCTGCTGTAACCAGCCCATTCATAATGATCAGTAATTTTACAATTTAAGAACATAGAACATAAGAAAATTTACAAACTAGAGGAGGCCATTCGCCCCATCTTGCTCGTTTGGTTGTTCATAGTTTATGGATCCCAGAATGTCATCAAGTAGCTTCTTAAAGGATCCCAGGGTGTCAGCTTCAACAACATTACTGGGGAGTTGGTTCCAGATTCCCACAATTCTCTGTTTAAAAAAGTGCTCCTATTTTCTGTTCTGAATGCCCCTTTATCTAATCTCCATTTGTGACCCCTGTTTTTTGTTTCTTTTTTCAGCTCGAAAATATCCCCCGGGTCGACATTGTCAATACTTTTTAGAATTTTGAATGCTTGAATCAGATTGCCACGTAGTCTTCTTTGTTTGAGTATTTTTAGCCCAAGTAAAACCTCAAACTGAAGAATTTCAATTTTCAGATACCACACATGACCTGGAAAATATTCTCTATGTACTCAGTATTGTTTAAAATACCATCCCCATTTTTTAAATGTGCATGCTGCCTTCTTATGGTTTATGCGGGTAAAAAAATAAAATAATAATTCTGCAGTGAAGCAAATCTGGCTATTAGTAATATAAAACATATACATTTCTGTAGTCAGCATTTTATTTAACTACACTAAGTCTACGATACAAGTTTGTAGAATATGAAAGTTCCAAGCAAGCTTTGTTGACCGTCTTGCGTAATTACATTCCCCAGTGGTATCTTTTTCTGTAGGAATAGAAACTTTCTCCATGCTTGCTCAGTGCAACACAGTATAAAGCAGGGGTGTCAAACATACACTCCACGGGGCAATTTTTTGGTGGCCCGTCCATTAGTTTCTAAAATTGCATTGATGTATTGTATTGTTTTGGAATTATTCTTTAAAACAACCAGCCTCTTTAATATAACATGTGTATTCAACATGTGCAGTCTGCATTGTATGAGTGACATTCCCATTAAGCCAATTTGACAGCAAGGCAATATGTCTGATTTACAGTGCAACGGTTGCAGTTATGACAGATTATAACATACAATGGCATTATGACATGCTGCACAAAGCAAAGTATTCTGAGTTTACTGCAAAGTCTTGTGCTGACAAAGTCACAAAGATGAAAGAAGCTATGGAGTCACAACAAAATGTTTTTTTTCCTGAAAATGAGAAGAAAAAATTAAAGTGCTGTGCAGGCCAGTTTTAAACTGCAGCATAAAGAAATAAGAGTTTTGTGCATTTTCACAGCACAGCTTGCGATTTTTGTAAGAGGAACAACCCAGGACTTTAATGTTAATGAAGAGCTTTTATGTGTATCAAGCATGAACACCACAACCACAGGAAAGGACATTTTGAAAGTTGAAAGTGCAGAATTACCTTGAAGAAACTAATTGGGATTACAACAGATGGTGTACCATCTATGACTGGGCAAAACAGGACTGGCTGGCAGAATGCTGGAAAAAAATGAAATAAATAAATGGGGAAGTACCCATTTTCTTACACTGCATTCTGCATTAACAGGCATTATGTGGAAAAATTGCAGAATTAGAACATGAAATGAGCATTGTTATCAAGTGTGTGAATTTCATCCACAGCAGGGGTTTGCAACATCGACAGTTTCATGCCTTGTTAAATGAGTTGGAATCGCAGTATGATCATTTACTGTATTTTACCCATCTACTGTGGCTGAGTCGTGGGGCAGTGCTGAAGCAGTTCTTTCACTTGCGTCAAATAATACAAGACTTCATGTCGGAACGAGGAAAACATGGAGCTCAGTAATCTCCAATGGCTACTGGATCTTGAATTTCTTGTTTACCTCACCGAGCAAATGAACATTTTAAACAAGAAACTCCAAGGGCCAAAGCAGATCGCAACATTAATGGATGAAGAGGCGAGAAGCAAAGCTGAATGTGGCAGCAACATGTGTCAAACTGAAATTTAGTTCACGTCACTTCGTGCCGAGAGATTCAAGAGTTACAAAAAGATTAATTTGATGAAGCCCAGAAATCACACGTCCCTCTTCCCTAAATTCTGCCTTCAAGACATTGGATGAGAGCATGATGATTTCTAATTGAAGGGTGGCTTTGTCAATAGAATCAAGAATGTTCTTTGCTTCAGAACAGTATGGCGAACAGTACGTTACTTGGAATTCTGAAGTTGTCAAATCGGATTTTAAAATTCTTAATAAGATTATTTATGAACTCATGCATCATTTGCATCGATATATTTCATCTGTAGCAACAATACGCAATGTAGGATAATGCAACATTTTTCCCAAAATTAAATCTGTCTGAAAGATTTCAAGGCTCCTCTGAAACACACACACATCTTTTCAAGCAGATCCCTGACAGTGGTTTCACAGCCTTGTAGCTGCAGGTTGAGATCATTCGGGTGACCAGTAAAATCACAGAGAAAAGCTATTTGTGACATAAATGCTGCGTCATTCATATAATCAAGCAACTCTTGAGCCTTCTCGGTTTAAAATAAATTCTATTATTTAGTTTTGAAGTGCACAAAATCTTTCTAGCACTCACCCCCTGCTTAACCAGCGAACGTCATTGCGCAGTAAAAGGTCATTGTAGTCGGCTGAAACTTTGTGTAGAAGTGTTATAAAAAGGCAATGTTGTAGGCTGGAAGTTGAGCATATGTGATTTACCAATTTCATCACAAATTCCAGTTCTTTTTTAATTCACCAGACAACTTTGTGCACTGGGCAGTCTGGTGAACAATGCAGTGCAGGCATTGTAATGAAGGGTGTATCGATGTCATAGAGGGAGCTCCGTCGGTAACCAACACATTTATTTTCTGCATATTTAATCTATGCTGATCAAAAAAGCCTTTTACTTTTGCAAAAATGGTCTCGCTTGTGGTATTGGTTTCTAACGGTAATAAACACAGAAATTCTTCCTTGAAGTTTTGACCATCATAAAATCATTTTTATTGCCTGTGTGCAGTACCTTACACTTTTCTCTATCAAATGTCATTTGCCATGTGTCTGCCCAGTTCTGAATGCTGTCTAGATCATTTTGAATGACCTTTGCTGCTGCAACAGTGTTCGACACTTCTCCTATTTTTATGTTGTCTGCAAATTTAACAAGTTTGCTTACTATACCAGAATCTAAATCATTAATGTAGATTAGGAATAGCAGAGGACCTAATACTGATCCCTGTGGTACACCATTGGTTACGTCGCTCCATTTTGAGCTTTCTCCTCTAATCAGTACTTTCTGTTTTCTACATGTTAACCACTCCCTAATCCATGTGCATGCATTTCCTTGAATCCCTACTGCGTTCAGTTTGAGAATTAATTTTTTATGCGGGACTTTGTCAAAAGCTTTCTGGTAATCTAAATAAACCATGTCGTATGCTTTGCAATTATCCATTGTCGATGTTGCATCCTCATAAAAATCAAGCAGGTTAGTTAGACATGATCTCCCTTTCCCTTTCCTGTTTTTACAACATTTATAAATATCAAGAAACAAGTGGATATACGTATATACTATTTCATGAACTAAATGGAGCAGGTAGTTTTTTTTCCTTATTACTGATAATAATGAAATGAGTAACTATTATTTTATTTATAAATATTTATTTTGAGAAAATAAATCGAGAGTAGTGTCCATTATTGCTTATAAAGACCCTGAGAATAAACATGTATTATGTCATTGCAATCACTCAGGTGAAACAATGCCTTGTAAACATTTTCAGAAGTATTGCAAGGTCACTCGGGTCATAGAATAACACATTTTTTATACATGTATCTCTAAGCAGAATACATAATAAAAATTAATTAACTTTTTAAAAAAAAGAAATATTGTGTTGAAAAAAAGCTAAAAGTTTATATGGTTTTTGAAGTACTTTAAAATGTTCCCCAGAGTATTCTAAAAAAAAAAAAAAAAAAAAAAAAAGGACACCAGTTGCAAGATGCTAGTGTAAAAAAAATAGATTTTTTGTGAATTTTTATAGGAAGTCAACTACAGCCAAAGAACACCTGGTCCTGGGGAGCATCTCACTGAAAAATGTGTGGTCCTGAAAGGGCTAAATCGCATGATTCATCAACTGCAACAGACATGTATTTAGTATCAGAAACCAGTGCTGATAGAGAATCCTTGCTGATAACCTCCACTCTTCATATTGCTGTAGAATCAGATATTGGAACTTTCTTCACCGGTTAAACCAACGGTTTTCACAGTCCACATTATGATGCTTACTCCCGCTTGCAGCCATTTTCCTCACAGAATTTAGAAAAAGTGGACAGTGTTTAAGCTTGACCTTTCATTCAATACAGCCAATGCTGAACAATACATAAACATAACATCCAATAGCAAACACACTGCAGCCTTCCACTAAAATCTAGCTAGGCAATGCATAATAGAGAAAATTTTGCATGTTTAGACAAGATATTGATTTAATATACCTAATAGAGTAAATCAGTTTTAAAAGGAGAATTGGTGGGCTACTAGGGTGGTCTTCACGGTCCACATTTGGTCCGCGGGTCGCCTATTTTGTATCACTGCCCTAAGAGAAGGACAGTGTGTGTGAATCATGAATGCAGTTGTTTTGAAATCGATGTAAGACTTTCCCAGTAATCATCAATTGCTGGGTAATTCAGGTGTATATAAATGCTAATCCAACTCATCCGAGATTGAATGCTACTCTTGTACCTGATGAAGACACAGTTCGTGTCGAAACATGTTTTATTTTTTGCAGCAATGTTTTAATAATAAAAGACAATGACTTTTTATTCGAAATGAAATATGGAGTGGATCACTTTCTTTAATTATAAGATGACCATATAAAAATAAGTTTTTGACAAATGTGCTACCAAACCTGTTTCTGTGGCTATTTGACAAGTAAGAGTTTGAAAATGATACTAAAAAAAATGTTTTCGCAGCAGAGATTCATTTCCTTATGGATATCACCTCAATTTAAAGAACTTATATAAAATTAGCTGTGCACGAATGACATTTGAATTCTATTTTATAGTGGTTGTCTCGGTGACAAGCCCTCCTGATAGTCTTGGCAGGGTGACAGATGTGTTTTTAGGGGCAGGCTGTAGCGTAAAAAAAAAAAAATCTTTCAATTTAAAATCACAACCTAATTTTCCCTTTGAAAAGTTGTAATATTTTAGAGACAAATCTTTTTTACACGTTTTTAAAAACCTTTTTATTTTGTATTTTAATTTTAGATGTGTATAAGTTAACTATCGATAATAACCGATTTGGGGTTTTGTTTATTGAAATCTGAAAATACATTTCACCTCACTATTACCTGTAATGTGACAACAGCCCCACCAGATCTTTAAATGGAGCTGATCAATTTTCAGTGCAAACAGCATCTCAAGGATAAATTCAACGAAGTGCCACAGCAAGATTCCTACCAGTATGCGCCAGTCAACGAGTTCCCCAAATTGTCAGAACTTTTTTTGCAAAACCCTGAGTTTATTTGGAAGCACTTAATCCTCAACAATGAACCTTAACAAATCAAAACACAGATCAAGGCTTACAGATGAACTCTTGGCTGCTGTGTTGCGAGGGGCCACAGCTAAGGATATACAATCAGATATCCCTGGATAAGGGCGTCTGCTAAGACATAAATAATATCAAGACGCTGATGTGAAAAACGAAGTGCCAAGTGTCCGGACAGAAGTCATAAAGGTAAATTTCACAGTGGTACTGTTTACTAAATCGCATTTTCACAGCCTGCCAGTATTTTTTTTGTTCAGTGGTGTTAAAAACTTTACATTTTGGAACTAAGTTAAATATTTACTTTTTTTTTTTTTACTACTGTTTGAGATTTCCATTAAAAAGTAAAATACTCTTCTGTTTCCTCCATTATACTACATGTTACATTTGTGATATTGAGTTTTTTTTTTTTTGTCAGTATTCTAGGAAAGCTGCTTCTAGTTATAGCTGCCCATTTGTGTACTATAAAATACATAAAGTAATATGTTGATTAATTAATTGAAACTATGCCTGCATGCTTACTGATGAATAAGAATCATGCAGTGGGGGTAATGTGTTTTATGTAAAATAGTATATTTGAGTATATTGGCCTACATACAATCTCTATAGACATTTTCAGGTACACTGCTATGTATAACTTTTTTCACCAAGTGAACAGTCTTAACTTAAATGGCCCTTGCTGCCAGATGAGTTTGACACCCCTGGTATAAAGTACAAATCTGCAAACAGTACATCCTGAAAAACATGCACAGATTGGAGAAACAGAAAATGCACTTTAGATAACCTTACTGTATGTCTGTGTGTGGGAGGATCCCCAAGTACTGTGCTTCGCCTTTTAACAGTTAAAGTTCTACTTCAAACAAATGCAACATCCACTAAACAATACCATTTTAATTAAATTTTCTTATAGAGGATAGTACAGTATTTGGTACATAGGATATTATACTGCTAAAAAATAACTGACTGTTAAGAAAGTGTAAAAAGATTTGTGTTTTAAGCTTAAAATGTGAGAACTGCTGAAAAAACATTTTAATTTTAAAATACTTGCTACGTTTACATTTTTTAATGATATATTTTAAATTCAATATTTCTATATTTTTCATTTAGAAAAAGTCATTTTACACTACCTTCTTAAGAGAACTAAAGACTGTAACACACACCACATACGCGGCGCAGAACCGCTGGCCAAAGGTGGATCTACACTGGACGCGAGCGAATTTTGTATCTACATCAAAAGTGAATATTTTAGCGGAAACTGTCACGTGACCTTGTCCTAGTCTTCAGGTTCTTGGCTACAGGGGATTCCTACGGAAGCCTAGGCTGCAGCAACCGCCCAGGGATACAGACAGTTTATGTGATTATTGAGGAAACATGTAAAGCAATTGTGATATCTACATGCCGAATCCAAGATGTTTCCCTTCCCAGGTGTTTGCCTTCATCTCAGCATCCTTGTAGGAAATATGGGAGGGATCAAACACTTCAGGGTGCTTGGACACCTCCGTAGACAACAGTTTGTCACATTTTTCCTGTCAAGCACATATTGTCACCACTTGACTGTGATTGGTTAAATTCACAGACTGTACCACGCAGCAGCTAGAAAAAAAATAATAATTGGATTTGATTTGAGCAGCACCGCTGAGCGACACTGCAGTACTATATCGTTCTGGTCTGTGCAGCACCATTCAGTAACATTGCCAGTGAAATTGGTGGTAAAATGCTGCCTGACAGCTGACGGCATTGCACCGCTTATGTGTGTCCCAACCGCAACAAAAACTTCAAACACATCCTTGCAATGTTTCTACTGCTTCTATATTTCTTATACTGTTAAGTATCTGTCTATGGTGGCCCTTATGTGCAAAACACTACAGTCCAAAAGGACAGAAGATGGGTGCGGGTTAGACACACCAGGGAAAACAGGATACATTACCCTCCAACTCTAGGGAGAAGCATTTTTAGGCTGGAACAGGAAATCTACACCTCCAACCCCCACAATCACTGGAGCACAGAGATAGCAAATGCTGGAGCTGGGAAAAAACACTGAGAATTCAATACAGTACCTCTTCCAAATTGTCAAAGAAACCATTCTATAAAACTGATTAAAAAATATACAAAAATAAAAGTCATAAACGTAATGAAAACAGAAAAATAAAAACATGTACAAATCAGTTTATAATAAAGCAAAGTTCCTTTATTATTTCTGATGCACTATACAGAACAATGAGATATAAACAAAAATTCTGAGCAAAAAGTGCCAAAATAAAACAGCACACTGTGTGCTGGCAGTAAATATTGAAATTCGCGAGAGGCAATAAAACATCTGGTTCCAATTTAGTTGTACATCTTTATAAGAAAGGTATTCTCCGTTTCACCGGGTTGTTTAGTGCAAGTTAAACCCTATGTGGTCAGCATTAACAACAATAAGGGCAATTACACAATAAATTCAATAAGTTAATAAACACTGCAAGCAAAACCAGGGTGGTTATTTCACAGTTACCTCTGTTTTAATTGTATAGTATCAGCCCCAGGACAGCAGAAATATATGCCGCTGTTGGGGTTAGTGTGCTAAAGCTTCAGTTTGACAGCAGTATTGGTGCCTGAAAAAGTCAACACATTTTAATAAAGCCATTGGTGTTTATTTTGAGGTTTTAACCAACTGTACTGTACGATCTCACAACCCAGTTTTACACTAAACTTGAATTCTTTGGTGTTTTACAGTACATTCTTCTCCTGTTTAGTCTTCTATGTCAAGTCTGTTTACATTACTGAAAGGTACCTTTAGATGAAAGGGCAGATACCTTCTTCCCCTTTTAACAAGCTTGCTCTTTAAGGCTAAATGACATTATCAGGGTCTGTTATAGCTCAGGAAGCAAAAAGTTTTATTAGACACATGTTAGATTTCCACCTCTTCAGTACAGATCACAATTCTCTCCTAGTGTTATTTTTATCTACAGTAATCAGTTTGCAGGACTCGTTTACATTTGCCTGTTGAACAGACCCACATGTTTTCTGCAAGAGATCTCTGATACTGTACCAGTGAACATGGGGAAACCATGACATATTTAGGCTAATGGCATTTCAAACTGTTGCAGGAAAACAGCTTGAAGTAATACTAAAAAATTTTTTTTTTTAAAGTAGCAAAAATCTCCTAGAACTGTACATTTATATGTTTCTAAACACAATTCTACACAAATTTTTCAATTTTCAAATGTTCAACCCTGCATGTATATTTAATCTGAGGCCATTAGATGAGAGGATTACAATTGGGATTAGCTGGAAATGTGACAATAAATCCCTATTTAAAAACTTTCCCCCTTTAGCGTACCTTCAAAATACTGTCGTCTGGAAGCATTGAAAACATGATTTTCATAAAATCTTCTCAAAAATGTTTTGACTATTTGGGCAACATTACTCAGAGACAAACAATCAACAATATAGTAGGCCTGTGCTCAAGAGTGGAAAAAAATTTGATTGTGCTGTTTCCTCTACAGTACTTGGTCATTTAACATCCTCCTGTGGTGATGTCTCAATTTGCATGTAATGGGAAGGTCAAGGTGAAAGCAAAACTACATTGGAATTCAAACTACATCAAACTACAGTATCAGCTTAATCACAGCTTCTTTCTAAAAAGTTAAATACTTAATTTAAACTTTAACCACTTGCCAATAACCTCTTCCTCTTGAGCATTAAATGGTGAAACCCACAATTAGGAGAAGTATAAATATTAACTCTCAACTCTGGAAACGTTGCGCGTGAAGTGAGAACAGTAACACCAAACGAAGCAATAATTAACTCCTTGACCATTGCCGTTTCCAAATGAAAGACACACATTCCTGTTTCACACTTGTCAGTTCCAAAGCAACTAGGGCCAGTAAACAAACAAAAAATAACAATCAATTTACAAATTCACTGATGTTGCGCCACAGCTGGTGTGACTGTTCCTATTAATATAAACTACAGCATCAGAAAATTAAGTCCTGCCCTTAATATTAACCATAGAACCAATAATTAAGTTTCACACAGAAACTATTTTATCACTCACCAATTGTATAACATGTAGGCCTACTGTAAGATTTTAGATTAAAATGAATTAAAGTTTAACTTAAACTTCAAGGTTAGGCCAGGTTCCAGTCAGTTCAACATTGCCATGCTACAGTATAAGTAGGGCCTCTGATTTCGGTTTTAACCAGGAATGGAGGCTTGTTCATGCGATTTAAAGCTGTATTACAGTTAAGATATCAGGAGTGTGCAATTAAAAAAAAAAAAAAAAAAAAAAAAAAAAAATTCACACAAAACACACACAAAAAAGTAGAACATAAGGATTTTGGTTTTATTTAACAGTGAACACAATCAATTAATTACTGATTAACAGGGGCAGGTCTAGCCTTGTAGCTTGACTGGTTCACTAAATTCTTCAATATACACAAAAGGTTCCCTGTGACCCCACCTCACCTCAACAAATGTATAACATACTTTAAGGAAATGTTTCTTTCCTTAACATACTAAGAGTACAATTATAATAAGCAATGCTTGGGAGTTATTCAAATATAAAAATAGCTTCTGCCTGTTTTTTCCACTCTTTCTCTATAATCTGAATTCAATTCCAGATGTACAGGTGTTTTAGTTTGTTGCATCATATATACGAAATCATTGCCAACTATTACTGCTGCTTTGTGGAATTCAGATTTTTCTTGACGTTCTTTCAGTTTTGTAACTACTGAAACCACAGATTTCTAAAGGGCTTGTGTATAATTTGTCAAGTTTCTCTGCATTTTTTTTTACTGTTTTTCTACCATAATGCACACCGTATTTACAGTAAGCTCTGTCAAATTGGAACTGGAGCTTAACTGGAACATTGCTGCAGCAGGGTGATCCTGGTTTCATACCCTGATGGCTTTTGAACATAAAAGTTGGGAGGGCAAGGTTCTTTCCCTACACTACTCACTGAAATACATATATTAATTAATACATAAACACACTGACATGAGATTTACAGTCTGTATTTTAATTTAAAATAATAATAAAATATTTTACAGATATCATATATAAGCATTTAATTCCTATCATTATAAACATATTTGTCAAGATTCACATTTTAATAGGTTTCACAAATCGATGGATTGTGCATGTCCAATAAAGAACTAGTATTTTTTTTTTTTTAAATATAGCATTTAAATCTAATCTGTAAATGTGGTAAATGGCAAACTAAGATAGCAACACTAAAATCGAAAGAAAAGAAATGTATTACATTTTTTTGCCAGGGAATGTTTGTCTTGAAATGCTTCTAAACAGTAAACCACATTTTCTTTTTTAAACATCCCCAACAAGTACATGCTTGACCACGAAGTAGACTCAGAAAAAATGTTATAAACTACACAACACCATTTTTTCTAATCTGCTAATACCTTAGCGAAGATGGTGTTTTTTTAACTATACTAGATTACTGCATTTAAATGTCAGGTTCATGCATTAAGAAAGCAGTATCCTTATTTGCTCATTTACAAAAAATGTAAATAATACCTGAAGTTTAAAAGATTAGTCTGGGCCTTGCCTGAGTCTCTCTTGGCAGCCATTTCTGTGTTTCTTTGTAACAATAGAAGATCAGCTTCTTCCACAGCTAGCCAATCAGAAGTGATAGGGGTGGGACTTAAACACTTTTTAAAATGTTTTTCTGTAGGTGCTAGACTTCCGCAATTCAGTTTTCAGAAACTTGCGCAGCTCTCTAAAAATATACCCAGAAAAAAATAAATAAATAAAAACTATTTGACCAACTGGCAAAGTATAACGCAAAACTTGCTGTCCCTCACACAAATCTTGTTGTCCCGGGGCATTGGGCGATATGAATTGTGGATACAGAGGACTTCAAACAGAATTGCGAAATGTAAAAAAATGCCTACACACAAAAACCCTAGAAGAATATGTCCATGACCATAATTTAGGATTTCGTTGTGGAAGACAGGAGATGAAAGAAAGGTACAACTTAAGTGTGCAAGCACTGTCGAGTTACTACTATACATATTTTGACAGAAAAAGATACCCAAACATTTTGGAAACTATGCTTAACCAAAATCAATAATTTCATACAAAATAAAAACAGCGAAAGCCCCGAAAAAAAGATTTACATAAAACTAGCTAATAGCTTAAATAAGCACCGAAAAAAATAAAAGAAAAACAGAAGCTCTAAGTATAAGCAACTACAGTAGATTAAATATGAATAATATAAAACAAAGCCAGTGAGATAGCAAATACAGAGTTTTACCTCACCCCATATAAAAGCAAAATCTCAGCTCCACCTAAAATGCAAATGTTAATTTCTATAAGTATACAATTGAAGTAGCTCAAGTAGTATTTAAAGTTAGATAAAAAAAAAAAAGTTACAGGCAAAACAAATAGTACAGTAGTACAAGGCTCGAAGTTAACATATATTTAGTAGTATTTTGCTACCCAAAACTCTTAATTTGTTGTAATTTTTTTATGCAGTAGCATTTTTCTGATACCTTACGCTGTAGTTTATATGACGACCGAGTGAACATGTACCTAATTACCGGTATTCATTTTTTAAACACGTACATTATTAGTATCTTTCATAAAGCGGGAAACCATTGCTAATAGAGCTTCCTGATTTGTAGATGACTGAGGTTTGTCCCGCCCCATGTAGATACATGAGAGGCTCACAATGCAATATTGGACAGTGAAGTACAAATATGTACAGTACCAGAACATTACAATTACAAGATAACAGGCAATTTCTATAAAATGCTAATTTAATCTGTCATGGAGAATGGCGGCTCTGGTTTATTTTATTTAGTTATTTATTTTTAAATCGCTGGCTTTATAGTTGTGTATGATTTGTTATTTACCGAAATCTCAGTCAACAACTTCAGACAGAAATGAGGATAATTCTATACTACTTCATTTGCACCGATGAAACATAACCTGGTTAAATGTACTGATGGCATATCAAATGCTTAGATGACAGATATGGTTGCATTCTTGTAGAACTTAAGGATAAAACAAAATACATTCTGACAAGGAATTGCATTTGTTCCATTACTTAGTTGAGCACAAGGTTGTTTCAATAAGTGCTTTCGGATTTAAATATAGGCCTACTATGTGATAGTTTGGGATATTCAATCTATTTAAAAGAGTAGGTAGGTGTTTATTTTTTCAATTAGTTTTATATATAATTATTAGTCGAATAAACCGCTTCCGAATAAGACTATTTTGCTACCTACTTTCCAGGCAGGTAGCAAATCCTCACTGCTGCCTTAAAAAGTTAATTTCTAGCCCTGCAGTAGTACCATAATCATCAGAATACAACATAAAAAACACTGTTTCCAGATCAACCTGGAGCTGCAATACAATGACGATGGAGTTTTAGTTTTACTCACCACCGTCAGGATAACTATAATGATATCAAATCTGTCTATATAGCGGGACTTGTGGATACAGTAGTCTATTGGCACATGTATTAAAATAACTTCACGGTAGAGATCAGCCCAGTCCTGGTACAGACTATATACCAAACCTTTCACAGTTTAATGGAAAGCAAGACTACAGTAAACACTTGACTGAATAAATTAATGTTCTTGCAGAGGTTGTGGTGAATGCAAAAATGATAAAGTAATAATAATAAAATATCATACTGGAAAGATTCTGTAACCCTTACTAAATAAAACATGTTTTTCAGTACTGTTTAATGTTGTTTAGATAAAAAAAAAAGAAACCAAACAATTTGTGAAATTTGCCAAAAATATGTATTTATATACAGTGCCTTGCATAAGTATTCACCCTCCTTGGACTTTTCCACATTTTGTAGTGTTACAACCTGGAATTAAAATGGATTTAATTAGGATTTTTTGTCACTGATCTACACAAAATAGTCCATAATGTCGAAGTGGGGAAAAAAAATCTACATATTTTTCAAAATTATTTACAAATAAAAAACTGAAAAGTCTTGATTGCATAAGTATTCACCCCCTTTGCTGTGACACCCCTAAATAAGCTCTGGTGCAACCAATTGCCTTCAGAAGTCATATAATTAGTTGAATGGAGTCCACCTGTGTGCAATTAAAGTGTCACATGATCTCAGATTAAATACACCTGTTTCTGGAAGGCCCCAGAGTTTGCTAGAGAGCATATCTAAACAAACAGCATCATGAAGACCAAGAAGCTATCAAAACAAGTCCGGGATAAAGTTCTGGAGAAGCACCAATCAGGGTTGGGTTATAAAAAAATATCCCAAACTTTGAACATCCCCCGGAGCACGGTTAAATCCATTATTAAAAAATGGAAAGAATATGGCACAACCGCGACTCTGCTTTCTGGAAATCTAGATAAACCATGTCATATGCTTTGCAATTATCCATTGTTGATGTTGCATCCTCAAAAGAATCAAGCAGGTTAGTTAGACATGATCTCCCTTTCCTAAACATGCTGGCTGTCTCCCAGGATATTGTTACCATATAGGTAATTTTCCATTTTGGATCTTATTATAGTTTCCATAAATTTACATATAATAGAAGTCAGGCTTACTGGTCTGTAGTTACCTGGTTCGGTTTTGTCTCCCTTTTTGTGGATCGGTATTACGTTTGCAATTCTCCAGTCTGTAGGTACAATCCCTGTCCCAAGAGACTGCTGCATGATCTTGGTTAACTTCTTTCATTTCTTTGAGTACTATTGGGAGGATCTCATTCGGCCCGGGGGATGTGTTTATTTTAAGAGCTCCTAGTTCCTTTAACACTTCTGCCTCTGTTATGCTAAAGTTATTTAAAACTGGATAGGAACAGGTCGACATGTGGGGCATGTTATCCATATTCTCCTTTGTAAAAACTTGTGAAAAGTAATCATTTAATATATTTGCTATTTTTTTCTCTTCATCTATGATGTTGCCATTTGTATTTTTTAGACATTTTACTTCCTCCTTGAATATTCTTTTGTGGTTATAATATTGGAAAAACTTTTTGGAATTGGTTTTAGCCCCCTTGGCAATGTTCACTTCTATCTCTCTCTTGGCCTTTCTAACTTCCTTTTTGACTTCTGCTTGCAGTTTCAAGTACTCTTTCTGTGTACTTTGTTCTTGGTCCCTTTTAAACGCTCTGTAAAGTGCCTTTTTTATCTGAATATTTTTTTTTATTTCTACTGTGTCTCTGAACTGATCAGTAGCATGTATAATGCTCAGATAAAGGGTTACACAAAACTGCAATGTAGTCACATAGGAGGAAGTGGTTTAGCACTGTTTGCATCACTATGGGCCGGACCAAATCAAACCCCGACCGCTCTTGAGAAAGAGTGTTTATGCGATAATATCACTAGTTTCCATATCGCATTTTCTTTATTACGAAACCAAAACTAACCATTTCCAATCCGCGAAATGGGCGGAGAGTAGGAGGGACCGCCGATAGCAGCATGGAAACAGCTGTTGACCAATCCTCAGCCGGTATTTGTGACATTTTGAAGGGGCGGAAACAAGGCGGTAACATGCGAAAAGTCAGGCAGCCAGGGTTTAAAAAATAATACTACTGTTTCGTTTGAATATCAGTGAATGAATGCTATTACATACAACTACTACTAGTAGTAATAATAATAAAAATATGTTTATTAATAATAATAATAATAATAATAATAATAATAATAATAATAATAATAATAATAATAATTATGATCTGCTTTTATTTTTATTGTGTAAAATATTGAAAAATACGGACGTGAGTTTGAAAGAAAAGACCTTGCTGCATTGTTCTGTCACTGTTATGAAAGCGTGCCACATTGTTTTCATGATTTTTGTAAAAATCCATACCGTGCCCTGGCTTGTGTCAGCCCCATGCAATGCCAGCATCCTCATACCCGACTGGCACGGTGCTGCCCAGAGCCCTGTTGTGCACAAGGATGTATAGTAACTGCACAAGAACGAAGATTAAAAAAAAATAATAATAAAAAAAACTTGGGGTGAATAGAACATCCAAAAACCAACGTAACCCTGTCGCCAGGATCAGTACCGGTACATATTATACAATAAGAAGTCGAATGAAATGCTATCCAGTGCCGTCAAAAAAAAAAAAAGTTGATAACAGATTTTTTTATTTTTTCAAACGGGCAGAGTTGAAAACGGAATTGAGTAGTTTCGGTCGAGCGATAGCAAACCACTCCCCCTTCTCAACCCACTTGTAGTCAACAAGCGACAGCTGCTTTTTGAAGGGCGAAAAGGGCTTGTTTTGGTTCCGCGAGATTTCGTTTGGAATTTTTCTCGTGTTTTGTTACCACGAATGCTTTCGCGTCCTCGTTTGCTATGTGCTAACTTTGATTTGGTCCGGCCCTATATATTTTGCTAAATATATTTTGTTGACTTTTACAGTACAACTTTTAGAAGAGTCATTAACATTCAACACCTACAGAATCAAGAAACCGCCACAACATTCAACTATAAATAAACCTGTGGCTATAATATCTTTTTATTTTGCGTCTTCAGATTTTCCAATTTTTTCCACTCCCCCACAAGCATTTCAGAACCAAACACTTCTTTTCACTTTTCACTTTTCACTTTTTTTTCACCATGCCAGAGAAGAACTGACCAATATTTTATCAGTTAAGTTACAGATTCCCAACTTGTATCTATTTTAAACATCCTTGTGAAGGGAGCTTGTGAATTTGTAAGTCTGCCGCTGCTATAAGTGCTAATATATCGTAAGCATTTTACCTTGACATTTAAGTTGACACGACATTCATTCCCCTAAGAAAACTTTCTCATGCAAATCATTCAGTCTGCTTGTAACTAAATACTACCATCTGCAATTACAATGCAGTTCAACCCCCCAAAAAACTCTACTGCGGTTTACGTCTTAATATTGAGCTGGAAAAGTGTGGCAATTACTGAAATAGCATAATTTAGAAAATACAGTAGTAATCAATATTATTTTCATACTATATGTTTAAGTCTTAAATATTTTGACTTACAGGTGTCTCCTTTAGAAAACAAAATAATGTTATCTATATCTCCCAAGTTTATGTATAGGATATTGTTCAGAATATGTAGCATATTCTGTTCTCATTAGATCGGTAATGTCACAGCCTTTCTCATGTGGAATACAAAAGATGAAATGACCAAACAAACATATGTAGTTATGTTATGTTTTTGTAGTTATGTAATGCATAACCAGGGCTCAATGGCGGCCATGCAGCAATTTGCTGTGGGTGCCTGTGACAGGTGTGTGGGCACCCTTGCACAGCCACATGGCATTGTCTGATTGTTTGATTCATTGAGTGATTGAAGTTTAAATGGAAAAGTGTGGAATGTGGCCAAGTGGTGATTGGATGATTGATTGAATCAATCAAGCCCCTGGCCACATGGTATAAAAGGGAACAAAGAAGTGTTTGTTGGGTGAGTGTGTAGGAGATAGTTTAGTGAAGGTGGGTTGCCAAGAAAGAGAGGGAACAAACACCGGGATAGCCAAAGCTTGGGTGTTATATTTTGTTTATTTGAAGTTGTGTAGGGTTTTTGTTAAACCCTTGTGTTTGTTCCTGTTTAATTTGTTTTGTTGAATAAACTAAAGATCTGTGTCTGAGGTTTGCTATTTCTGCTGCTGACCAGCCTTGACAGCCCGCCACTACACCACAGTGCCCTTCTCAATTGCTGCAATGCTCCTCAAAATGTATGTCTATTTACAGCCACTATGGTTGCAGTGCCCTTTCAGCTACAGCAACTATGAACTGTATTTGGAAGTGTTTGGATCCAAACAATAACACAATTACATGATTTGCATGGTTAAGTCACATCAGCTGGAAAAAAACAACAAACAATGAACACTACCCTTTCAAGCACATGGATTTCTACTGCTCATAACATCTCAAAGAGTCCAGGAAAAAAAAAAAAGTAAAAAGCCTTGCACCAATCTGCAAATAAAATTTATAAGTAATGTTGGGGTTCATATGTGGTGAAGAAATGACTCTTATATGAATAATTCACCTGGGTGCAGACAGATTGCAATCTTACAGTTGCATTACTGCAGCTTCCACATTGCTTTCCAACCTCTCAGCCCAACTCACTTACTGGTTTGTCAATAAAGCTTATTGAACACAATACTCTCAATAAACTTTATACAAACAATTAGACAGCGAACACTAATGCAGGACTGCAAAACAATACGCTAGAAAAGTGCTTGAGTCACTTCCTAAGCAACTGACTTAACAACCGCGAGTCTGTTTCTACACAAACAAACAACATGGCGTCCCCTAGTTATTATGGCATTACAGTTCTGTTTAGAGATTAACCTAAATTGATAAAACATGGTGAAATGTCAATAGATTCAGTTTTCCTTTTGACGGCACCAACAGTATTTTGTTTGGAGATGTGCAGGCTAGCGTGAGGGAAAGCGTGTTCAAAGTAAAGATTAGTAGACAGTGTAGTAGCATATGAGTCTCGAAGTGTTCTGCATTTTCTTTTTTTTTCTTTTTTTTTTTTAATTGCCTGGGAATTTTTCGGAGCTTATTTTTCAAACATTAATCGGGATGAAATTGTTGATATTAATTTATTACTGCAGTCATACTGACTTAGGGGAGGAGATATTTAAAATGTCCCTGTCTGCATACTAATTAGGGAAAGAACGACTTTTAATATCGTGAGGAGAGCTTGCATGTGTTGCCATGAAGATAAAGACATTTAACAAGATACATTAATTCACGTGTTGCCATGCACATTCTAAATTAGCTACTTGTTTGTCTGGTTACCTCTCCAACACACACACACACACACACACACACACACACAATTACATAAAATATAATTTCTACAAGTTTTACTACTTAGAATTTATATTTGTGTGTGTGTGTTTGTGGAACATCTAAAAGCTACATTTCATTAACACTAGAATCACCTTTTACAATACAAGTTTTTATTTTGAATATAACCTACAATATTCAGTTATATATATATATATATATATATATATATATATATATATATATATATATATATATATATATATATACAAGCCTGTTGTTATCTCTACTGGATCTGGCAAGGTAGGAGAGATTTCATCTTGATGCTAGCCACAGTGCTTCAGCAGAAATATTTCGATCACAAAACTGCAAAGCTGCAGCCAGGCTGCAGCAGCTCAACCTGGATTCTGTGCTGCGAGTGACACACACGCAAGATAAATCATATGTTACTTTTCGTTTTAGATTAAAAACTACTTCATTTTACAGTTTTGTATGTGCATATACCTGTTTACACACTAGTTTATTTTGTTATAGTTTTTCATTTTTTTAAGTAGTGCTTTATATGTGGTAAGTTAGAAAATAACCCCTTTTATGTTTAATTGTTCATTTAAATGCAGCGTTTTGGCTGTGCAGATGTTTGATATGATGTGCTTGAATAAAACACTTGAGTTGTATATGATAGTTTGTCTTTCATTTTAATATTGATGGTGTTTAAAATGTACCAGCGGTTGTAGGTATGAGTATAACCATGGCGGTTATACTCGTACTCACTTAAATAAATAAATGTAAGTGAGTATACTCACTTAAATAAATAAATACTTAGTATTAAGTTAAACTGTTTTGTTTCTTTGTGTGGCCAATAATTAGCTTTACATATGTATCACAAGCAACAATTCACAACATCCTACACTTTGGCCTTGACTTGGCCTTGGTGCCCTTAACAAATTTATTGAACTGAAGGCTATTTTGGCCTTGTCCTTTTTGTTGCCAATTTATAGCCCTGCATTACTAGATTATATGCAACTGATCAAACAGCCAACTTCAAATACAAAGTTAAGTGAGTTGGCTTGTGAACTAGTACATGCAGTTTGGTATCCATTACCACAGACACCCTGTGACAGAGAGCGAATGAATCCTAGTCAACAAACTCCCTCCCGACCTGTGAGGGCGCTGTATAACAGGAATAGTGTGCCTCGTACTGGATGGTCTGGCAGTTCATTTCAGGGTCAGTCGGAAGCCAGCCATCCAGGAAGGGGGCGGAGTCATAGTGCCCAAAGTTAGGTAGTGTGTCAGTCATGGATTGCAAGAGACGTGATTGAACTAGCTATTGCAGGCTATCCTTCGTTATGGTTACTGAAAGGACCCGTTTGGGAAACGGAAGTAATTTAATTACCGTGAGTGTTAAGTATTTTGTTTGTTGCTAACTGTCTGTGCTTGTCATTATAGAAGGCTAACCTCCGGGACCTGTAGCTAAACTGCCAGCAATTAAACCCAGACTCCACTTCACCATTGTACAAGAATAAACCTGTAAATCACCACTTTCAGTAAGAGCACTCACTCTGGACTTGTGACCGTGTTGTGTTTGTGTGGGTCTTGTTTAGTGTATTATTATTTCTGGACTGAACCCCGTGGTTTCCCTGAGCGATACACATTGTTGTGTAGAGCCAGGTCAGCAAATAGAGAGCTGCTTTTTCACTGTGAACTGTCTTGTGCCTATCATTCCTAAGCACTGCATCTCCACTGCACCTGTGCACTATGAACCACTTTGCCACACACCCTTATAAAAGTTGGCCATAGTAAAAGCATAGCAAACTGTAATAAAGCATAGTGAAAGCATGGTAAAACATAGGTAAGCATTGTAAAAAATAGCAAAGGTAAGCATTTTTTTATGGCAAACCAGGGTAAACTATGCTAAATGCATAGTATAATCATGGGAAAATCAAGGCAAAACTTCAAAAACTTTTATGAGGGTACACGACACTGCTAACTTTTCTGAAAAATCACCTGAAAATGTACACGAGTCATTCCATATGAAATCAATCAAAAAACTGCAATTTTTCACTTGACCTCCTCTGATTTTGATAAACCTTTGCACATATTATTGTCTTTGGAAGAAATGGTTACACTGTGAATTCTAGGACTGAGTGAGCTCCCATTCATGAGATACTGGTCATCAAAGCTTGACCTGATTTGGACACCCACCCTACCTTTACATGGTCATAACTTCCTCCAGAATTGACACAGAAAGCTGTTGTTGGTGTTGGTTTAAAGCTCTCAAATGTGACTATATATTCATTATATCAAAATTGATGTGAAATGCAAGATAACAAAAGTTGTGTGAATCTGTGACTTTTGACCTCACCCAGGTCAAATCGCATAACTTTGGATTTTTGTCAGTTTTTGACAGCTTGTAGCCTAAACCATTATCTACATTTCCTCCAAGTTTCATTTTGTGCCAGCCATTGGTTGAGGCACAGCACAGAGTTGAAAGCAGAGTGTCAGGTGAATCTTCTAAGTGAAGCGATTACACTCCTAATACAATTAAACAAAAATATTTATTTGCAATCGAGTATACTCTCCTCTCCTGTTAAATTGAAGCTGCAGTGAACTGGAGGTTCCCTATTTGCACCAAGGTGCCCTATTTGCACAAGTGGCTAAAACAAAAAATATATATATAAATCAATACTGAATTGTCCACATTTAATTTTGTCCCCACCAGTGGTACTTCTGTCAGGGCATGTTTGGTATTTTAAGTGATGCTTCTCCAGCAGCTGTAATTACCACTGTTCAAATCCAATGAATCACTGAACCTGGAAAAGAACATGTATTGTTAGAAGTGGTGGAAATGTAGATATTTCATTTTCAGGTCTCTGACTTTATATTTCTGTATGCAATACAATTTACCGCTCACCTATGCTTAAGTTGCTATTTTCCTTGGTAGGCTTTTGATGCTTTGGCACTCCTTGTGTCTCAGGGTGTATGTCCTTCCTGTTGCAGTTGTTGGCTCCACTGATGTCAACACACCCTTCTTGTCTATAATAAATTGATCTGGACGGCGTGGGAAACAGAATGATCGTGATGGTCCATTCGGGTGCAGGAAGTTAATTTCAGCCTCCCGTTTCTTCTGATCAGCAGACACCACCAGCCTGAGCCACCAGTGACTGTCATACTGAACAGTAACATATCCTTCGACTGTGATTGATTCTTCTCTTTGTTTTGTTTTGATTCTGGATCTGGTCATTGTATGGACGCTGCAAACTGGCTTTTGTTGCCATTCATTTAATGGTTCCTTTTACACCATCACAGGGTCCTTTGCCATGAGATGTTGCAAAGAAGTTCCACTCTGGTTCCATGCCAAAATCTTCCAAGTGCTGGCAAATGTATGTTGAGGACATTTTTAGTTCTTATATTGCCCTGCACACCCGTCAGAGAAGTAATAGATTTTTCTTGGGCACCCCCCAAATTTGTTCTCCAAGAACCTCAAAAGATGCTTTTGAAAGAGATAAACAGCAACTGTGTCATAAGTAATGCATTTTGATATTGCAACATATGAGATGTGCTTACAATTCCCATCTTTGACTCACCAATAGCAAACAAAAGAATGCGTGGTTGCCTGAGAGTTGTTCCAGTGGTGTGATTGTGCTTCATCTTGCATGACAAAAGTGAAGTTTTCTGCAAAATCACCAACAACTAGCAATTCATCCCTCAGCTGTTGATAATATGCAGCCTGCATCTTTGTGATGAAATCATGTCGACGAACACGTTGGAGATGGCTTGTGAAAGTCTCTATGAACTGATCAACAGGTTCATTGATTGTCTGAAGGGTGGATCTGTCAGTTGTAGTACACATCCGATACTACACTGCATCCACCAGACTATCTTGAAAGAGCATTTGTAGACTCTTGAAATCTTCAAGTGATGGACAATTTTCACACTTTCCTAATAGGCAATCAACGTTAGGTGGGGAACATGTGACAAGATAAGCAATGCCGATAGTGATTCAAAGGCATTTCCATACTGGTATTCAGTTGTGGAAGCTTAGAACAAATGAACATCAGCTTTACATTCTGGTGTGTTGTGCAGACACACACCGCATGTGTACCGCTACTGCCTGCCAATACACACTCCTTTGGTTTCAGCTCTGCAAATCTCGAGAATCCAATCTTAATGTCAGGATGCTGTAATCTGAAGAAACTACAGGCCTCTGAAAGATTACAGAGAACAAGACGTTTTTGTTGTTTCTCCCTCCTTCCCAACTCTTTATTGTAAACAGAAACAACATCTCTTTCTTTCTGGCCATGAGTTGACTAACATCTTCCCTTGTAGAACAACAGAAATAAACAAGGCCTTATTGCCTCCAAGGCCTTATTTATTTCTGAAATCTTATGTTCCTTTTCAGCTTTGAACATTTCGTTGCTTTCAAGTTGTTTGTCTTGAACAGCATGAGGGCTGGATTCTCTGGAACTAGACTCCTTGGGGTCACTTTGTGTTGAAGATGATGTTTGGTCTTCGTCAGGAGGACGATGGGCTAGCAACTTCATACAAGGGTAACATAACTTCTGTCCATATACAAAGTTTTAGCTACAAACATTTAATGTCAAGAATGTTAAACTGATCAGTATAATATATAATTGTTAGTTGAGTTATAGTTGGGTTTTCTTGTTTTTCACTTTATAAAGGGCACATTTCCGTATTGATTTGGATTTAATTCACCTGTGCTACACTTTAGTCACATGTGTTAATAGGCCAAATTGCTTAATTAATTAACTAACATTAATCTGTTACAGCTGCACCAGTTCACTGCACCAGGTTCAATTTAACAGGTGAGTATACTCGATTACAACTAAATATGTTTGTTTAATTGTATTAGGTATGTAATCGCTTCACTTAGAAGATTCACCGGACACTCTGCATTCAACTCTGTGCTGTGCCTCAACCAATGGCTGGCGCAAAATTTAACTGGGAGGAAATGTAGATAAGGGTCTAGGCTACAAGCTATCAAAAACTTGTCCAAGGTTACACGATTTCACCTTCTTGTATTTCACATCAATTTTGATATAATGAATATATAGTCCTCTTTGAGAGCTTTAAAATAACACCAACAGCTTTCTGTGTCAATTATGGAGGAAGTTATGACCATGTAAAGGTAGGGTGGGTGTCCAAATCAGGTCAAGCTTTGATGACCTGTATCTCATGAATGGGAGCTCACTCAGGCCTAGAATGTACACTGTAACCACTTCTCCCAAAGGCAATCATGCATGGAAATGTTTATCCAAATCAAAGGAGGTCGATGTTTTGGGTGACTGATTTTAATGGAATGACCCACATGTTAACAAATGCTTTTAGACTTTCTTCATCTATAATTGATGTGAAGTACTCATCCCACTGTTGTTGCATGAAATAGTTTACTCAGACTACCTCTTGGTTCTTTATTCTAACTGGTCAATTATTTCACACATTAGTATTTTTTTTCATACATTAGAGTTACAGTAGCTAATCAGAGAAAGCAAGCCATAATTCATAGTACAGCATCTTTGGAACCTAAAAATTTCATGAAATCAAAAGGTACTTTGTTTTTTAAACAAAAACAATTATCGCACGCATCATCCTAAATCTCCCCACAAACAAACCAAAACCAAAACATGAACTGTCATGCCAATTATATTATTTCCTTCAAACCAGCAATTCTACAACATTTCCTTCAAACACAGTCAAGTTTTAATATGAGTGTATTTGTAATGAGATCCAGGAAGTGTCACAAAAAAAAAAAAAAATATGCCAAAATTACTTCCTCATAGCTACAGTAAACACAGTAATGGAAAGAGGCCTTTATAATCTAGTTGGTTCAACAAAGCAGTTAAATATTATTTGAGTAGATTATTTAATGTCTGTTGCCATTACTTTTTATAGTCACACAAGTACTGCAATTGTGTTTCCATCTTCAGATTCTACATGTTAACAACTGACAACTGTAGCCGCTGTTCAAACTGTTTATTCACAGAATTAACTGAATAAAAAAGACTGGTGTAGGATGTTGTAGTGACAAATAATGGCACTTTCTGTTTTTGTCATTCATTCATGTATAATCTGCTTTAAAATATTATTTATTTATTTGCATTTTTATAGAGCCTTTAGCCAAGACACTTTACAATTTTAAACAAAAAGGTACAATCAAGAAAAATGGATGAAAAAAGAATGTAAGTTTATTGGGCTAGGGTGGGGAGATACAGAGGCTAGGGTGGGGAGATACGGAGACTAGGGTGGGGAGCCATAAACCTTAATGCTAGTGGAACTAATAGCCTTCCCTGTCTCTCTGCAAGCATATGCACGAAGCAATACAACAGTCAGTGATTAAGTGTTCTGTGTTTTGATCAGACTTATTTTGTATTTTCTTTACTATTTAGATATTTTCTGTTTATTAAATATTACTCTGTAAAATCATTCACAGAATACAAAGTATATGTCTATTTAATACACCTATCTTTTGCATGTTTGTGAAAATAACTGTATTATGTACTGTATTGTGTAATAACTGCACCCAAACATAGAGTATTACTTTTAGAAATTAACTCATGATGACACTTAAGTCTGGTACCAATAATGTATTTGATGTAATTCTGATAGTATTCTTGATTTGACTAGGGTTTTTTGTTTCCCTTGACTTTAGTATCAAAACAAGGCATTTTGTAAAGAAACACTTAGTACTCAAGTTCAGGGCAAATTGAATGAAACAAAAATGAATATTTATTAAGTAGACTCACTAGCACATTAATATAAAAACAATTGATGGACTGACATTGTATTGATTTTTTTGACAGTTTATAACTGAACCATACTGCACTAGTATATACTACAAATCTCATAAAAGTTTAATGTTGTGCAAACCCTCACTAAATCATCCAGGCTCAGATACTAAGGAAAGGACTTATACTACCGGTTCTCCGTTTCTACCCATTGGCATTAGGCTCCAGTGTCCCACATCCATAGTGAAACATTTTGTAAACATCCTTCCCTGTTTCCCAGGGCTGTGCATTTAGGTCACAACCTTTAACTATGCAAGGTTAACCAAAGCAAACACCACGCTCGGGGCCAAGGGCCAAATCAGCCCCTCTCTTGGGTTAGAAGAGGTATGAATTATGAGGAATACAACACACACACACAGTTTATCATTCTCAAATTAGCTTTAAAAACCGACAGCATGCCATTAGTATATTATTAATTACAACATTGGAAGTACAAGACTAAAATGTATGACCATGTAAGTCTTTTGAAATTTAACAGCATACACGTTTCCACTGTGTTATGTAGACAGGCATTTACCACCTGAAAAATATTCGAATCCTTTTTTTTTATTTATTTATTTTACAAATTAGAGGGTGGGGAGACACTGTACACAATACAGCGACAATTAAAACAGCTTCGTTTTTGTTTGGCGGTAGAGATCAATCCAGAGCACATACTTGTTTCTGAATCAAAATAGAACAATTATCCATAATACATGCACTCAATGAAATACTTACTGTTAAAACACAAGGTTGCTTGTAATTACCCGGGGCTGCAGTGGTGCTGAATTCAGAATTGCATGCCGTTATTTTACAGCAATGCACAAAACTGATGTCACATACGAATGTTAGAACACTTGACTATGCATCTTATTGTGGAATAAACCGTGTTAGCCATTAGTCAGATTATCTTGTAAATATAAAAATCTAAATAAAATCAGTGTGTCACGTAAATAAATTACCTGTAGGAAAGGCTGTATTGTCTGACGAGGCTCGTTTTGCCTGGTCTTTAGAATAAACCTCTGATCCAAGTACTGCAGAAATGAGGAGTCCATGTAGCACCAGAGCTATTGGCTGAGTGAAGTAAATCATCGCGAACAGATAGCTTTCCAGTGCCTTTCTCCAAAAAAGAAAAAATACCAATCCTGAATTCGAAGGCTCCAGAAATAATGTGATCACTGATTGTGGTTTGAATTGAGTTAGTGTGACTCAATCCAGTACATATTGGAACCAAATACACAACGTGTATATTTTATGAACTGTAGGGCTTTTAAAATTATCACGTCTGATAATATAATAAATAAGAGCATGTATATTACAAAAAAATGCTAAGAAAGTTTGTGTAATGTAAAAATGTTATTGTTCCATATAAATGTTTAAATGGAACGTTTACTAAAAAGGAAGTCAAATTTAAGACTTAACAACTCCCGGCGTCAAAGTGAAAATACTCCAGTGCTGTCAGTACCAATCATGCATTCGTTGTGATAAAACGAATACCTCACAAAACGTGATAATGAAAAAAAAAAAAAAAAAAAAAAAAAAAGATTCAAAATAAGTAGGCAGAAGTGGTGGCAATGTAGACTGTCATCTTAGTTCAAATAAAAAAAAAAATCGTGTCGTTTATAGGGTAGCACGGCAAAATGGGAGAAATACTTGCTGTCAATATGCTGATAGCTCCTGTCTACTCAAATTGTAATAATAATCCGTATGATTTAATTAAGGAGATATTCACGGTATCTCCAAATATATGGGTCTCCGTGGTGTTTAGCATATTGAACACGCAGTTTGGTACAGATCCGCCTTCTCAGGAGATGGAATGATCATACCGGATCCCGAAAAACACAGCAAAACACGTCCACGGTTTTAGAATCACATACAAATTCTTAACGCCCTCGTCCAAAGCCTGTTACCCACTAGGTCAGAAAAGTTTATATTAAGATTTCATGCTTCAGCGTCCCATCTCTTCAGACTCCTTGCCTGATGCAGAACCCAGCTGTGGGGCGGAAGTCCATATGCAAATAATCTTCAGCAACCAACAGGAATGCATTGAATCCTGCTGGTGGCGAATACATGAAACCTATACGAATATATTTTCTTTGGGGGGAATTAGTGATATTATTGTGTTTGAACTTTTCATGCTAAAATAACACTGGCTATGACTTAAAATCGCGTTGCATTACATTACAACTGATATAAAATATTATAAGAAAATGTTAACTAAATGCTCAATTTGAAAAGCAGCATACATCATAGTATACGAATAAGTAACATTATCATATGGCAGTGACATTAATAAAGCATTAGTTTTTTTTATTATTATAGCGAGCTTTCAGTAGTTTATTTTCCTGTCTGCCACAGATCATTAGTTCAGCCACATATCCCACGTCGGTCTCGGTGTAATCTGAGCTCCAGCGTGTCATTGGTCACAGTGTTTCAACATGTCTAGCTATGATTGGCTGCAAGACTGTCTGGACGTGTCCTGTTGTCAAAGACAGGAGGACTATCATCAGAGCAGTTTGTGCTTCACTTTATTTTAGATGTGCCCCAGTCTGTAACTTAAATATTATTTAATTTCATTTTGAAAAATAAACCTCTTTTTTTTTTTTTTTTTTTTAAATGTGATACTGTGTAATAGACAAGAACAAGGAGGTCTCAATGTTTGGACTTGAAAACTCAAAATATTATTATATATACAGTATATATATGACTGTATAAAATAAATAATACCAGTACTAAGCTATATTGTAATTTTCCAACATGTGGAATATTTTTGACTTTATTAATGATTCAATAGAATCAACCAAAATTACACATTTCTCAAATTATAAATTTATTTCCAAAATGAAGTGTCACAATTATTGGCACCCTTGTTTTCAGTACTTTGTGCACCCTCCCCTTGCAAGGATAATGGCACTGAGTCTTTTTCTGTAATGTTTAATGAGATTGGAGAACACATTGGGAGGGATCTTAGACCATTCCTACATACAGAATCTTTCCAGATCCTTGATATCATTCGGTCTGCGCTTATGGACTGCCCTCTTCAATTGAAACCACAGGTTTTCAATGGGGTTCAAGTCCAGAGACTGAGATGGCCATTGCAAAATGTTGATTTTGTGGTCAATTAACCATTTCTTTGTGGATTTTGATGTGTGCTTAGGGTCATTGTCTTGCTGGAAGATCCACTTGCGGCCATTTTCAGCCTCCTGGCAGAGGCAACCAGGTTTTTGGCTAAACTGTCCTGGTACTGGGTAGAGTTCATGATGCCGTTGACCTTAACAAGGGCCCCAGGTCCAGTGGAAGCAAAATAGCCCCATAACATCAAAGATCCACCACCATATGTTACAGTAGGTATGAGGTTATTTTCTGCACCACATCCTTCTTTCGACACCAAACCCACCGCTGGTGTGCGTGGCCAAAGAGCTCTATTTTCGTCTCATCTGACCATAGCACCCGGTTCCAATCGAAGTGCCAATGCCGTTTAGCAAACTCCAGGCGCTTACGTTTGTTGGTTGCTCTCAATAAAGGCTTTTTTTCTGGCAACCCTTCCAAATAGCCTACTGGCATGGAGGTGGCATCTAACTGTAGATTTGGAGACTTGGTGACCCCAAGATGCAACCAAGTTCTGTAATTCTCCAACTGTGGCCCTTGGATTTCCCTTTGCCTCCCGAACCATCTACCTCACTGTGGGTGGGGGCAAGATACACTTGCGTCCTCTACCAGACAAGTTTACCACTGTTCCAGTGGTTTTGAACTTCTTAATTATTGCCCTAATAGTGGTAAGTGGTATATTTAGTTTTTTAGCTATTGTTTTGTACCCATTGCCTGATTTATGAAGGTCGACAACCATTTGTCTCTTTTCATTTGTGAGTTCTTTGCCTTTCCCCATGGTGATGGATGACAAATGGATTTCATATGTGTGTTATCTCATTTTTATACCCCAGTGAAACAGGAAGCCATGGAAGGCCACAATACAGTTCCTTAAGTCTGAGATGAACTTAAAGAAGTAGAATGTTAATGCAGATTTAATTTTGTTTGATTTTATTTATAAGAATCTTTAGGGGTGCCAATAATTCTGACACCTATCTTTTTGAGAAAACATTTTATTACTTGTTAATAAAAAACATTTTCTCTGAGCAATTGTATTAGAATAAAAGAATATCGTTTTCCCATATATCTGAGCATAAAATATAGCTCATTACCTGTGTTGTTTATTTTATACAGCCTTTTTTGCTCATCTTTATCAAGGGTGCCAATACTTTTTGAGATGACTATATATATAATAAATATTAGAAATAAGGAAAGTATTTGGAACATTTTTCAAAACTTTTCAAAAGGTTGGTGGTCTTTAGTTTTTACTAAAAATGTAATTTTGATGTGAATAAACTTCCTATTGCTCCTGCTACCTTTCATAAACAGGCACTACTCAATTGGAAGATGGTGTACACACACAATTACTTTTTCTTTGGAATAACAAGGATATAAGATATAAAAATAGATCTTTGTTTTTCCAAAGATGGTGTGATAATAACATTTTTGTTGGGGTGTCAATTACTTCATTATGATGGACAACTATTAAAATATTCAACATTTCTAAAAACTTAAAAAATTTCAATCGTTGCATATCCGACTGCAGTGAGACCAGAGTAAGGGTGGATATTTAAAAAAGCTGATAAATTATTCATGTTTTAAATACCATTATACAAAACTGTAACAATTACTATATTCACACAATTATTGTTTTGAGATTCAGCTTTTATTTTGGAGCTGCCCTAAATCCTTTGTTGAGAAAGATACAAGGTATTAATGCTTGTGACAAGGTAGCCATCTGCTATGTGTGTGCGTGCATTCGTTGCTGAGTGACGGTCAGGAGATCAAGAGGTTGAAGTTCATACGCCCCCCCACAGGCGAACAGGATTTATTTATATGAACAGCTCAGTGGCAGAGGAAGAGGAAGATGGGCCCCACTGCAGGACCTTATTGTGGGCCCCCCTCCTCACACGTTAATTTAACTCTTATTTATAAACATCAAACATACCAAATCAAGTGTTTAACTTTATTTACAAAATATTTAACTTTATTTAATTGTCAGAATGTTAGCCTGTATGAAAGAGTACATAATAAGAACGTTTTCTACTCACCTACTTTATTTTATTTTGCGTATATCTTTACATCCAATACTACACTATTTTTTAATCATAAACGATCAGGTTTAATCACTAACCCTACCAGAATTCCCCAATTCTGCGATCACAGAAATTATTACAGAATTCACAATTCTGCACAGACATTTGCAGAAATTGTCTCACATAGGAAACCATTTTTTTATTATTATTATTTTTAAATCAGAAATACAGGCATGTTGATTTGCTGTAGTTTATTTTTGTGACTGCAGCAGCACCCGACAGCTTCCGTCTAAACTACAGGATGAATCGTGCACACAGAATATAACTGCAAATGTTTGTGCTGAATAGTACCCCAAAACCTTCCATGAAGATGTGCCTCGTACCAGCCTCCAGGGGAAAAAAGTTAGGATAATTAAGACAATAGCGATACCTGTTGAAATGAGGGAGGATACAATCTGAATTACTGGCACCGCACACTGGCAGCTACAGTTATACAAATGTGTAACATCTGCAAATATAAATGTGAAGGATATTATCATTGTTAAAATAAATAAATAAATAAATAAATAAATAAATAAAAACTTTCGAACCCCTCTGGGGCCCTCTGAGTGCGTGGGCCTGTGTGCAGTTGCACCTGCTGCACCTGCTATTGCTCCGCCACTGGAACAACTCACATCACACTACTAGCAATGGCAGCGCACGGAGTACATACAACACAGTTTACGAATATTTTGGTGGGATCTACAGTCTCTGAGCTAATCTTCTCTGTTCAATAATAAACAAACTCCAGCTACTCACCCAGCTGTCTGTGGTTTCGACTTGCTTACTCACTCTTCGGTATCCAACCCTGGTTCTGGTTCTGGTTCTCTCTCTCTCTCACTCACACACTCACTCAATCACACACATACACACATACACACACACACACACAACCACACACGCACATTTCAGCTACTTTAGCCCAGTTGGCTTTGGTTTTGCAGCAGTCCTGAGGTGAATAATGGAATCTTTTTATACCTGACACCTTGCTGGAACACACCTACCTGCTAATTAGATTACACACCTGGTAATCACACACAGCAGACAGGCTCTCCCAGGAGCGTCAGGTACTTCATTATTTTTTTTTTACATTAAATACACACTATTTACAATCTACACTTACACAAAAAACCCTCATGCTCTGCCTTAGTGCTGTATACACTTACGCTAGTGTCGGGTAATATACACAGCAACAAAATGCACAGGTTTACGAGGAAAAAAAACTTTCAATTGTAAGCACAACTTGCTTTCATTTTCCTATAGCCATTGTGCATTAGCGCTGTACAAGTGGGTGACATTGCTGAAGAGCTTCATCATGGCAGATAAGCAGGGTGGATATGTGATCGGTGGATATATGACGGATTACTGTATTGCCAGGGAGTTTGCTATACTCTCTGATGCAATTCCTAGAGGAACTCCTTTAATTCTTAGAAATTATATAATTATATAATACAGGCTTTTTTGAACTTTCAAACAACATATATTTAGGGGACGTACACATACTGCACCATAAATGTGACAATAAGCACATAAAAACTCTATTTAGTGGTGCTACAATTCGTTCTGATGCCACAACAGCCGTCAGCCCCCAGACCCCTTCACTTGCCAGCAGTAACCCAGGCAGACTCCCTCTTCTCCCACTGCTCTTCGCGTGCGCCACTGCTTCGCCTCCACTCTGGTGCGGTCGCTCCTCCGCCCCCAGTCCCTCCATGCCACCTGCCTTTGCCGTTCACCTCGCTATGGGTCCTGTCTCCCCCTGTGGCTGCCTGCCGTTCAACCTCAGCCTGCAACTTGGCAACCTGGTCTCAGCCATCCCCTTGGCCTCCAGGCTGTCCCAGCCTCGGTGTATCTCTTGTCCCTTGGTGCTGACTGTCCCCATCCACTCACTCTATGCGGCACCCGGCTCCCACTGCAGCCGCCTCCCTCACGCTCTCCGTGGCTCTCATCGCAGCAAGCTCCCAGCGATCACCCCCTCCTGGCCTCTTGACCGGTGCTGGCGGTGGTGTCGTCTCCATCTCCGCCCGGATCCTCACCTTCATTTCCCACAGTGCCTGGTCCATAATCCCACTTCTGTGCACCAATGTAGCATTGCATGGAAATGAAGGCAGACTCTCACCGGGTTTTTCAAGTTCTCGTATTCACAGTTAATTATGCCGGGACTCTACACCGGGCAGGTAAAAGCATGCTGCTTTACCAGCCAATGGTACACTTACAGCTGAGCAGCATAGTGTTATTCAGACTATGACAAATAATTAAATAAAATAAAAGAAATTCCAAAGCACTGTCCAAAGCTAAAGCCAACTACGTGCAATCTCTGGTTATTTTTTGCTGTAGTCCCGCTTCTCTTCTGCTCTCCTTGGCTCTGTCTTCTGCATTCTTCTCTGTCTCTATTATTCTTACTCCAATTTGTCTCTCTACCTCAGCAGCCGAAGCAGCCCATTACTTATTCCTGCATCCAGGGAACACCCCCGGTGCACCAGCCACCAATCCCAAGCAGACACGGCTTCCCGCTTTTGATCCCCTGATGGTTGCAGCATCTCGTCCCTTGGTTTTGCCAACAGCGTTGCAACTGGGTACTACTCGCACGGCAAGCCAAGCCCCTGATTGGTGGTGATTATCCTGTCTCTGACATCCTGAACACCTGCTGCATTGAACTGTTGACCGTGGGTCACAGAACCTTCCCGAACGCGGTTACAGCAGACCCAGGGTCGGTTTAAGTCTTAAATCTAAGTGCTGGTTCTTGGCTGTTTTAGAAAACACAGTTTTCCTACTTTTTGGCTAGTTACTTCCAAAATTTGGTGTGGAGTTGCAAAAAAAAATTGCCAGTGCTGCAGAAGCACAGAAACAAGCAAACAGAAGTGGAGATTTCTAAACAAAGGAAAATTGGGGGTGGTGGGGGGGATTAGGAGTAGACCTCCCATTAAGCATTAAGTGCCAGAAAGGGGTGCATCATCAGAATACGGTACTTGTACACGACCCAGAGAATGGTACACTGTCAGATTGTGATACACATGCAATCAATTGCGATCTGATGGGCATATATATTTTGTTTCTGGGAACTTGAGATACTAAGGGGGGTGTTAATATTTTTGATGAGTGGGGTAAAAACAGAAATCAATTGTTTTTGAAAAATTCACTTTTAAGAACATTGTTATTATAAACAATGATTTCCATTTTTACACTGGTTATTTTTACTAGCTTTGTGTATGCTACTTTGTTGCAATTGATAAATTTAATTTGGTGTAGGTTCTTGATTATTTTCCTCCTGTTTCCAACAAGTCACCTGTGAATCACACAGAAAAAATGCATTGAAAATATACTGTTTGTGCTGCATGATCAATAAAGACAATTATATTCTTGGTGTAACCATACAGTATCTTCTGAATTATAAAGGAACCAAACAATTGGGGTTAACAAATAAAGGAGATATGCTGTGATGCTAAATTACACTGCGTCATTTTATGAATATTTAGTCAAAACAAATATTGTAATGTACAACTATATAGTTTGTTGATGAAAGCATTTATTTTTAAATTATGTTAGTTTTAGAGGCCTCGTGCTAGCCTAGTACAATAAAAAAAAAAAAAGAAAAACAGAACATTGGACACTAGCTTTATTCCAGCACCTATAATGGCAGCTTGAAGGAACACATACATTTACAATTTGAATAATCACAACTTTGCACTTTGTCTGTTTTCTCTAAAAATGTTAGGAGATAATACTGGTTACTGTTGTTATGCTAAGACTACAAGTGCAAAGTTTGTTAACAGCATGGCTTCATTACTGTATAGCATAAATACCATTTTTGAATTATAATATGATCTTTTTGGGTGCAAATTCTGTTTGTAGAAACATAAGATAGATAAACTTAACAATAATTAATCACAAGCTTTCAAGACCTGAAAGGTCTCCTCTTATTGTTATTTATTTCTTAGCAGACGCCCTTATCCAGGGCGACTTACAATTGTTACAAGATATCACATTATTTTTACATACAATTATCCATTTATACAGTTGGGTTTTTTCTGGAGCAATCTAGGTAAAGTACCTTGCTCAAGGGTACAGCAGCAGTGTCCTCCACCTGGGATTGAACCCACAACCCGCCGGTCAGAAGTCCGGAGCCCTAACCACTACTCCACACTGCTGCCCTTCAGGTGAAAGTAGAAAAGAGAGATTGATGTTTACATTCAAAGGTGGCATTACAACTAAAAAAAAACCATTTTGAATCTCTACAATTCTAATGTAAGGAAAAAAGCAGTGCCACACAATAGACAATGACAATATCAAAGACTAAATAAATAAATGAATAAAATGCAAATAAGACAAAAATTGCAATGGCATGTACCAATAAATGAAAAGAAATAATAGTAAAAAATATATAATAAATCAATCAATAAATAAATAAAATATATATACAGTACTGTGCAAAAGCTTTAGGCAGGTGTGAAAAAATGCTGTAAAGTAAGAATGCTTTAAAAAATAGACATGTTAATAGTTTATATTTATCAATTAACAAAATGCAAAGTGAGTGAACAGAAGAAAAATCTACATCAAATCAATATTTGGTGTGACCACCCTTTGCCTTCAAAACAGCATCAATTCTTCTAGGTACACTTGCACACAGTTTTTGAAGGAACTCGGCAGGTAGGTTGGCCCAAACATCTTGGAGAACTAACCACAGTTCTTCTGTGGATTTAGGCAGCCTCAGTTGCTTCTCTCTCTTCATGTAATCCCAGACAGACTCAATGATGTTGAGATTAGGGCTCTGTGGGGGCCATACCATCACTTCCAGGACTCCTTGTTCTTCTTTACGCTGAAGATAGTTCTTAATGACTTTCGCTGTATGTTTGGGGTCGTTGTCATGCTGCATAATAAATCTGGGGCCAATCAGATGCCTCCCTGATGGTATTGCATGATGGATAAGTATCTGCCTGTACTTCTCAGCATTGAGGAGACCATTAATTCTGACCAAATCCCCAACTCCATTTGCAGAAATGCAGCCCCAAATTTGCAAGAAACCTCCACCATGCTTCACTGTTGCCTGCAGACACTCATTCGTGTACCGCTCTCCAACCTTCGGCGAACAAACTGCCTTCTGCTACAGCCAAATATTTCAAATTTTGACTCATCAGTCCAGAGCACCTGCTGCCATTTTTCTGCACCCCAGTTCCTGTGTTTTCGTGCATATTTGAGTCGCTTGGCCTTGTTTCCAAGTTGGGGGTATGGCTTTTTGGCCGCAAGTCTTCCATGAAGGCCACTTCTGACCAGACTTCTCCGGACAGTAGATGGGTGTACCAGGGTCCCACTGTTTTCTGCCAATTCTGAGCTGATGGCACTGCTGGACATCTTCCGATTGCGAAGGGAAGTAAGCATGATGTGTCTTTCATCTGCTGCAGTAAGTTTCCTTGGCCGACCACTGCGTCTACGGTCCTCAACGTTGCCCGTTTCTTTGTGCTTCTTCAAAAGAGCTTGGACAGCACATCTGGAAACCCCTGTCTGCCTTGAAATTTCTGCCTGGGAGAGACCTTGCTGATGCAGTATAAATACCTTGTGTCTTGTTGCTGTGCTCAGTCTTGCCATGGTGTATGACTTTTGACAGTAAACTGTCTTCAGCAACCTCACCTTGTTAGCTGAGTTTGGCTGTTCCTCACCCAGTTTTATTCCTCCTACACAGCGGTTTCTGTTTCAGTTAATGATTGTGTTTCAACCTACATATTGAATTGATGATCATTAGCACCTGTTTGGTATAATTGTTTAATCATACACCTGACTATATGCCTACAAAATCCTTGACTTTGTGCAAGTGTACCTAGAAGAATTGATGCTGTTTGGAAGGCAAAGGGTGGTCACACCAAATATGGATTTGATTTAGATTTTTCTTCTGTTCACTCACTTTGCATTTAGTTAATTGATAAATCTATTAACATAGATAAATAAATAAATAGATAAATAGTTAAATCTATTAACATGTCTATTTTTGAAAGCATTCTTACTTTACAGCATTTTTTCACACCTGCCTAAAACTTTTGCACAGTACTGAATATACCGTAAAACTTGAAATAATTGCCAGTCTTTAAGGTGCAGGAGCTGCTGGGAAATATGGTAATAGACGCTGGGTCTCTTTTAAACGCCAGGTTATGAATAATAATATAATGCGCGTCATACTAATGCACATTTTTATTGCCTGCGTGCAGTACTTTACACTTTTCTCTATTAAATGTAATTTGCCATGTGTCTGCCCAGTTCTGAATGCTGTCTAGATCATTTTGAATGACCTTTGCTGCTCCAACAGTGTTTGCCACTCCTCCTATTTTTGTGTCGTCTGCAAATTTAACAAGTTTCCCTGTGGTACTCCACTGGTTACCTCACTCCATTTTGAGGTTTCTCCTCTAATCAGTACTTTCTGTTTTCTACATGTTAACCACTATCCATGTGCATGCATTTCCTTGAATCCCTACTGTGTTCAGTTTGAGAATTAATCTTTTATGTGGGACTTTGTCAAAAGCTTTCTGGAAACTAATGCTAGCTTGTAAAGTTGTATATAAGAACAGAAAAAGGGGAAATAGTTTGGTAGTCTTTCTATACTGTGGGGAGCTACCCAATCTGTTGACATGCAACAATATTATAAGCTATGAGTTCTACTGAATAAAAAATACTCTGTTGGGAAACAATCAAGAAAAGACTTTGTTTACTTTTCCACACAATTACACCTGCAGTTTCATCCAGGACAAAACACACATCCTAAAGAAACGTAAGGAATTTGGCCAACTACCACAAAATTGTATACTAGTCACTATGGATGTAAAAGCCCTGTGTACATGGGTAGAAGTGGCAAATAATCATTTTGACTGAAACTCCTGGGGCAAAAACAATCTTTTGGCCTTGGGTCTGGGGGCCGCCTAGGCCACCATGAAACTCTGGGGTTGTACATGCTCTGAGATGCATTCTGAGCCATTAGGACCACTTTCACGAATTTGGACCACAAATCTGAACTTGACTTTGTAGAAAATGAAATTCAGAAATTACTTCACTTTGAATTTGTCATTTTACTAGATGGATGAACCACATGAGGTTAGTTAACAAACTAGTTTTTAAAATGTTACTCATGAAACCTTTTACATGTATGCCCAATTCACATAATATTAATTTTATAAAACCATTTACAAGCTCTGCTTAACTCAATCAGATGTCATAAATACAGGGTTCATAAAGTTTGTCTGATACAAATTTCAAGGACTGTTCAAGTAATTTTGACAGTTTTCAAAGACCTTGTTTTCAATGTTGATAACTAATAACCAACTGTAAAAATAAAGCTTTTACTTAACTGTATAATAACAATCTAAAGTATACTCTGAGTTAGATAAGCTATGGACCAGTAAACTTTCTTATTTATTATTATTTCTTAGCAGATGCCCCTATCCAAGGCAACTTTCAATTTTTACAAGATATCACATTATTTTTACATACAATTACCCATTTATACAGTTGGGTTTTTACTGGAGCAACCTAGGTAAAGTATCTTGCTCAAGGATACAGCAGCAATGCCCCCCACCTGGGATTGAACCCTCAAGAATCCAGAGCCCTAACCACTACTCCACACTGCTGCAAACAAAAGTGGAGGGCAAACTGAAGGACTAACTGCCAAGTGTAGAGAGGCAAATGTATTTATATTTACAATTAAGAAGCTCTAAGAAACCAATCAAACCTTGCTGTTGTGAAGTTACGGTTTTTGTGAAGTTACGGTTTTAGTACGGTTTTAGCAAACTGACAAAATTGGACAGGTGTTTCAGCATAAATGCCCAATATGTACTTATTGAGCATGCATACATTACAAATTCATGCAAGTAGCACCAAATGGCACAACCATTACCAAATGGCATCTCTGCACGTGCTACAATTAGAATTCCAACATGTAGTTTATTAAAGGAAAGTGTTAAACAAACAAATGAAAAGCAAGTACTCAAAAAATATGGTCCATTGAGTTTGAGGGCAAAGTTTGCCCATAATAAAATAACTTAAAACAATCATGTAACTGCTGCTACTGCAACCAAGTCATTTCTTGCTAGTAAAATATTTATATTTTTTACTTTAAATATTGGAGCAAGTTTTGCACTTGCATCAGATTGGGTACATTATTTTATATATTTAACAAGGCCTGACAGTGCGTAGAATGACTGGGAGAGTAATATAAGCAAAATATTTTAATTACCTTACGATTTCAGGTACGTGGCTTTAAAGTAAGATGACACTGGCTGCGAAAGGACTGCGACTCTATTGTCGTTTTTTATACCCAAATAAGCTTACTTGACTTGAAAAACGTCTTAAACGATGGAAGCAATTCCTACTTGGTTTGATTGACTAAGTAGTACACAACAAGCTTTAATATGAAAAGCTGAAAAGTAATTTCAATAAAGAATGACAAGTTTTTAATGAAAAAAAACATTCTAGCCTATGTCAAGAAATTAAGCCGAGAGATGCTGGTATACGTTTAATAATTTGTATTTGACACAGGGTGCTGTGGGGTAAGATGGTGGGTTTGAAACAAATGCTGCCGGCTCCTCCGGTTCTGCTGCATTGGCTGGCTGCGAGACTTCGCAGTCGCTCTGGTGTTGACTTACTTCGTCTCCGCTCTGGAACAACGGAACAAGTTGTAAGTGTCTCCTGTTCCTGCGCAAGATGGCACCATTCTCTGTCTGCACTATATATGACCTTGGTGCTGTAGACTTGCTCTTTAGAGCGGCTGGTGTGCTCCATCACTTCTCTCCATCCAACTTGATTGTTACACAGTTTGCAGGCTGTAAGTCAGGTAGAGCTCTAGCTGAATATCTCCAATTGAAGAAACACTGATAAGCTTCTTTGGCTTTCTTGTCATTCTGCTCCACCATTCTTTGGCTTATCCACTTGGGCATCAGCTTTCCCTCAAGCATTGGGACAGCGGTTCTGATCTGGCATCCCATCATAAGCTGGGCCGGACTTGTTCTGGTGGCAGTAATTGGTGTTGCTCTGTAGCACATCAATCCCATATGGGTATCCTGCTGCTTTTTTGCTTTGCAGTCTGCACTGCAGCTCCATTAGCATGTGGGTAGTGAGGACTGGGGGTGGTGTAGCAAAATTCATATTTCCCCCTTAACTCTTGAAACTCCACAGCTGTAAATTGTGTCCCATTATCAGTAACTAATTCATCTGGGATGCCCCAGCGTGCAAACATGCTTTTTAGCCTGGTGCTCACCTGATGGCTGGAAATGACTGACAAATGGGCAATTCTATGAACTTACAATAGTAGTTGATAACTACCAGATACTTTTAAGTTTTTACTTTGCAAAGGCCTGCTCGACAGAACTCACACGTCAACACTTTCTCAGCAATATCTCTACTGATGCCTGGCCACCTAACTGCCATATTTGCCCTTTCCCGGCACTTAATCAGTCCTTAATGACCCTCATGAATCCTATTCAGGATCGCTTTCCTCAGTGAGGCTGGTATCACAATTCTGTCATGATAGATCATGCGATCATTCGCTTCAGAACATTCTCCACATGCAGCATAAAGTTCTTTCACTGATTAGAGGAGAAACCTCAAAATGAAGCGAGGTAACCGCTGGAGTACCACAGGGATCAGTATTAGGTCCTCTGCTAATCCTGATCTACATTAATCCTGATCTATATTACTGGTATAGTAAGCAAACTTGTTAAATTTGCAGACGACACAAAATAGGAGAAGTGGCAAACACTGTTGCAGCAGCAAAGGTCATTCAAAATGATCTAGACAGCATTTAGAACTGGGCAGACACATGGCAAATGACATTTAATAGAGAAAGGTGTAAGGTACTGCATGCAGGCAATAAAAATGTGCATTATAAATATCATATGGGAGATACTGGAATTGAAGTAGAAATCTATGAAAAAGACCTAGGAGTTTATGTTGACTCAGAAATGTCTCCATCTAAACAATGTAGGAAAACTATTAAAAAAGGCTAACAAAATGTTCGGATATATAGTGAAAAGTGTTGAATTTAAATCAAGGGAAGTAATGTTAAAACTTTACAATGCATTAATAAGACCTCATCTAGAATATTGTGTTCAGTTCTGGTCACCTCGCTACAAAAAGGATATTGCTGCTCTAGAAAGAGTGCAAAGAATAGCGATCAGAATTATTCCTGGTTTTAAAGGCATGTCATATGCAGACAGGCTAAAAGAATTGAATCTATTCTGTCTTGAACAAAGAAGACTACGCAACGATCTGATTCAAGCATTCAAAATTCTAAAAGGTATTGACAATGTTGACCCAAGGGACTTTTTTGACATGAAAAAAGAATCAAGGACACAAATGGAGATTAGATAAAGGGGCATTCAGAACATAAAATAGGAGGCACTTTTTTACACAGAGAATTGTGAGAGTCTGGAACCAACTCCCCAGTAATGTTGTTGAAGCTGACACCCTGGGATCCTTCAAGAAGCTGCTTGATGAGATTCTGGGATCAAAAAGCTACTAACAACCAAATGAGCAAGATGGGCCGAATGGCCTCCTCTCGTTTGTAAACTTTCTTATGTTCTTATGTCCTCCAGGACCCGCTGGGCCAACCATGCCTGATGAACTTGACTGCCACCTGGAGCTGTTTGTCCCTCAGTGTTGCTTCTCTGATGGCATCTATTTTTGTCCTGACGTTGGCTTGCAGGTCACCTCCGCTTGTACACATACTTTGACGTTTTCTTCAGTTTCAGTATCCATGGTGGCGGTTAGGGGGTTTCTCGACAATGTGTCTGCTACAATGAGCTCCTTTCTGGGAACATTTGTAATCAGTCTGAAGACAAAAACTGTCTAAGCCCTGTAGGTAGCGAACAAATCTCTCACAAGCCCAAACTCCTTTTCGATCTGTGTGTATCTCTTTTCTGCCTCTGTTAGAGTTCAGGAACAGAATTCTATTGGGAGGAACCTGTCTCCATGCTGCTGCAACAGTGCTCCTCCGAGACAAAAGCTGCTGACATCTGCACTGACTACAGTGAGCTTGCTTGCATGATAAAATGCTAGAGCTGGAGCAGTTACTAACAAGGCCTTCACTCTGTCAAATGTCTGTTGCTGAGGGTAACCCTACATCCATGCTGCATCTCTTTTCAGTAGATTGGTCATTAATTGTATTACAGACGAAAAGCTGGGCAGAAATCTGCCTAAATAATTGACCATGCCTAACTGTTGTCGAAGCTCTGTGATATTTGTCAGATCTGGCAGTTCAGCGATTCCTTTCACTTTGTCTGGGTCTGGTCTGATTCCATCTCTACTGATGGTATGATGAAGTACTGTATCTCTTTCTTTCTGAAATGGCATTTGTCTTTGTTAACCTCTTTGCTGCCAAGGGTAGTTGCTACCTCCCTCGCCACAGGAATTCTACAATTTTTGTAATGCATTCCTTTAATCACGATTACTATATCCACCTTTTAGTGTATCCAAGCAAACCTATCATTTTGTTCAGCATACATTGAACTTTCCACTGGTGTAAACACTGTGTGGATATCTGGTAAGATGACCAAAATTTTGAGCCATAAGTGTAAAAAAAATAATAATAAAATAAGGGAAATTCATTCATTATCATCTCAGTTTTGAGATTGTGCCTGTTTTTTTCATAAGGCAATGCTGAAAGCTTATTTTGTTGAATTTCTCTTTCAACATGCTTCAAAAAGTTTCTAATTTTTAAAAAGCATGTCTGTAACCACTATACACAATACAATGAACAAACTGAAACTTAAAAAAGGGTAAAAACACACACACAGACACACACACAAACAAGCGTTGGTCACAAAAAAAGGTACACTAAAATACAATGATTCTCCTAACTACCTCCAAATAATTACAAATTAATGACATAGTGTGACAAGCAGGCTCTAGTGGTTACGTCAGACCAGAAAGGAGTACACAGACAGACTGTGGATGAAATGCTAAATGCACTTGCTTGCGCCGGTTTATTGTAAAATAAAAGGTTTGTACAAAACGAAACACAGGACACGGCACTTGAGGCCAAATAAAACAGACAAACAAAACGGATTAACACTAACCAAAACAGTGGACGGACAGAGAAACGAAACACGGTGAGTTTAAACACTTATTATTTACGTTATTTTACTTTACTTTCTCCTCCACACCCGTTCTCCACTCACCGAACACACAACCCCGAGTGAGTGAAACGTGCATCTATATATACTGTTGTGCTGGGATTCAATTACTAATTAATTATTCACTTGAATCCCAACACATGAATTAATTATGTGCAACCTCGTGCTCACATATTAAATACTTTAAATGCACGTGAAGTGAAGTGCCATTCCCGTGCCTAAATACAATTATACATTTTAAATAACTCGTGCTGCACACACCCATTTATATCCCGTGCAGCCACATCTATACACCAACATTAACGCACATAACATACAACATATAACACACAAATGCACACAGGGGCGGGGCACATTGCCACATATACCCCCCCTCAACGGCCACCTCCCCCCTTAAAATCCCAAAAGTCTCGCTCAAAGTCCTGGGCCAAGAACAGGGACTTCAAGGGGTTCATGGGCGGCAATGTTGCCAGTAGCCAGGCTGCTACTGGCCATGCTGTCAGCAAACGTGCTGACAGCTCCCAGACTGACTCCTTCAGCCGGGGTAGTCCTGGCAGCTGAAAGCTTCCTCTGGTTGTGGAAATGGGAGCGACAAGCAATCTTCCCACAGCGGTGAAGGTGGAACCAGCAGGTATTCAGCCTCTGCTGGTGGAGGAGGCAGAGGCAGCTCCTGCTGCTCTGATCCTGCCGGTGAAGGAAGCAGAGGCAGCTCCTGCTGCTCTGCTCCTTCTGGTGGCGGAGGCAGAGGCAGCTCCTGCTGCTCTCCTCCTGGTGGCAAAGGTGGTGGAGGCAGAGACAGCTGCTGCTCTGCTCCTGCCGGTGGAGGTGGCGGAGGCAGAGGCAGCTCCTGCTGCTTTGCTCCTTGTGGTGGAGGTGGAAGCAGCGTGTAGTCTCCTAGCGACAGAGGTGGGAGCAGCGTGTAGTCTCCTGGCGACAGAGGTGGGAGCAGCGTGTAGTCTCCTGGCGACGGAGGTGGGAGCAGCGTGTAGTCTCCTGGCGACGGAGGTGGGAGCAGCGTGTAGTCTCCTGCTCTTGCAGGGGACTGGTGTGACTCTCCCTCACTTGCAGGGGACTGGTGCGGCTCTACCTCACTTACAGGGGACTGGTGCGGCACTACATCACTTGCAGGGGAGCAACAGTCTACCACCCCCTGCTGGTTGTAGAGACCGAGGCAACCCCTGCTCCTCCCTCTCCTGATGGACAGGGCAGCGGGCCACATAGTGCTCACCTCCGCAGATGGGACATAGTTGAAGAGCGTCCCAAAATTGTTTCTCAAAAATAGCTTTATGTGTTATCTAAATTTGTATCTCAGTGTGTTCAGCCAAATGTGAGGTCTAATAAATTTGGTAATCGAAAGTAAAATAAATAAATAATATCCGATGTCTCCAAATACATCAACATTCATTTCTTCAGCTCTGTACAGTAAGCCCATCTTACATGCAACACTTTTACTTAGCAAATTACGTACATGACTTCCTTTTATAACAAAGATCCAACATTTGTACTCTACCCCTTTTAACTCTGTCAGAGCCAAGAATCTTCCCAAGCATTGCAGTTTTCCTCCCGGACTGTTTACATTAATTTCTGATGGCTCCAGCAGAGGGCGCTGTTGCATGCTCTGCTATGTTCTTTCTGACATGGCTGAAATGTCAGCACCCGTGTCTGTTTTGAACTGAACAGTTATGGCATACAGTGGCAGCTCGATGTGCCATTTTTCATCCGTATCATCCCCGCACATTATTGAGCCCAAAAAGAACGTTCCTTCATCCTGTCATTTTCAGAGTGCAGTGGCTACAGCACGAGAAATTCCAGGAAGAAATAACCCCCCCATCAGCAGAATGACTGTAGCTTGCCGTCTGCATGAAAATGATTTGCATGCTCGGAGGCCGTTCAGGGGTAACATGTTGACAGCAGAGAGATTAAATCACCATATTCTGGGCCAGAGAACATCTGAAGTGCCAGCAGAGAGAGTGGTGGAGTGTTTTATTCACCGATGAATGCCATTTTGCCCTTGACAGACCTGACAGATGACAACGTGTGGCGACGTCGTGGTGAGTATTATGCAGACTGTTGCATTGTTCAAGCCAACCGTTGGGGCGGTGGAAGTGTGATGATGTGGGGAGGAATCTACTTTAACACAAGAACGCCTTTGGTGCAGATTGAGGGCAACCTTACTGCTCAGTGATACATTGATAAAAAAATCCTTGAGGCAACAGTATTTCCACACAGTGCTAGGTTTATAATTGCATGACTTCAAGAAAACAATGTTGAGGTCTTGCCGTGGCAAGCTTTTTCTCCTGACCTGTATTCAATAGTACATCTGTGGGACCAAATCGCTAGTGCCATCCACAGGAGACAACCACTATAGTGTTACATTTTTTAATTGTAGAATTTTTTTTTTTAATCCAAACAATTGAGCAACTACATTTTTTTTACCTACAGATATTTCATTTGATCTATTACCAAGTGTGAACGGGAGAAAAGGAATCTGAGCTGCAAACCTACCTCCCGACCAGGAAGGGCGCCAAGTAAGATTGGTGGTATACTGATCACAGGGAGGAGTTTAGCAGTACAAAGGGAATGCAGCTATGTGAGTACGGCCCCTTACGCTGAAACGTGATCAAGCTGGAGTGCTGTGTGTTTGGTTTTTTTATTGTTGCAGATGGAGCCTATGGGCACTGACGCTAGGAAGCCAGCACAAACCCCGGAGCACCTGCACTGCTACAGCCACTTGGACTTTCCCAGGGGCACCTGCACTTCTCCACCACCTCACTCGTGTGTGCACAGGTGGAGCAACTGTTGAATTATTATTGTGTGGGACTGCAAGCAATTACCTGTTTTCCCCCAGTACCATTGCTGGTAGCAGGGGTAACTTGAATTAAATCTTGTAAATAAACCACTGTTAGGACTTACTATGCTTCACCACACCACTCACACCCTGACATGAAGTAAATGACAAGTTTATTGGCCCAATTTCTTAAATATACTGGATTACTGAATCAAACAGCTGGGATTTATATATTTGCAAAGATTGTATCTAACTAGCACTTTAAACAGTCACATTACAAATGTACTGTACCCCTTCTTGGCCTTTTGGTTTAGAATAAATTTAGTGACCTATCATGTTTACTAAAACAGTCTAATATTTCACCTTGCCCGTGCTAAAAATAAAGACATGTTATGACACCTTTTCCAATAAACTTGGTGGTACATGAGCAAGCAAATAATGTCTGACTGGTACTTAAAATCTACTAAATCTGATGCCAGTGTGTCAGCCTGGATTAACCAACCAAAGTCAATGTCACTATCATAGTCAATTTGTATTATGAGGCATCCTATTAATATCTTTAATATTTATTGGAACACCCCTTTCGAAGCATAATATTTCTGGTAAAAATATTTGTTTATATGAATATATTTTATACTTTAGGACAACATGTAGTTTCACTGCATAATTATATTGATAGACAACAGTGTGGGGCACAAAATGTAATGTAAATGAGTATAAAAAGCAACACATTATATTACATATAAATGAAACAGTGTAACCCTAACCCTAACGTACATAACCATCTTGTAGTTTTCAAAACTAAACGACATTTAAAAAGAGTCAAAATGGTAACCTTCAATTTCAAGACATCTGCATATGAAGATTAAATTACTTGGGCTGGCAGTATGTCAGGTACTATTTCAATCTGTACTTGAGTGTAACAAATACTTACTTCAGCTGCAGCCAGTGATGTCACCTCCATCAGATTCTCTGTTAGGAAAGCAAACCCAGCAGCTGCCAGTACTGAAAAATACCATACACAGCATAAAACTGCTGGCCTACTAACCAGTGGCAAAAAGCAACTTGGACTCAAAAAGTTAATAAAAACCTGAATGGACTATATGGGTTCTGATGCTATTTTATATGTGCATCATCCTCTGGTATATCTTAACAAACTATCAAATCAAGCAAAAAAAAGGATGCCAGCAGAAACCTATCTAATACTGGGCTTGTCACGTATTGCACAAGTGTCCAATACATTTTATTGAAATTGTTAAAAGCTCACTACATTTTAAGTTTATACTTACAATGTAAAAAACAAAACAATAAAAATGTAAATTGTCAAAGGTAAATAAAATGTGCAATTACCCTATCCACTTTACTTACATAAGGCAAAATGAACACACGTTGAAACCACCTGGGTATGCTGGCACTAAATAAAATTTATAAAAAGAATAAGTAAGCAGTTTAAGGTATTTCAGGCTATACTATAGCTTAATTAAACACAGCTTGGTCTAGGGCCTATAGGATATGTATTAATAAGCTCAGGTGTGGTTAATTAAGATCACAGTTGCAATGCAATAGTAGTCTTATTTACTGTACCCTCATGAACTCTGTCAAAACTGACATCTGGTGGCTGTTGTATGAAATAGCAGGTGAGCATCAGCTAAAGTTGAGCCCAGGAAAGCATTGTAGCTTCTCTGCAGTCCTAACCTGGTTAACATGTTTAATTAAAAAAAGGATATTACTACCAGCAAGAATTTCAAGTGAGTTATATCCAAGGATTCTATCCCACAAGAGTAGAAGCTGGTCAGTGGCGAGATAACCAGAAAAGGCTTGCACCACCTGTAAAACAAATATGAAAGTGGTGTCACTGTCAGCTACGGAGACAGTGATTTATTTCAATTGACTTTTTGGTTCTAATTAACTTTAGGATGTTAATACTACAACAGTCGGTTTTCTGTTAGGAAGTATCCTATTTTTTTCTTTGTAAAGGGATGTATCAAGAATAAGATCCTTTTGTTTTCACTTGGTCCCTTCTAATTAGAATATACCTCCAGATTAACCATCTGTTTAATCAAGGATCCCATGTGGTCCTTTTCTAAGAGACACTTCTATGTGTACATGCCACTGAATTATACTGATTTTGTGTATTCTATACATTTTCTGATTTATGCTATTAGTTGATTTCATGGAAACCCAATAGTGTGATTCTAACCACAAAGATGACAAAAATGTTTCACAATAAAATACAAACACATTTAAAATAAAATAGGCATTACAGATAACACTAACTACTGCACTGGTATCCAGGAAAAAATGGGTTAAAAAAGGATTAACTCACGCTCATGGTATTACAACTGTTAAAGAATCTGGTTTCTGTAATGGAATCATTTATCAAAATACATTTTAACTGGGATATTGGAGGTTGGGGATTTATTACAAAATAATAGCTGCTGGTTTCAAATGGAAAAGGCATTAGACCGTGTGAACAAAGCCGTCTCTACTTTGCTACCTTTACTAGCTAAATCTAAGGTGAAAAGGAAGCATGAGGGATATACAGACACAAACAACAAAAAATACAGCAAAATTAGAAATCCTTTAGTCTTCAATGCATTCAAACTGTGATGTGTCATGTAATCCATGAGATCTACAGTAGCATGTGAGTTATTCATAAGGCTACAACCTGAATAAAATGAAAGACTTATGGTATTATCAAAATGGGATAAGCCATAGATACAATTATTTTGACTTATACAGTAACATTACAAACTGATGTGTAGAACATTATTCAAAAAACGCATTGATTATATCTTTCCATATTACGTGCAGTTCCAGCATAAGGTCACTAGATGACGCTACATTACAAAAATCTAAATACAAATAAATAAATAAATAAATAACGTATATTGGTAGCACACTAGCAAACTAGTTATAAAAAGCAAAGAAAATCTGAAAACTCTTACGGTTGTGCACCAATTTCATGCAGGTGATAGACAAATTGCATTTGATCTTGTTTCAAAAACTCTGTAGCTTTGTGAACACGGCCCATTATCACTGGTGTCCTTTTTCTTTTATTGAATATTATTCAGTTATTTACTTGTATCTTATACTTCAGCTTTTTTCAACCTGTGGTAGGCATACCAGTAATGGTAGGTGACTGACTTCCAACTAGTAAGCACCGACAATTGTCTTTATGACGATGTGATTCCCCGACCACAATACTCACTTAATCGCGCTATCGTAATCTATCTTTCTATTTGTACCACTGAACCACCAGGACTCGGAGCAAGTCTTAGAAATCAAAGTCTGAGCTTTCAGTGTTAATGATGGGGAACCAAAGCAGCCACTCTGTGTTGTTTGTGGAGAACTCTTGTCAAATAATTAGATGAACCCCTCACATCTTCTGTGATACTTGGTGATAAAAAAAAAGAATACCAGTTGTAATGGGATAGGTCTGTTTTACAATAGCCATTTAAGATTGCACGTTGTTACTGTTACACCTGATGGTCCCTGCTGGTACTTAAAATGAAAAGGTTAAAAACCACTGTTGTACTTCAATCTGGAATATGCAGATATTATAAAGACAACACCATGTTTTTATTTTCATTGCAACGCACGAAGCTCTCCTTACGATATTTAGTCGTTCTTTTCCTACTTAGTAAACAGACACGGACATATAAATATTCCCTCCCCTAAATGGCTATGAATTGAGTAATCTGCATTGGTAAGGACGATTTTCCCCCCTAAATCAGAACTGCATAGTAACGCAATTCCTGAAAAGTAGGGCAAGCAGGTAGTGAGGAAAACTGTCATGACTTGTGCATGTAAATGCTGCCTTTGATAGCTGGAATTTTATTTCTGGGATGTAAATAGAAAATGTTCACAGGATTCGCATTGGTATTCCAACAATGAGACAGGTCACTCCGAAATGGGAATACAAGACGGCAAAACAGCACGAAAAGGCTTTCAGGTAAGGTCAAATTGTTTGGAATTGAAAAAGTATGCACCTATAACACTTTTTCAAACTGATAAATAATAAATAAAATAAAATGCTCTCAATGGCAGTAAATCTATGAATATATGTACGAAACCCCCCTTATAGTAAAAATAAAACTAAACAGCATTTTCGGTGAGTACAACATTTATTGCCACCCAACCACAGAAACTGTTTTTATTTTGTATTTCCTGTAACACAAAATAGTGTGACATTATGTTAAGCCACTGAACAAAAAAATACAGGAAGGTTAGCTAGATTCTGTTTGAACTTTGAGGATGTTTTTATTCCTTTGCAGTTACAACTACTTCAGTTTCTTACACTTAGAGATGATATTTAATAGAGAAAAGTGTAAAGTATTGCATGCAGGCAATAAAAATGTGCATTATAAATATCATATGGGAGGTACTGAAATTGAAGAAGGGAACTATGAAAAAGACCTAGGAGTTTATGCTGACTCAGAAATGTCTTCATCTAGACAATGTGGGGAAGCTATAAAAAAAAGGCCACTGATTATACACATCACAAAGAAATCATGCCGTCCTGTTGAAAAAGTTAGTAAATGACAACAAAATGCAGCAGACAACTGCTGCGCGTGCGCATCGCTCGTATTTTGTGCACATCACTCGCCTGTGGGACGATCTCTTTTTACGCATGCACAATGCGCCAGGGGATACAGATTTCTGAGGGGGTACTGAATTGGTTACAACACCGGGGCTCCCTGATGATTGTGATGTTATGGTCACAGAACGGTGATATAGGCTAGAAAGGTGTTTTCTATTTCCTTAGCAATGGTCTTAACAACCATGGCAGGAACCTGTTTATGTGCAAAATGACATGACGACTGCGTGTGTTAGAGAGGGGCTGTGTGTTGAAAATGAAATAAGTTTGTTATTAATTTTATTATTAAGACAATGACTTGAGTCAGATGGAGACTTTTTTGCGTGACTCGAGTCGAGTCACGTCTTTTGAGCAGGCAGTCAAGTCGAGTCTTCGCTTGCACAAAAAATTGCGGATTAATTTCGAGTCGAGTCGAGTCATTGACTCGAGTCATTACAACTCTAATATATATATATATATATATATATATATATATATATATATATATATATATATATATATATATATATATAGTGTGTGGATGGTGTGTTTTTATTTGTTTGGCAGGGATGGGGTTAATGTTTTAATTATAATAATGTAACACTACACTGGAAATCTCAGCATGGTTGCAGCTTTATTCCTGCTTCTCATAACCGCTTACTGCTCTGGATATCGACTCTAGAAATACTGGCCAGTCATTTGAAATTCACAACATTTTGGACCTTCAAATAAAATAACTGACTGCCCCTGTGTTAATTTGCTTGTTTTATACTACTGTAAACTCTTTAGAAAATGCTTTATTTAAAAGTACATTCTGTATTATGTTCTGTATTAACTGATTAAATATTCTGTGTGATTATAAAAATAGGTACATTGTCAGGAAAAAATAGGTACATTGTCAGGAAACATTGAAAAGATTTTCAAGTAGCACATGATCATTCCTGCCACACGCTCCAAAAATGGAGAAAAGCCCTATTGCACTTACAATTGCACACGAAGAAAGCGCATGAACATAGCCATGTGGTCAGGGGTCGTGTGGACAAGGGAGTGGATCCTAAATCATGAGGAGAGAGGAGTGTACCATAATCTTTCAAACAATCTACATTTAAATGATCGTTTAAGTCTTCACAATTTTGTTTGTATGGATCCAGACATTTTTGAAGAGCTGTTGAGGCCTCCAGGACCAAGAATAACCCACAATGCCCATACAATGCTTACATAAAACAATTGATTGTATTTGGATTCCAAACCATAGTCATATGATCAATGACCCATGCTCACAATCTCCTGATTGGCCAAAGGAAAAATTCCTTTTTTCCTTGTTTCTGGAAACACAGGAACATCCAGCATACCCATGTAAACATTTTGTCTGGAAACACGTTTTTGGCGTTTTGTTCATTCATTCTGCTTACATGTAAACCAACAAAATCTTTGTTTTTTCTCTCTCTAGGTATTAATTTATTTTTCCAGAGACACTGTGGTATTGGAGCATTTTAATTATAACAGTGCCACTCTGCCAAAATCTTCCATTCAAGGTAAAGGTATCCATGTGTAAGATGTTTTAGTTGAACTCCCTTATAAATGACTTTCAGAATTGTTTTTCTTTTACCATTTTATCCAGGTTGTCATTTGTTGTACTATTAACAGCTTTTGTTATAATTAGTTATGAGGAAAAACATAAATATGCGCTTAATTAACATATTTTATTATGAACAGGCAAACTGGGATTGAAGAATATATTGTTGTTTCAGTGGGAGTTATACTTGGCTCACTCTGATAAGGCCAAGTCTCAGGCAGTAATTGTGCGTGCTGCACTTATTCTTTAAATAATTTATATAAAATACGCAATGCAAATATTTTTAAATAGCATGTTTACACAGATAACCATGAATAAACTAAAATAAAAGAGGATAGTGTCTCGCTTTGTTTCAATTTGGCAAATTTGTCAACACTACTCGATTTTAAAGATTGCTCATCTCCAGTATATTATTCAGAGAAAGTGGATTCGTAACTAAATCTACTACGGTGTTTCCCTTGTCTGGTGAAATTAAAAAATCTATATAGAGAAAATGAAATTCTAAATACTGAAATGTATTATTTTTCTCAATAACAGTCAGCGAAATTCAGTGCTTATCCGGCATATTAACACCCCGCCTCTGTTCACGAATGATTGGACAGCTGTCAGATCTTTCACTTTCCCATTGGCTACTCATCCGCCTTCAATTTTCATGCAGAATACTGTGAACGGCCTCTGCTTGCTTATGATTGGACAGCTGCGTAAAACTTGGCAGATATTTGACTCTTCTATTGGTTAAACTTACTGTCAGTACCTGCAACTGAAGCAGACACAGTTTATGTCCCACCCAGCTAACTTATGATTGGGCTACCGCAGAGAAAATGCAGATATTCAATTGTTTAATCGTATTGCAGAGGCCCTTCAGGAAAAAAAAAAATTTGTCGAGTACGTACAAGCACAGCATAAGCGAGCAGCACTGTCAACAGACTGCTGTGACGCTTTTGTTGGAAAACATGTTTAAAGCTTTATTTATTTTCCCACGCTACGACCTGCCAGAAATGTGTTCATGACCCATAATTTAAGAACAGCTGCAGCGGGCATGATGGTCTGGCTTCGCGAGCACGAATTTGCCCGCGGGCACCACTTTGAGGACCACTGCTGTAGTGTTAAATAATATTACAACTTTAAATAATTGGTTTCCATTGTTAGTATTCAGCAGTTCAGGAAAAACACCACAACATGAAAACTTTTATTGATGATATGTGATGTATCTGAAAAACTATTTGGCATCAAAACCCACCCTGTTTGAGGGTCCACCGCCCGGCCGTCTGGACAAGACAGGAAATTTTTAAGTACTGAACAGCGCAAAACATTTTTAAGGTTGTGAATCCATGGGTGAATGAGAGGGTTGAAATAACAAGAGGAAGCAATACATTCAGAACATCTCGAAACCCAAGGGCCTAGAGAAATAAAGGTTCAGTGTAAACGCTAGGAAAACTGCTACAGCTGCGGCAACTGCAGTGGTTAAAGTGGGGCGGTGTACGACAGTGTGGCATACCGGCAAAAGAAAAAAAAATCTAGGGAGAAAAAAAACTATATAAATGTTGTACTTAGTTTCGAATTTTTTTTTTTTTTACTTTATTCAAATTCAAATTCAAATTCAAAGGTGCTTTATTGGCATGACCATTATTCACAGTATTGCCAAAGCAATGCATACACAGTACATCATCTGAACATTAAATAGACAATAACACTGATGAGAATAATAATGATAATAATAATGGTAAACAAATATAAATAATAACCACGTTATTAATAAGTTAACAATAACAACAATGAAATATAACAAGACTTGAACTAATGTAGAGTGCTCACTGTTTGTCCCTCAGGCTGTGACAGGCGGCTGTGTACTGGGCTGCCAGTTGGACACAGCTGGACTCCTCTCCAAGGAGGATTGGGAGTTTTTGAGAGTCTGGCAGGTCTGGGAATGTTTTGCAGAGATGTTTTATTTGTGGGAAGAAAGTTTCCCTTATTTCTCTGTATTTTGTACACTGCAGTAGAAAGTGCATCTCTGTCTCTACTTGTTGGAGTTGACAGTGATGACACAGCCGGTCCTCTTTGGGCAGCCAGGTCTGCCTGTGTCGGCCTGTTTCTATGGCCAGGCTGTGCTCACTGAGCCTGTATTTGGTTAGGATCTGCCTCTGCTTGTTGTCTTTCACCCTGCTCAGGTATTCAGCCAGGGTGTAGTGTCTTTTTAGGGCCCGATAGCACTCTAATTTGCTTTGTGTTTTTGTGTGTGTGTCCCAATAGGTGAGGTAGTTTTGTTTGTGTTGTGTTATAATTTGGTTTACTCGAATTGTCTGTGTTGAAGCAGTGCTGTCCTGAGGCTGGTTGGTGTTAGTGTGTGTTAGTGCAGTGAGCTTCAGGACCAGCTGGCTGAGGGGACTCTTCTTTTGGCTCAGTTCTTGGTACTGCAGGGCTTTACTGTGGTAGGAGTTTGGGTTGCTTTGTTTTAGATGAAGCCAAAATTTAATTGCTCTTTTTTGTATTGAGATCAATAATGGATATTGACCTAGTTCTGCCCTGCACGCGTTGTTTGGTGTTTTTCTCTGTATTTGCAGGATGTTTTTGCAGAACTCTGTGTGCAGGGCTTCTATTGGGTGTTTATCCCATTTAGTGTAATCCTGCTCTGTGAGCGGACCCCACACTTCACTGCCATAGAGGGCAATGGGTTTGATAACACTTTCAAAAATTTTGAGCCAAATTCTAATGGGGAGTTTTATATAAAGCTTTTTCTTTATGGAATAGAAAGCCCTGCGGGCCTTCTCTCTCAGTGCATTCACTGCCGGGTTAAAGCTACCTGATGCGCTGATGTTTAGGCCCAGGTAGGTGTAGTGCATGCAGTGTTCTATTGTGGTGTGGTGTAGTGTGAAGATGTATCTACTTTCCTGATATCTGGGTTTTTTCTGAAATATCATGATTTTAGTTTTGTTCATGTTTACTGCCAGGGCCCAGGTCTGACAGTACTGCTCTAGCACTGACAGGCTCTGCTGCAGCCCCTGCTCTGTGGGCGACAGCAGGACCAGGTCATCTGCGTAGAGCAGGAATTTAATTTCAGTATCAAGCAGAGTGAGGCCAGGGGCTGCAGATTGCTCCAACACTGTGGCCAATTCATTGATGTAGATGTTGAACAGTGTTGGACTCAAACTGCACCCCTGTCTCACTCCACGCCCCTGTGAGAAGAATTGTGTTCTTTTATTGCCAATCTTTACACCACATTTATTTTCTGTATACATTGATTTAATTGTGTCATAGGTTTTACCTCCTACACCACTTTGGAGGAGTTTATAAAATAATCCTTCGTGCCAGATTGAATCAAAAGCCTTTTTGAAATCTATAAAGCAAGCAAATAATTTATTTTTATTTTGGTTTACATGTTTGTCTATTAGGGTGTGTAGGGTGTAAATATGATCAGTAGTGCGGTGTTTTGGAAGGAAGCCAATCTGACTCTTACTCAAGACACTGTGTTCGGTAAGGAAGGCCAGTATCCGAGTGTTAATGATACTGCAGAATACCTTCCCCAGATTACTGTTCACACAGATGCCCCGGTAGTTATTGGGGTCGAATTTGTCTCCACTCTTAAAGACAGGGGATATAATCCCTTGGTTCCAGATGTCAGGGAAGTAGCCCACACTTAGTATCAGGTTAAACAGTTTGCGCAGGGCCTCCTGCAGCTTAGGGCTGCTGTGCTTCAGCATCTCATTGGAGACGCTGTCTACCCCGCTGGCTTTCCTATTCTGGAGGGTCTGCAGTTTCTCTTTAAGTTCCTGTACAGTGATTGGAGAGTCCAGTGGATTCTGGTTGTCTTTAATTGACAATTCTAGTTTTTTCAGTTTTTCATAAATATTGTTTTGATCTAATGGTTGTTCATTGTGTGTTATGTTTTGATAGAGTTTTTCAAAATGGTTTTTCCATATATTTCCATTTTGTATGGCCAATTCTTCTGGTTTTGATTTATTTAGTTTTTTCCAATGTTCCCAGAATCGGTTTGAGTTAATGGACTCCTCGATTTCTGTCAGTTGCTTGTTGATGTGGTTATTTTTTTTCTGTTTTAGTGTGCGTTTATAGTAATTTAGAGTTTCACAGTAGCTGAGGCGTAAATCTTGGTTGTCTGGTTGTCTATGTTTTTTATTTGATAATTGCCTAAGTCTTTTCCTTATATTTTTACAATCTTCATCAAACCAATTTTCTTCTTTCAGTTTTTTCTTTTGAGTGTTCCGAATTATTTTTAGTTTGGATTTTAAAGCTGCCTGTCTAAATATTTCATTCAGGTTTTCTACAGCTAGATTTACTCCCTGTTTACTGTGAGTATGTGGTGTAACCAGAAAGGTGTTTAATAGTGATTGGATTTTTGGATGGCTGATTGCTTTCTGGTATTCTTCTGCACTGTTTGGAGCCCATCTGTAGGAATGATGGAGGTTATACAGCTTGCAGGGCTGTGTCTGTGTGTTGCTGGTCTGCTCTGTTCTTTTAAGGAACACAGTTATTTGACTGTGGTCTGACAGAGGAGATATTGGCCTGACAGTGAATGCACTAATAGAGGAAGGGTCGAGGTCAGTAATGGTGTAATCTACTACACTGTTGCCAAGAGCTGAGCTGTAGGTGTGTCTTCCTAAAGAGTCCCCTCGGATCCTACCGTTAATAATGTACAGGCCCAGGCCTTGACAGAGTTGCAGTAATTGTCTCCCACTTTGATTTATTTCTCTATCATAGCTGTTTCTCTGGGAGACAATAGGGCTGGAATATTGGGGTTTTTGCCTGAATATATGTTGGTCTCCCTGTGTGCTGGTGAAGTCAGGCTGCTTGCCTGTCCTGGCGTTCAGATCTCCACAGATCAGAACATTTCCCTGGGCCTGGAAGTGGCAGATCTCTGTGTGGAGACTGGTAAAGGTTCCCTCACTATAGTATGGGGATTCTGAGGGGGGGATATATATTGCACACAGGAAGATTTCATTTTCTGCAGAGACCATATTTCTGCTGATTTTAAGCCACAAATGTGACTCTCCCCGTTTAATTGGTTCTATTGAGTTGGTGAGCTCTGCTTTGTACCAAATGATTATTCCCCCAGAGTCTCTGCCTCGTCTGACTGTGGTCTTTTTCAGCGAGGGCACTATGATCTCCCTGTAGCCTGAGGGACAGTGAGTGGGCACGTCTGTCCTGCACCATGTTTCCTGCAGGATGATGATATCCAGGCCTTTCACTCTCTCTATAAACTCTGGGGCTGTGCTCTTCAGCCCAAACACTGAGGAGCTCAGGCCCTGGATATTCCACATTGTGATGGACAAAGATTTAATCATATTTATATTTGTAATTATTTATCTATGTTTTGTCTTAGAATTAAACAAAACATTTTGAAGAAACAAAAAAAAAAAATAAATAAATAAATAAAAAAAAAAATAAATAAATAAAAAAAAAATATATATATATATATATATATATATATATATATATATATATATATATATATATATACATATTTGTTTTCTAATAATTCACTAAATATTAATTATATTTACGTTTTGCTGCTGAAATCTCTACGTACAATATATATACTTTTTTCCCCCTTTCTCTTTTCCTTTCCTCCCCCTTTTCTCTTTTACAATCTATTTAATTTTTTTTTTTTTTTTTAATAGTAGTGACTTAGCTCATAAGTCTTGTGCAGATGAGGTTCAGGAGGTGGTGAATCTCCTCCAGCTCTGTGCTCCCAGTCCCTGCTGGTCTGCTGAAGGCCGCAGCGTAGCTGTGAGCCTGCTGCTGGGATGGCTGGGCTGGGTGCTGGAATGGGCTGGCAGGACCGGACCTGGGTCCGCTGGGCTGGGCTGGGCGCTGGGCTGGGCCGGGCCTGGGCTTTCTGGGCTGGGCTGGGCTAAGCAGGTGTCGGTTGTGTTGTCCAGGCTGTGGACGGAGGCTCCTGGGGGCCCACCTGGCTGTCTGTGGGCTGTGCTGTGGTCTGTGGACGTTGAGGCCTTTCCTGTTGCTGTGTTGGGGAATGGCTGGGTCTCGGCCCAGGGTGACGTCTTTCAGGGTCTTGGCAAAGATGCTGACTCCCCGCTGGTGCAGGTGCACGTGGTCGTACAGGTGTTGCAGCCCGAGGGTGGGGTGGTGTGCCAGGTGCACATTGGGTAGTAGAGCGCACCCTCGGGAGACTTCCGCGTTGATCTTCTGGATGGTGTATTGGTGGAAATCCTTTCTGGGCAGCAGGGTGGAGATGATGATTTTTGAATGCGGAAATTCCTGGGTTGCCCTCTCCGCCACTCTCCTGATGGACTTGGCCACGTTCTCCTGCTGGGCCCTCATATCATTGGTGCCTGTGTGAATGATTATGTGTCCGGGGGAGCCGAGGGTGGACTCACACAGAGCCTCCAGGGCCTTCTCTGTGGTCGGACACCAGATCTTGGACACTGTGTGTTTTGGGAAGAGCCACTTCTCATCAATGTATTTCCCGTTGGAGTCCATCAGCAGGGCGATCTCGGTGTTGCGGTGCTTTGCAGCCGGTCTGCCCGAGGGGGTCGGGCTGTGCCTGGGTCAGCGTGTGTGTTGGGAGTGTTCTGTGTGCCTGGGTCAGCGTGTGTGTTGGGAGTGTTCTGTGTGCCTGGGTCAGCGTGTGTGTTGGGAGTGTTCTGTGTGCTGTTCGTGTGTGTGGTGTGTGTGTCAGGCTTTGTGTGATTGCCAGTGTGTCTGGCTGGGGGGCTGTCGGTGTTGTCTGTGTGTGTGTGTGTGTGTGTGTCGGTGTGTCAGTGTGTTTGGCTGGTGTGCTGTGTGTGTGTGTCAGTGTGCTGTGTGTGTGTGTCAGTGTGTCCTTGCAGGCTGGGGCTGGGGGGCACTGTGCTGTCTGTGTTGCTGTGCCTCTTGCAGGGCTGTGGGGGACTGTGAGTGTGTGCAGTTGCTCCCTCAGGCTCTGTACTGTTTTGTCTCTGTGCTGCAGCTCCTCTCTCAGTCCGGTCAGTTCTCTTCTCAGGGTTTCCCTGTCCTGCTGCAGCTCCTTCACCTCTGCCTTCAGTTCCCTGAATGAGGCTTTATATTCATTCTTGATCTGTATGGTCTGGTCTTTCAACTGCTGTGTGATGTCGCTCTCTGTGAGCCTGGCCCGGACTAGCTCCCTGAGCTCTGTCAGCTCCACCTCTAGCAGGGAGAGGCTTGCCTTCATGATTGCCACTGTGCTGTGGAGCTCCGGGGGCTGGGTGAGGAGGGGCTGGCTATCTCCAGGGACTGTGCTCTCCTCTGCTGGGACAGTGGGGACTGGGGCTGTGCTGTCAGTGCTGCGGGCAGGCTGTGTGCTGTCAGGAACAGGGCTTGCTGCTGTAGGTGTCCCTGTGTTTTGGCTCTTTGGTTTTGCAGACTCAGCCAGCTCTTTTAAGGCCAGGAAATTCTCCTCAAAAGACACCAGGCTGGCCTCACTGCCCTGTATCATGATAGTGCCATTCTGATACAGATTTACTGTGAACACTGTGTGGTGTGAGTCTGCGTCTTCCCTTATTTTCAACTGTCTCCCCTGGCAGATGCCTCCCTTTTTTACATGTACATACATTTTACATATGGCTGTGTGCCAGGCGTCTGTGTGCTCAGTGAAGAGGAGCAGGTTAGTGGTGACAGTGTTTTGTCCAGCCTGGAAGCAGTCAGCAATGAGAGTCTCTGGGCTCTCTCTCAGCACTCTGTGCTTGTGTTGTTTCCTGGCCTGAGCGCTCTTCACCTCCCCAGGGAATTGGAACGCAGGGCTCAGGGAGCGGGGCTGCATTACTGCACTGCTCAATGTATCCATTTCCAACTGTCAACCTCACACACCAACTGCCACTTCTCACGCAGGCTAACTTTAAAATGGATTTAATTTAATTTAATTTACAATAAGATGAGAGGCTTACCTTTTATAAATCAAAGTCCAGATAATTTGCTGTTTTCCTAGCAGTTTTTCTGTTCTTTGTTTGATTGTATACTCTGTCCTTTTTCTTTCTTTTCCTTTCTTTTTCTTTCTTTCTTTCTTTTTTTTCTTCTTTCCTTTCTTTCTGTCTTTCTTTTCCTTTCTTTTTTCTTTCTTTCCTTCTCTCACTTCTCTCTGCTGTTAGTTCATCTCTTCTGGTCCTGTTTTTGTCTTTATAGTTTTACTTTATTTATTTTTTTAATGTTTTGAAATATATATTTTTTTGTTTGAAAATAGTCTCTAATTGTACTATTTGTTTTACTGAAATAAAAATAGCATTTCTCCAGTGTTTATTTCATTCTAAGACAATAAATATTTTGTATATTTAGGAGCTCATGTTAAGCACGTCTCTCTCTGTCAAATTCAAATCTCTCTCTCCAAGCAGGTTCTACTGTAGTTCAATTGAGGCTGATAAAAGGCAATGTACTCAATGTAATCAACTTTATTAGTGTCTCTACATAGCGCAAGAATGTTTGTTTCACCTCAGGTCATGCCCTTATTCTCTGGAAGCACTTCCCCTGTAGGTCATTTTATGAATTACTTATTTGTGTTGGAAATCGTATTAGTCAAATCCTACTAATACGTTTCGGTTGAGTTTCTTCTGTTTTATTTCTGTGTACTAGTTTTATGACATTATAATGAAAAATATATGGGAATATGTTATGAATATTTAGTGTACATACATTTGGTTAGCCTGCCGTTTCAAGTGTGTACAGCAGTCTTTCTTTACATCTTCACTGTTGAAAGTTAAGTGCCTTCCTATTTGACACACAGACATACATGCACAACATTTACTTGATTTTATAATTAATTATAAAACTGTTTGAACACTTGCTTTCTACCTGCTAATCAGCTGTTGAAATTCTGAACAGAGTTCATATGTTACTGTAAACTCCCCGTTGTGATCTTCATATACACACAGAGCATTTTAAACAACAAAGTGGGCATGTGCAGACTTACATTTTATTTCTTTAAACTTGTTTTCACACAATGTGGTGTAGCCAAGTAGTCTGTTGAAAATAAATACTCACTTTCTCCAAAACTAAACATTGCTAAACAAAATACTTCAGACTGCCGTTTATTTATTTCCTGCAAACTGTAGATAAATGAGAGGTTTATCTATTTGTCTTTTTTTTCTGAGCTTTCCGATCCGTTTCTTGGAAGCGGTAGAGGTGCCTATGTGCTGTGACCTTTCAACTCTCTGGTTTGTTGTTTTTGAACAAATTATCTGAATACATTTTCAAAGCAAATTTATAAAGGCAACCTGTTTGTATTCTTGGCTGCGCCAAAAGAGCAACTTTAAAACCAACAAACAACACATCACCCAGCCATCTCATTTAGTGTAACCATGATGGTAATATAATAAAATCAGAAGGCTAGGGGTTCTGTTAGCAGGTTTATTAAAATGTAAATGCAATATACAGAGATAGGTTTTTGAGTGATCCCCAGTTGTCTTCTTCAATCGCTTTTCTGATCCCAATTTTGATCTTTCACATGTATTTTCATTATAAATTTTCTTCAAGTTATTGTCTCTGTCAAATAACCTTTCTCTCTCACACCCTCAGCTGCACTTCAGTCACTGCAGTGATGAAATCCCTCTGGTCATTAATGTGCAGGATTAGAAGTTTAAATAATGCATACACATGCATACCACTTATTAATGGCAAGAAGATTTTGAAAAAGACAGTCATGCAGAAGTTGCCTTTCCCCAGACGCTACTTCTTCCTCTCTCTCCACTTACAGTCTTGTGCCTACAAAATGATGTATTTTACAAATCCAATGTTATTTGTGAAGACAGTTTGTGCCTAAACAAAAAAAAAAATAGAATGTTGAACCGTAACTGCAAAAATACACATCTTATGATGGAGAAAAGGGGAAGTTTAAGAAGAAAAAATTCTGAATTCCTTGTTGGATTGATCTAAAAAAAAGTATACAAATCATGCAAGAAATCTCTCCATTGGCTATAAAATCCCTCCACTGACTATAATAAAAATAAATAATCAGTTGATCAGTCTATGAATACCAGATATATAAACTTCTGGTTTAGTTTCAAAATATAATTTGGTTGGATCATTTATAGTTTTACAAACCCTACCAGTAAACATTCTTGCATGTAAGTATATATCAATCAATCAATCAATCAATCAATCAATCAATCTTTATTTTATATAGTGCCTTTCATAGTGGCCCACCATCACAAAGCGCTTTACAACAAGAAAATCCATAATACTTTAAATACAGAGAAATGCATAATACATGATATACAGTAAAAAAAAAAATGCAATAATACAATACAGTGAAAAATGCATAATACATTAAGTACAGTGGAAAGTGCATAATAGATAATAGTAACATAATACATGAAATAGTAGCAGCAATACCCACACGCACCGCTCTAGCCATCTGTGACAACAAGGAGGTTAGAAGTATACAGCAGAGTGTTGTCTATGGTACTAGTGTTTGCCTTGTGCCTTGCGCTGTTATTACAATTTGGTCTAAAAAGCTTTAATGTTTTTTTTTAAAACATTATAGTATTTGGAACAAAGTGTTGCAGTGAGTGGAATACGATTACACGTTTTTATTTTATTTTTAGTAGTTGGGATTGTTTAATTTCAGTGAAAGAGATTCTATGTCTCTAAAAATGAGACATTTCCACTTTGTGATCTGACCACAGGCTATTCTTTTTGTCCAATTTAACTCCCATGTTTTGTACATGTCCTCTTTCTGTGTGTTTAATTATATATTTTTAAAATATATTTTAACTAGATTTTTCAAACAAAACATAATACTGGCACAGAGCTTGTGTTAATGACCCCTAAATAACCTGCATAATCAATTTAAGTGATAGAGGACAAAATATTCTGTGATCAATGACAATTGGTATATCTAAGTGTATGTACACGACCATTTGGGGAAGGATGAGAGGGTTCCATGTCCTTGATATCAATATCAAGAAATTTTTAAAATATGAAACAACAAAATGTCATCACATACTCTTTAAAAATACACTAGCTTAGTTCGGAAGATGCTGTCAGAAAAAATGAGGGCTTTGCCCTGTGCTTCCTCTTAATCCTCTGAACATTTAACATGTACCAAGTAGGGCTACATCTTACCAACTTCGGAACACAAAACAATATTTGGCTGTGGGGGATATAAAGAAATGACCTGTTAAAACTCCAATGATCTGTTTGAGCAGTGAGAACACATAGATAGTTGCAAATCTATATATGTACTGTATTCCAGTGTGTTTTTTCTACCTCAGATTCATTGGTGGCATTCAGAATTAGCCCATAATTCTGCATGTAATCCATTCAGGCAGCCTTGCCATACTTTAAGTGCTTTGGGATGCCTTGTCATGAAAGGCGCTATTTAAAATAAATCTGAATGATTGATACTGCTCACCAGCAGTGCTGTCCTGTTCTATTATAATTGTCAGAATAGAAAAAACACATTCCTATATTGTTATGTTATCCAATTCCAAGACTTAATGAAACCACTGTTTCTGGAAAGAATAATACTGAAGAGGTTAAGGAAAACAGTATCCAAACAGAGCTTGTAACTAACAATGGCTGGAAGTGTAATTTTATCAACACATTTTGTTCTTGTACAACATACAATGACTAATGTAATGAGAGCAGTCACTTAAAACAGACATAATATAAACATTTTCAGAACTTTAAATGGGCTTATCCTACTGCAGAATAAACTACATGACAGTTTACATTTAAATAAGAATAGAAGTGAGCATGTTAGTAAGTCTGATACTATTTTTGAAGAGGAAGCAGATTTTTTTTTTCTGTTCCTAGACCAGATTATGACTAATTATATGTTGCCATTGTCTGCAAAAGCTTATTAACCATATAACCATATACCAATCTTCTTTCCTAACGTATATACACCTTTATTGAGCACTAAAAAAACATTTAAATGTATGAAGTAGGTTTCATTTTAACCTCAAGCAGATCTGCAAACTATAATCTCTAATATCAATACAATGGTAACTGTAGATTGAACAGTAATATATTTTTTTATGATGTAACCATCTGATTCAGAAGTAGATGAACATTCAAGAAGTAAGGATATTTAGTTCTGACCTTTTCTTCCAGTCAAACATGTCTGTACATAAAGAAAAAAGGGCTTAAAGCTGTAATCCTATATTTGTCACATGCACTCGTTGGGGTGTTTATTCAGTCAGTTCCTTTCTGTAGCACTAAATTGGACTAATTAAATGGCATTGGGCATTTTACAAAGCCAGCAGAGAGCCCTGGCATAAACCAATTCATTCTGGTTTGTATGATATTAAGTCTTCTTCAGGCCATTCACTGTTAATGACATCTAGAAGCCATCCAACCATTTTCTTCTGTGTATCTGGACTGAGGCAAAATGTGGTCTCCAAAAGTCCTGTGTTTACTGTCACATTGCTCAAGACTTGTTTCCAATCCTCAAATCTTTTTTTTTTTTTTTTTTTTTTTCTACTATCTGTAGCCTGTAAAACCATCCTACCAATTTCCCCAACACCCATAATGGGTACATCCATGATTCCATATTCAGTTGCATCCTATCATCCTTTATCAATGTGACAATCATTTTAATAATACATAATAACTTTGATCTTTAAACAAGTCCGTCAGTAATACACGTCCAATATACAGAAAATATGAAGTGTGGCATATGCACGACCAGCTCCGCTAAATCCCCTTTGTAGGGGATTTCATCCCAAGCAGGAGATGCTGCCACTATTCAGACTCAATTCTGCAAAAGATTCCATCTGTAAAAGAACATAAAATATATATATTTAAACATTATGTGAGAATTTACTAAAAGTTTTTTTTTTTTTTTTTTTTTTTTTTTTTTAATAAACACACAGAATTGAGCGCAAACTGGAAGAATTTAACTTACTGTCATTTCAACCAAGGCAGTGTATCTCACTTGTGTTCACATAAAAACAAACTGCCATACACAGAATTTACTCTCACATGCAACACAGGTAAATTCCAGGTCAGTCAGTTTGATTTTGCTTGAATACAGCAAACGATGTCTCTTTCCACGGAGGCAAAGCATAAACACAAGAAATGGGAAGAAGAAGAATGCAAGCAGCAAAGGGGGGCATTAGAAATATTTTTACAATTTGCCGGAAACCCTTTGCCCAACCCTGGAGAACAAGCATTTTCTTCAACGAAGCATGTCAAAAACCACCTCTGGTCAACAGTAAAGCAAGGAAAGCTAACTGCCTTTGTTGTGTTGCCGACTGAGAAAAAAGTAAGCCACTTTAAACTGCATTTGACTTAAAGTTGCCAACCATCCATATATTTAAGGCCAGTCAGTAAAAAAAGTCACATTTTAACACTAAAACGTAAACAACAAAAAAATGTCAGTGATTTTGGATTGAAATAAAGTATGGTATTTATTTTTGTATTGCTCTGCGGCTTTCTCATTTAACTCAAATGACATATACCTACACCTTATGTGATGGCAGTGAAATGTATCAAAAGAAGAATACCAATTAACAATACTGTGCTGACATTAGTATATGCATTGTTCAACCAAGTAGCCAAAGCACAGCAAGCTTTTACCACAGATTGTTATTGGAAATATGACTGATTGGACGGATCTTAGAAGGGATCTGGCAGCTGATGAAAACTGGTACAAAATTGCACTCTTGTCTGTACCTAGCAGAGAGACACATTTTCCTACACTTGCCAAGTTTGCCGTTATTATTTTGGCTTTGTCACACAGTACTGCAGAATTTTTTCTCAGATTAACCTTGTAAAACAGACGTAAGAAATCAATTGTCTACAGACAAAAGTTTGAGCACCTTCCTATATAGAAGTATCATGTTTTTTTTTAACTGGATAACAATCAATATATGGTGTTCTTGTCCATATTCGATCTGTTGTATTTTTATTCAGTAAATCTGGAAAGGTTATTATCAAGCTCCGCTATGGGATTTGACGTAGGCTTCAGGTTTTTCAAAATTTATTTTGAAATGTATTTGTCAGATTTGGGTTGTTATTCATATAAGAGGGACCCAGAAGAGTATGTTTGCCTAGGGCCCCGTGATGGGTTAATCCAGTACTACGTATTTCTGTTTCCAATGACACTGGGAAGCTATTTTAATTTTTACAACTAAATCATTAAAAAATTATATTATTATTATTTATTTATTAGGAGACGCCCTTATCCAGGTATAAATGTACTCACATGTTGTGTGTATTCTTGTCACAGGTGACAAACCTTGTTTATTTTGTTTCACTGTGTTTGTTTTTTTGTATATTCCTGCGCGAGTGAATCTGCTGCACCGAAACACTCTTTTTTCTCTGTGTTGCACTATTTGTTTCTGCCACTGCACATTTGCCAAGGAAGTCCCGCCCTGAGCACAGAGCAAGACTGGCGATTGGGTGAGTGGTTAAGAAGGGGAGTATAAAAGGAGAGGCCGGGGAACCAGGAAGGAGTGGGTCTTTCTTTATAGGAAGTGTGAGACAGGCATTGTGAGTTGTTGTGGAACAGTGTTGCGTTGCAATTACTTTTGGAAAGAAGAAGGATTCAGAAGGGGTTGAAGGAATACTAAGTGGAGCTTTCGACCACGGATTTCTTTGCACATTGGGACTTTACTGCAGCTCAGGTACTGTAGCCAATGTGGACTTTTTTTTTCTCTTTTATTCACTAATATTGGCTACAGTATCTCGCTCTATTTTTGAACTGCACCTCATGTTGGCTCTGTACTGTGTATAGCTATCAGTAAGAAGGATGAACAGACTCATGACTACAGTATTTTGGTTTTAACGTGGGTTATTTATTTTATTAAACTGTGCTCTCCCTTGGCTTACATTACGGCTTGTGCCGGGGTGAGCCGGTGTCCTTTTTCTAGTTTTGCTGTGGCTTTTTTTTCCTTCACTTTGCACTTAACCCTTTGCGGTCCATTGTCGGACTGGGTCCGACATTGCAATTATTCCTCACAGGTCCTTTGTCGGACTGGGTCCGACATCATTATAGCAACGCAATAAACGGGTGTTTAGTCGTTTTTTCTCCGGAAAAAGCAGAGAAAACCATTCAATTGCCGAGTGGTAGCGACAGGAGCCGAGACAAGTCGGAAAAAAAAAAAAGGTGTATTTCATGAATAGTCATACATGGTATCAGGTATCAGTTAATGGGCGTCCATAGTAAAAAAGCTGGCTGAGTGCGTCAGCGCACTGAGACTATCATGGACATTTGCAGAGCTTTTTTCAGATGTTATAGTAATAAAATAATGACTTGGATTGCATTATTGAGGAGTTTGGTGATAAAACGAGTGATCTGGAGATGATCGATCGGTATGTACGACTATTATTATTATTATTATTTATTTCTTACACAGCTGAACGCTATAGCAAACAAAAGGCTGGGGCGGGGCTGGAGATGCCTAGTGTGTGCTTTGTTGATATGCAGGGCCATTTAACCCCGTTTGACTGTGAAAAAAAATACTTTTAAACAGCGCGTATAAAATTAACTGCGCGTGTGAAAATTAATTAGACCTGGCGTGCCTGACGCGCGATTAATAAATGGACCGCAAAGGGTTAAGTCAGGCGGGTTGGCCTGAGGGGGATGCTACCTGGAAGGAGAGGAAGTGAGGCAGTGATACAGCTATTGTTGGAAGGCTGAACGTTTCTGAGTTACTTGCCTGGGCATGCAGTAAACCCATTCCTTAAGCAGAGGCTGCATGGGCCCCGTAGGAGGCCAATTTGGGAGTGCTGGTCAAAACCTGGGACGATCACGAAGGGGGGTAGAGTTTCTTTTTATTCTTTTGAAAGTCTGTTTTTGGGTAGTTAGCTACAGAAGAGAAATTTACAAACAAATACTTACCCTGGGGCAGCGGACGTTGGAAGTACTTACCAGTTACAGTATCCAGTGGGGTAGCGGTGACGTGGACTCGTCTAGACTAAGAGAGAGCGGTGGAGACAGGCCAAAGGGATGTGAACAACTGGGCTGTACTAGAGCGATTGTGATTTACTTACCTGTACTCCTTGTCCCTGAAAGTCAGTCTGTGTCCTTTCCCAGGTTTCCTGGGATCTCTCCTCCAAGTTTGATGGTGGAGTAGGAGACATCGCCCGACAGGTCTAGCGCCACCTGGAGGACGTCTAATCTGGGTGGTGGAGACTGTAGAGCTTGACACTCCATCTTTTCTTTTTCTTTTGCAGCCTTTTTGGACTGTATTTTTCTTGGACTTTTTTTTCCTTTTCTGTTTATTGCTGTGGGATACTTTTTGTGTGTGCTTTTACCCACGGGAGGGTAACTCATTTGTTAATTTTTAGTGTTTTTATTGTGTGGGAGTATTCCTTGTGTGCTTAAAATAAATAAATAATAATAATTTTTACCCCATGGAGAATTAAGCTTGTTTTATTAATTTTAAACCGTCCATTGTGTGTTTACGGACCCCTGAGGATCAACGATTACCTCTGCAGGACTATTAATAGTTATATTTGGCCACAAAGTCCTACAATTGCAAGCATTTTGTTATATTTAACTGTTTGGTCATCCTACCCGTGACATTCTCACTGGCAAAGGGCTGTTGCAGATGGAATGTTTTCTGTAGTAGACAATCATGTCTGAACACTTTGATATAATACTATCATTTATCTTTTCACAGATGCTAAGTTAGTTAGGATCATGCAGAGTTTAAATCCACTACAGTATGTTATGTTGCAGCTGTTTGCCATGTAGTCTTTCTACAAGCAAGACATCAGTCGGTGCCTTATTTTTGCCAATGAACAAGGGTGAATGGGTAAATAATCAGAGAATGCCTTTAGTGATAACTTGACAATGTACTCTCTCCCTGTCTAATAATTGCACCGTACATACAACCCCTTATTCATGCATACATATTGATTTCACTGTGTAACAATTTTTTTTTTTTTTTGCTTCCTGGGTAGTAAGTGTTATTTCCTAATTGCTTATGCCTCAAAAATATAGAAAATGGCTATTATTCCCCACAAACTTTGCTTTTGTGACCAGGACAGTGATATTTTGAAATTTACCTATTTTTCAGAACATTCCAGTGCTGAGTAAACTTGGAGTAACTTTTAGAACTTTCTAGAACTTTCCAGTAATATAAATAGTAATATAAATACAGGGGCCTTAAGCCCACCAGTTCAGTTTAGTTCCAGCTGCCTAAGTGGATACATATCTGCATTTTTCTGAGATGGCATCAAGGTCATAGGAGACTTCAAAATGGTGGCATTCCTGATGGGTCTCCAAGGCGGTTTTACCAAGTTTCCCTGCTATCTTTGCCTTTGGGACAGCAGGGACACCAAGGCGCACTACCACAGGCGGGACTGGCCACAGCGGACCGAGTTCTCTGTGGGGAGGAACAACGTCAAGTGGGAGCCACTGGTGGACCCCCGGAAGGTGCTGATGCCACCACTGCACATCAAATTGGGCCTTATGAAACAATTTGTCAGAGCTCTAGATAAGGAGTCGACAGCCTTCAAGTACCTTCAAGACTTCTTCCCTAAGCTGTCTGAGGCAAAGGTCAAAGCCGGTGTCTTCGTCGGACCACAGATAAAGAAGATCCTGGAGTGCAATGAATTCCCCAAGAAGCTCACTAGTAAGGAGAAAGCAGCTTGGAACAGCTTTGTCGCAGTGGTTTGGGGCTTCCTGGGCAATCACAATGCCGAAAACTATGTGGAGCTGGTTGAGACTCTGGTGAAGAACTACGGCACAATGGGCTGTAGGATGTCCCTCAAAGTCCATATCCTTGATGCTCATCTTGATAAATTCAAGGAGAACATGGGAGCGTACTCGGAGGAGCAAGGCGAGCGCTTCCACCAGGATATACTGGACTTTGAATGCCGCTACCAAGGACAGTATAACGAGAACATGATGGGAGACTACATTTGGGGGCTGATTCGTGAAAGTGATTTACAGTATAATCGTAAATCTCGAAAAACTACTCGCTTCTAAATCTTTTGTAGTCATTTTTGTATTACTTTAGTATAAATACATGTTAATTTGGATTCATATGTTGTTTTTTTCTGACTTTATGTGAACGAAAAGACACATTCGCCCGTTTTCTCATTGGAAATAGGTCAATTTCAAAATATCACTGTCCTGGCCACAAAAGCAAAGTTTGTGGGGAATAGTAGCCATTTTCTATACTTTTGAGGCATAAGCAATTAGGAAATAACACTTAATACCCAGGAACAAAAATTGTGTTACATAGTGTTTTCATTTCTTTTCAGTGCACATAAAACATGCATTATCTGACAATGTACAGAAACCTAAACTAAAATCGGTCCCAGACAACAGGCTTATAGAAGAATGTCTGCCACAATATTTGCTTCCACATAATGCCCAGATACTGTGCTACAAACCTGTCTGCACTGTGCTCATTCATCTGTATAAGAGCTTGGCAGCAGTAAAAATGTTGATTTTTGTGATGTTGTCCCACAATAGGACAAACTAATTATATTGGCAACCATCTTTTTCAAAATGATTTTGGAATTACCCATCTCCATGTACAGAAATTTAAACTGAAAATATCTATTACAAAAACTTACCTCTACAGAATCTTTAGGGGCATAAACAAGTCTGAAAAGGCTTAAATCTGTTAATTATATAAAAATAATGTTCATTCCAGACCACTATCTCTTCACTAGAAGCCAATGTATGTGCTCTGGCAGATAAGGATGTGATTATATAAAATCAATCAATAGCACATTGTGGAAGTCTCATACAAGTCTAATCAATCATTTAAATAATAAAAAAGAACCAACATCCTATTGGATTGCTCTACTAAATCACTGTATTATTGTGTTGGGTTGTCAAATATTACCCCTTTTGTGTTTCTTAAATACAATTATACATTTTCATAGCATTTTCTTACATTTTTATCATATGGCTGTAGTTAGCCATATGATAAAAATAGTTATGTTTCCATAAATAAAAAAATATATTGTGAAAGTTTCAGCATATTAAAATGTATACCATACTACACTAATACCGAAATAATCTAACAGGTAACAAGTAGAGTGTATTCCAATATAATTACAATATGCAACTAATGTTAACCCATTGAGTTTGGTTCGGTGGGCAGGAGCTAGGCTCCTCCCTATCATTTTATCTCCTATCATCAATCAAATCTACTGCCCATTTCAACCACAAGTCACACCCTATACCTTCGTCTTGTGTTTTTTTGTTTTGGTTCTGAACATAAGTGGATTGCAAGGCTCCCAGCGAATTTCTTTCAGTATAAAGATTAAAATTAAGTATGGAGTACTTACAGCACATCTCTTCCTTGGATTCTGAGGTTTTGGAAGATAACTTCTTCTGTATCAGAACATTCTCTGACAGCTTCAACCCAGGGTCTGGTCAGCCCACCATTCTTCCCTCTATCAGGCATCTCCTTAAGATCTGAACAGGAATCTCTTTTCATTTTTTTATTGCAATTCCATCTCGGCAAAACCAATTTTTCCACCCAATAAAACTCCCCAGCCGCGCTCGGCTGTACAGTGGCCCAGGTCAGACAGCAGGCAGACTGTCTCACAGCAAGCTACTCCCGTAGCCAACACATCAGGCCAGCAGGCAGCCACTCCAGTCAGCAGAACTCAGCTCAGATTTTTAACCCTTTGCGGTCCTATGTCGGACCTGGTCCTACATTGCAATTATTCCTATCCGGTCCATTGTCGGACCCTGTCCGACATCATCAAAAAAACACAAAAAACGGGTTTCTAGTTGTTTTTTCTCCGGAAAAAGCCGAGAAAGCCATTCAATGGCCGAGTGGGAGCGACAGGAGCCGAGACAAGCCGATAAAAAAAAAAAAAAAAATTAAAAAGGCGTCTCTCATGAATAGTCATACATGCACCTGGCATTACATAGGGGCGGTCATAAGGAAACAAGCTGAATGCTACTGTATCAGCGCACAGAGACTATCACGGACATTTGCAGAGCTTTTTTGAGATGTTATAGTAATAAAATAATGACTTGGATTGCATTATTGAGGAGTTTGGTGATAAAACAAGTGATCAGGAGATGATTGCTCGGTATGTACGACTATTATTATTATTATTATTATTTATTTATTAGCATATGTGAAAGTGATAGCGAACAAAAGGGTGGGGCGGGGATGGAGATGCCTAGTGAGTGCTTTGTTGATATGTAGGGTCTTTTAAACCCGTTTGACTTTTAAACAGCGCGTCTAAAATTAACTGCGTGTGTGAAAATAAATTGGACCTGACGCGCACTTAATAAATGGACTGCAAAGGGTTAATGAAATAAAAGCATTCATGCAACCATTCGCGGATACCTTATCCTTATTCAGTACCAAACTGTCCAACATCGAGCGAGAGAAGCAAGGTTCCGCAGTTACAGTATTTTCCTCCGTTCCTGCAGTAAACTCAGTTCCGGTTTTATACCAACCCCGGTCCCTACACTTGAGCCCCCGATCTAAAACCTTGTAACTGCCACAGCACATGGTTCCACCACCTCAACCACTGCCTGTCACCCAATATCCCCACAGATTCAGTGAAGCATAATCGAAGGTAAGGACGTTAACCTGGTTTCACTGTTGAATGCTACATCTGAGTTTCTGGACCATAGAGTTGTGGATTTGCTATATACAGAGATGTGCATGTTCTGTATACCCGAACCGCAGGCAAGAACTGTATTCTAATGAAGTCTACATCATGGAGCTGTCTGTCAGATATAGAGGGACCATGTTTTTCGACTACCACAAATCCTTTTCAGCAAAAGCAGCAGCTATTTTGGCATCAGATAACCACATCTGATGCCAAAATGTCGGACCAGGTCCGACATAGGACCCTTTGCGGTCCTATGTCGGACCTGGTCCGACATCGCAATTTTCCCTTTCCGGTCCAATGTCATACCCTGTCCGACATCATCAAAAAGATGCAAAAAACAGGTTTCTAGTCGTTTTTTCTCCGGAAAAAGCCGAGAAAACCATTCAATGGCTGAGTGAGACCGATAGGACCCGAGAGAAGCCGAAAAAAAGGGGCGTATCTCATGAATACTGATAGACCCGACACCACATAGATAACACGGACATAAACAAACAAGATAGCTGCTTCCACATCCAGCGCTCAAAGAATATCACAGACATTTGCAGAGCTTTTTTTAGATGTTATAGTAATAAAATAACGACTTGGATCGCATTATTGAGGAGTTTGGTGATAAAACGAGTGATCAAGAGATGATTTATCGGTATGTACTATTATTAAAATATAGCGAACGAGGGGTGGGACGGGGCTGGAGATGCAGGACTGAGTGTCCTGTTGATATGCAGTGCCTTTTAAACCGGTTTTACTGTGAAAAAATACTTTTAAACAGCGCGTCTAAAATAAACTGCGTGTGTGAAAATAAATTGGACCTGACGCGCCTGACACGCGCTGAATAAATGGACCGCAAAGGGTTAAAAAAGGATTTATGTTCAGCCCGTTTTCAGCTCCCCCCCGTTTCCAATATACAGAATTAACCCTATCGGTGTCGGGAAAAAAAACGTCTCATCATAGACTTGTCCCCGCACCACAGGAATCAAGCAACATCGCGCATTCCTCACGATCAATTTTCTCTACAATACATTACCATCTCAGATGCAATTAATTCAATTAAATTAGCAGGTTGTGATTTCTGGTTAGCAAAAGCAGATATATCAGACACATTTAAAGTAATGCCTATCCATCCTTCTCTTCATCACCTGTTCGGAATAAGTTTTATTTTTCTACACAGTTAACTTTTGGTTGCCTCACAGCCCGAAAATATTTGATAGTCTTTCAGAAACTTTATGCTGGATACTTCTCAATTCATATCATGTTCCATTTTTGCTCCACCTACTTGATGATTTTCTCTTGATCTCTCCTCCCTCAGATCTGCCAGCAGAAGCGATCAACCAATCTTAAAAGTTTATTTTCAGAAGTCGGCGTCCTGCTTTCAGAAGAAAAAACAATCAACCCCCTTCATTCACTAGATGGTCTAATATGGTCTGCTCTCATACAGCATTGGAACGTACTGTCTATGTTTTATGATGATTTCATTTTAGCACCTCACGACGCTTCATTTATGGGATTCAGAGGTCTTTTAAACAATGATCAATGATTTTTTAGTGCATGGACACTAGAAATCGAAAAACCTATCACCGCATCTAAAATCTACAGCTCTACTTGAAATGTACCCAATAATCACGGCAGCACATCTATAGGGTCATCTTTGGTCAAATAAATCAATAGTATTCTTTTGCGATAACAAATCTACAGTTCATATTATCAGTAAATGCTGTTTGAGTTCACCTCTTGTTATGCAATTACTGCAGCGGTTAATATGGATTTCAGTATCAAATAATTTTCTAATCCAAGCCCGCCATCTACCTGGCATTTATAATAATGCAGCTGATGCTCTTTCTCGTTTACAGATTTCCAGATTTCACCGTCTGGTCCCTACAGCTCTGCCAAATCCAGCAGTAACACCCCAGTTCAACCACCTAATTTTCAACTGAACCCAACTATCAGCGGACTACTCAATACAATGCAAGCATACATGGCTGAAGCACTCGCTCCTTCTACCAGATCCTCTTATTCCACGGGCTGGACCACCTATTTGACTTTTTGCTCCCAAAGCAGGATTAATCCTACCCCATTCAACCGGGACTGGATTATGGCTTTTATAGTGCATGCAAAGGACTCTTTACATCTTGCACCAGCTATAATCAATCACTATCTGTCAGGAATACAATATCAATTTCGCCTGATGTCCATTACCTCCCCAACTCTCCTAACAATACCAGCTGTCCTTCTCCTCCTGTGGAGAATCTCTAAGAGCTCTCCGACCGCTTCTCCTTCTCGTCTGCCTATCTCTATAGATATTCTGGGCAATTTGATTTCAATCCACCTTCAAGGCTGGTTCTCTACATTTGATGACCTAACAATGCAAACTATATGTCTAACTGCATTTTTTTTTTAAGATGCTCAGAATATGCAGTTCCTTCTATTGCCAGCTTTCCTATGCTGGGTATTCACTGCAGTGATCTCACACTCATCTTAGATTCCCACTTTATCCTTTTCCTGCGCATTTCCAAAACGGATCAGCTTTGGCAAGGTCAATTTATTCAGCTATCAAAAATGGACTCTTCTCTATGCCCATATGCTTTCATGCAGAAATATATCGCAGAACACAAATCTATTTTAAATTCTGACCCCCTGTTCATCAATTGAAGCCAGACTGTTATATTGGTTCACATCTCATCTGTCCACGTTGGTTTCCAGAGCAGGACTTCCTCCACAATTCTATACTCCACATTCATTCAGAATATGGGGCAGCCACATCAGCAGCAAGAACAAAGATTAACCAGCATCTAATTAAAAATATGGGGCACTGGACCTCATCAGCAGTTGAATCATACATATGTTCTTCCCCATGTGAGATATCTTCTGCACCCCTTCCGCCGGGCCCACCAAAGGTTTCCCCCTAAAAAGAAAGTTTTTTTTTTCCTTTCCACTGAGCGGAGGGTCTTCACATAGTTAGTGGGGATCCAGTTACTAACCTTCTTTGTTGTGTTTAATGTTTTCTTTCTTTCTTTCTTTCTTTCTTTCTTTCTTTCTTTCTTTCTTTGTAGATGCATTGGCAGTTGTTTTGTTTGTCTGCACTCGTAGGAATCTTTAGCGGGAAGCCGGGGGTCCATCCTTTTGGGGAGTTAGTGAGTTGCACTTCCCTGACCTTTGTGCAAGCTACACTTCCTTTACTTACCGAGGTTCTCCGTGAGTCAGAGGGGACCCCCGGCCAAACCCAACCTTTTAGCATCTAATGCGCTATCGCTCCCCTCACAATCCGAAGTTCTAAGCTTATTCTAGCTAACCTCGCAGAAGGAGCTCTTCCTTTATAACACAAGGCAATTTTCTCGTTTCAAGTTCTCTGGGGGTGCATCAACGCCCCAGACCCCCCTTCTATATGTTAGGCCTTCGCAAACGGCAGGGCCCTCTCTTATGTTTTCAATCTTTACTAACTCTATGTCCCTGACGGTTCTGGGCGCCCAGCCTTGGAGTTAGCCGCATCATGAGCAGCCCTCATAATCTGTGGCAGTGACCTCAACACGACGCAGACCTCGTCCTGCTGAGGGCTTGGTCCTAACAGTGAGCAGACATTTTGAAAAGAGCTTTGAAAAAGTGTAAAAAGTTGTCAGGATGTTAACAATGAAAAATAAAAAATGACAGGTACGTTATTTAAATAGTTGTAGCAACACGTGGGGATGTATAACGCTATATTTTTCAGAACCCTGTGACTTACTCTTTAATGTTATACCCATTAATGTTACAATCTAGAAAGCATAGTGTAGGGATGCTTAGTTGTTTATTTGTAGTTTTATAATGTTAATCAGAAGACTGATTCCACATAGTTGATTATATATGACTCAGTCCATGTTTAACGTGTGTTGACAAAAAGTGCCATATGGTTTCACAAAATAATTCAATTGATAAATGCAATTAAACAATTATGAACAGTAACTTTTTAATAAAATATGTAAAACACTATCTACCTGTGCCTTTCTCATGTACGCCAATGGTTCCTTAATGTGCTCAGCAGGTGCTTCTGTATTACTGGGACAACAATACAAGACATATTTATATATTACAGGTTCATACTGCTAAAAGGCTTCTATTAAATGCTATCAAATATGCTGACACACAGGCGACGTTGTTTCACATTGTAATCTCTGTGTGAAAAAGTAATATGAAATGTTAAAATAAATATAAAACTAAACTAGAAAAAAAGCATCACTGGGGGCATGTAAGAGGAATGGCATATGGTTTGTAAACATGATACAAAATGGATAAAGTATATGTAAAATAGATGTACCCTTGATATCGCCAGAGATTTGAACAATGTGGCACTGAAATGGTTTGATTCCACTGGACACCACCTATAATGGAATCATAGCACACAGTTGTGTTCTGCAGAAAGAGAGTGGTTTGTCACAAAAGGGTTATTTTATTATTGAACAGTACCCATGATTTAGCTGACCTATAACACAATTGAAGCTGTGAGCAAAGTATGAAGCCAAAAAGCAAAAAGTCACATGACACCAATAGAGCAGCTATCTTAGATCAGAGGTCAAAGCAAAGGATTTATGATAAATGTGCATATTATGAGCAGCATTGTATTTCCAAATTTATAAAATCTAAATGACAAATTGGAGAAAATTGGAGAAACATTTAGACATGTCTTTGTCAAAGTGTTTCTAAAAAGAACCGTTTTGTCTATTTTATAAAACACCTAAGTGTAATTTTAGTTTCACTGAATGTCTTATGAGTCTGAGTTTAAAGTTATGCAAATATTTAATCAAAAAGGGTCAGTCTTTTGTTCATGGTTAAATACTTTTGGAAAAATAAAGTGTTAACATCAAAACTGTGCGTATCGCTTTATAAGCACAACTTGGCATTTATATTCACTAGAAATGTTCTCCTTGGTCCTTTATTTTATGATTTCCACCGTCTGACCTACAGCTAAATGAAACTACTCAGCACATTTTCAAACATTTTAGCAGAGTCGTAAAACAGTGATTCCTATTCTGGAATGTAAATTGTCAGTTTTCTTTCTTTGGATGAAGTGATAAATATGTATGATGTGAGGCTGTGATGCTGTGCAGTAGAACACTCATTTATTTTTTTATTTATTTAATGTGCATTGTACCCTGGGTATGTAATATATAAGCAACTTTTGGTATGCAACTATGAATGGGTTTCTAATACTGTATATTTAATAAATGTTGCCTCAGTTTATTTGGAACAGACTTGCACAATAGTGACTAGAACACTATGTTTTTTCTTTTTTTTTTAACCTGGATCTGTGTCAATGTGCTATTTAAAGTTTCACTGTTCCACAATAGTTTTAGACTAAAACATCATTAATCTAAGTCTGCTTCTACAATCTTGCACTGTTTATCCTATTGTACATTTCCCTTTATTAGAACATAGTCTGGAATTCTGCTTCCAACACTGTCATTCAGTGAGGTAAAAAGACATTGTAATGTACCAGTACCGCTACATTTAAAAGATTCATGCAACGTGTTATACTAACTGGTTTGTTCATAAATATGTATGCTCACACTCTGCCTTTTCACTGCATTTTTAAATGCTGTACAATTTTGAAGAAATTAACTAAGAAGTAAAAACAGAATAAGGGATTTCAACCAAGATTAAAAAAAACAAAAACATGCTAGGTTAGTTTTATTAAACAGAGATATTATTGCCGGTTCCTCCTGATTCAGCTCCCTTGGCCTGCGGAGCAGCTACTGGCAAGTAGAGCTCACCCCTGACTCCAAACCGAAGACAGCATTCTCCACTGGACAGGGCCTCTGTTCGGATTGTGCAACACACCAGCCACCTTCGAGCGGCTGATGGAGAAGATATTGGACAGCATCCCCAGGCAGGCATGTGTGGTGTACCTGGACGACCTGCTTGTACACGGCCCGACCTTCTCAGGGGCACTGCTCCACCTGCAGTGGGTGCTGCAGAGGATCCAGGCCGCCGCACTACGACTGCACCCAGACAAGGGCAACCTGTTCAGGCGCAAGACCACCTTCATGGGCCATCAGGTCATCGAGGAGGGCATCGCCACCGACCCGGGGAGAATCTCCGTGCAGCAGTGGCCCACCCCAGCCAACACCAGACAAGTCTGCGGCTTCCTAGGCCTCGCATTCTATTATCAGAAGTTTGTACAGGGGTTTGCCACCATCGCCAGCCCTCTGCACCGCCTCCTAGACAAAAAACATCACTTGCAGTGGGCCCCCAAACACAAGGCCTCCTTCTTCCAACTGCACCATGCCCTATCCAGCGCTCCTGTGCTTGCAGCCCCGTCCACAACAGCCCCCTTCATCCTTGACACCGACGCTAGCAACGAAGGTATCAGTAGACGGAGAGCTGGTTGTGGCGTACTTCAGCCGTGCCCTCACCAAAGCGGAGCGCAATTACTGTGTGACCCGGAGGGAGCTATTGGTGGTAGTAAAAGCCATCAAACACTAGCACCCATACCTCTGTGGTTACCAGTTTGTGCTCTGCACCGATCACACCGCTGCAGTGGTTGCTACGGTTCAGGGAACCCGAAGGACAGGTAGCCTGCTGGCTCGAAATGTTCCAGTCCTATGAACTGGACGTCCAGCACCGGCCAGGAGTGAAGCACGGCAATGCTGACGCCCTCTCCAGGGCGACCGTGCAGCAATATGGGATGCGGATACTGTGATCGCCAAGAAGCCAGGGAGAGAGAGGCACTCCCATATCTCCCGTTGAGTGGCAGGAGCAGCAGAGGCAGGACCCCAAGTGGACCGCTTGGAACTGCGGGAGGGCGTCCTGCACCGCCAATGGCAAATCCCATCTACAGGTGAGGGCCGTCTGCAACTAGTGGTGCCTGCCTCACTCCAGCATGTTGTACTCCAAGCCAACCACGGCGCACCATGGGTAGGGCACTTCGGCATCAACAAAACGCTGGCCCGCCATGGCCGGTACTACTGGGGGCGCTGCCGGCACGATGTAGAGACCCACTGCTGGCGGTGCGATGAGTGCATTGCAAGAAAGGCCCCGGAGAACAGTCGCATGCCCCCCTGCAGCAGTACCTGGTCAGTGAACCAATGGAAAGGGTGGCCATCAATGTCATGGGTCCCTTCCCCACCTCTGACAGCAGGAACCGGTTTGTTTTGCCATCGGTAGACTACTTCACAAAGTGGCCAGAAGCCTAGGCGCTGCCTAACCAGGAGGCACAGACAGTGGCGGACGTACTAATCAGCGGGTTCTGCTCCTGGTTCAGGGTTCCACTTTGAAAGCATGGTCTTTGGCAACGTCTGCAAGCTGCTGGAGATCAGCAAGACCCGCACCACCCCCAAAGCGATGGCCTGATTGAGTCACCAATGAGCACCAGCGGGATTGGGATCGGGATCTCTGCTGGCCTGTTGGGGATGGAATATGGCCAGCGCTTGCAAGGCCGCCTGGATAGCGCTCATGCCTTTGCCAGAGAACAGCTCTAAGCCGCCGGGATCCGAAAGCGGCGGAACTACGACCTGCGGAAGAGAAGACAGACTTTCAGCCTGGGGAGTTGGGGTGGGTTTACAACCCCCGCTGAAAGAAGTCTCCGAAACTGGACTCCCCTTACCAACATTTTGTGCTGTTGTCTTTTTTCAGTTTTTTTTAACAAACAACATTTAACAATAATGTTTACCTGAAGTGCCAATTTATTATTTTATACACAGTAGTGGGAGTTTGTGACAGAAAGACAATGATTCTTGGTAGTAAATCTCCCTCCCGACCTGTGAGGGCGCTAAGTAACAGGAACAGAGTACCCTGAACTGTTTGGCCTGACACTTCATTCCGAGGGTTAAAAGGAAGTTGGTCATTTAGAAAAAGGGGGCGGAGCTTCAGTGCATTAACTCATTGACCCAGAAGGGAAATGATGTGGCAGCCGTGGATTGGAGGAGCGGCTGCAATCGTTTACCAAGGGGTCATGTGTGACGGTATAAATAGGGGACGAAGCGACGTAATCTGTTCCTTTGTTTTGGTTAGAGAATAACCTGTAAGGACCTGTGATTTGTGTTAGAAAATATGTTTGTTTGTTTTGTCTCTAATTATGCCTTGTTATTAGTAGACGGCTAACACATTCCGCAGCTGTCGCCAAGGGCCAGCACAAACCCGAAACAGCACTGCACTTGTATCACAAATAAACTGTATTTGCACCATGAGCACTAATTCACTCACTAACGTACTTGTGTATGTGTTTTGTGTTCCGTGTGGGTGTATAAAGAATGGGACTATTATTTCAGGACAAACCCAGGGATTACAATTTAACTAATACACGCCGCTGTATTACTTAGCATCATTTATTGTTTACTGCCGTCAGGCACTGGATATACAAACTCATTAAACAACTTTGCACCTGGATTATAATTGTCTGTCTCTTCATTGATCACCTGCACCTGCACACTGTTAACCACTTTGCCACAGAGTGCCAAGGGAATCTAAATAGAACCAACTCAAATAGCCAAAATAAAACTTTATTATAACAAATTTTAAAACAAATAACTTTAAATTTGCAATATAACATTAAACATTTATAACATTAACATTTTAACTATTCACATAAAGTACCACATTTTTTATGGTTACAATTTTATTTTGTCTGGTTTTACCCCAGTGATGATGTCAGGCTGGACAAAACCCATCAGTAAAGCTGTGTTCTGACGAATTGCTTCTCTTTCTTCACGCTTCTCTTGCATTTCATTCCTGTGCCGATCCATTTCATTCCTCTCCTGCTCCCTTGCTAGTTCCAGTTTTTCCTGTTGTAATTTGAAATATCGTTCATCTTATTCCCGGAGATAGTTAGTTAATTCACTTTCCACACCTGTTTTCCTTTTCCTTCGTATTTGATTAAAAAAAGAGAGACAGTTGAGTTATTTTCATTGATTTCAGAACTTTTTTTAAGGGATTTTACAAAGTAAAATCTCTGTGGATCATAAATGAGGTTTACAAAACAGTGAGAAGCAGCCTTCTTTACAATGTGCTGCAAGGATTGGGTTTATCTTATACATACTATTATGTGAATATACAAAGGTAGAATATTTACATAATATGTAAAGGTAGAATTAATAATAGATAAGGTTGAATACTTACATAATATGTAGTGTGTTAATTCACTATAATGATTCTGTAAAAACACCTACCTCTCTGGGATGCTGTTGGTCTTCCTCACTGCAATGAAGTTCCTGATGATGAGGTGCCAGCATCCTCCTGCTGGTCTAAGCACTGGGAAGTGCTGGCAGAGAACTGTGGGTGTCTGGAGATGGGGAGTGTCTCCAGCTGGCAAGGTCTGTCAATTGTAGGTCTTCTAAATAATGTTGAGCATTAATTTTACGATTTCAGTATTTTATATACAGTATACTATATATAAATTGTTCAGGGGAACCCGTTATGTTACAGATTGTGTTTCTGGTAAATGAAAGCATTTAAATAATGTTTTTACATATTCTCTGAAATAATATTGAATACAACATTTACTAACACAGGGATGATTAAATACAGGTCAGTGATTTACTTATTTTTATTTTACCGCTCTATTAATAATGTGCATACTTAATAGAATGACTAATTTAATTTGAGATGATTAAAGTCACTCAATGAGTTGATTGTTAATAATTGCTTAATTGGTAGTTTCATGAGGACGCTATCGGCATCTTGCCGTGCAGGACTGAAATGCAGCTTAAAAAAACAAGTCACAAGAAACGCAGGGCCCTACTTAAAACTTTTGTACCTTAATAGCCTCTGTAGCTAAGGAGAGCAAGGAGAATGCTGTGAGAAAGTGATGAGTGATGAATTTGTGCGGAAGATGTTTTGGAGCACACAACGATCCCTACTGTGATCACCTTTTATTTTAGTAAAAATATCCTTCTTTTCAATCAGAATGGACTGATATATATGCTTTTGTGTAGAAAAATCAGGACTACTACCGTTTTTCAAAAATATTTCGAACAGCGCCCATTAACTGTTTGTGAATTTGAGTCAGCCCACACTAACAAAAATTTAGTTTCTTTGTTTTTCCCACACACTACAAACGGTTTCTGTTTCCTTGACTACAAACTCACGCTCCCAGCTGGCCAAGTCGGGTACGACAAAGCAAAGGGAGCCAGAAAGGTCGGCCGCGGCCAGCCAGGGCCACTGTGGCCAGCAGTGGAAACACACGTTATGGTTGAGGCAGGCCATGGCCGGCAGTGGAAACGAGGCACTAGACCCTTTCAGTTTCTGGACAATGTGAGCAATCGCCACTGACAATTCCGTTCTTTTGTCCGTTATTTGCAATACGTAGTTTTATATTACTATAGTAGTACAACTTTATTTTGCCTATACATGCCTGAAATTACACAGTACCTGCATCGGTAACTAATTAAATTGTGCCCCACTGCCTAAAAAACATGGCTGGAAACAACAAAGCTGAAAAATAGTTCCTTGTCTGATAGACTTTGAAATGTACTCATCTACTAACTAGGCACACGTATGAAGACTTGTGTTAATTAAAAGGAAAGAAATAAAGCAAGAAAAGAGGGTCAAATACTGCCTTAAACTAAGAATACTAATGTGTATATATACACTACCGGTCAAAAGTTTTAGAACACCCCAATTTTTCCAGTTTTTATTGAAATTTAAGCAGTTCAAGTCCAGTGAATAACCTGAAATGGTACAAAGGTAAGCGGTAAACTGACAGAGGTTAAAAAAAAAAGTTTAGGTTTCCAAAAACTGAAAAAGTAATGTACATTTCAGAGTTATACAAAAAGGCCTTTTCAGGGAACAAGTAATGGGTTAACAACTTACAGCTGTTCTGCAGCAATGGAAGTAAATTAAGCCTTGAAAGTTGATGCTAACAATTCCTACAGGTGTCCCAACTTTTGTTGATTACTTACAAACCCTCTGTCTGTATAAAAGCAGTGTTGGAACAGACTGTGTTACTACACCCTCTTAAGCATTATTTGGACAGTATTGTACTGCAGGAAGTAGTATATTGCTCTCATAATGGCGAGAAAAAGGCAATTAACAAAGGAAGACAGACAGACCATTATAACCCTTAAAAGTGTAGGTCTTTCCTTTAGAGAAATTGCAAAGAAAGCCAAGGTGTCAGTGAGTACAGTTTCCTACACCATCAAAAGGCACTTGGAAACTGGAGGAAACTCTGACAGGAAGAGGTCTGGCAGACCCAAAGCCACAACAGAATCAGAAGACAAGTTTCTGAGAGTCAACAGCTTGCGTGATAGGCGGCTCACAGGACAACAGCTTCAAGCACAGCTTAACACTGGTCGAAGTAAGCAAGTCTCAGTTTCAACTGTGAAGAGAAGACTTCGAGCTGCAGGTTTGACAGGTCAAGTGGCAGTAAGAAAGTCATTGCTAAGATGGCAAAATAAGAAAAAGAGGCTTGCCTGGGCCATGAAACACCGCCAGTGGATTAGTGAAGACTGGAAGAAGGTCTTATGGACCGATGAATCAAAATTTGAAATCTTCGGTTCATCACGCAGGGTTTTTGTACGCCATCGAGTAGGCGAAAGGATGGTTCCTCAGTGTGTTACACCAACTGTCAAACATGGAGGAGGCTTGATGGTCTGGGGCTCTTTTGCTGGATCCAGAGTCGGTGACTTGCACAGAGTGAGTGGAAAGAACAAGACGGTAGGCTTCAAATCATGGAATGGCCAGCACAGTCTCCAGACTTAAACCCCATCGAGCTGGTTTGGGATGAACTGGACAGAAGGGTGAAAGCAAAGCAACCTACAAGTGCAACACATTTGTGGGAACTTCTGCAACAGTGTTGGGAGAACTTTCCGAACAATATTTGATTTCCATTGTAGAAAGAATGCCACAAGTGTGTTCGGCTGTTATATCTGCAAAAGGTGGCTACTTTGATGAGTCAAAAATTTAGATTAAATTTTGTTAAACAAAACGATTCCATGATTTCTTTTTTATCTCCAATTGTTTATTTGTTCTATGCTTTAATTTCAGAGTACATTGAGACATTAAACTGCGTAAATTTCAATAAAAACTGGAAAAATTGAGGTGTTCTAAAACTTTTGACCGGTAGTGTATGTATATATATATATATATATATATATATATATATATATATATATATAGAGAGAGAGAGAGAGAGAGAGAGAGAGAGAGAGAGAGAGAGAGAAGGAGAGAGAGAGAGAGAGAGAGAGAGAGCTTTTAAGCCCTGTTTATTATGGACTGTGTTTGAAGTGTGCTATACAAGAGTAAGACGGAAACCAGAATAGCGAACAAAAGTAAATATTTATTAATTTTACACAACTCAAGTTTTGGAAAATAAAATAAACAAAATAATGTCTAACCCAGTCTTTGGGCACTACCTCACTTGGTGATCCCTGACAAACAATAATAATAATAGGGCTGCTCCCTATCATAATAAAAATAAAACGGTCCTTCAATCTTCAAGTCTTCAGCTAATTCCACAGGTGAGTAGTATTTTTATCACTGTTCATTCTCTTTCATTCAATGTCTCTTAAATATAATTTTCCTTCCTTTCTTTCCACAGGTATCCCATTTGCAGTACCACTGTTCCACCAGGTAAGTATGCACTCGGTATGTCGCTTCTCTGAGGAGATAAACACACTTGAATGGAAACAGCGCAGGACCCGCTGTTTATTGAAACAAAGTGTTCTTAAGGTGACCCTGTTTTCCAGCCACAGAGCACCAACACAGTCCATATAAAAATAAAGACTTAACAACCAAGCATTGTCTTGTGTATCTTTTTGGTTGGATTATAAATATTGTTGTCTGCCAATGCTGTATTCTGCACTTCTCGGTGCGCTCGGTTCCCTGCAACTTGTCCGATGTTGCAGCCCCAGTGGTAAACCACTATGTATTTATTCCCATTTCTGGATTAACCTTTGGTCTCCACACTCTGGTCATGGTGACCATTCTCAACTTGTATTGCTTCGCAAACAGTAAACAAAAAAAAAACAGATAACCTACTCAAGGTCTTGTGGAGTTTGTTTCTCATCTCTGCAGCTCTTTTGTTTGAATTCTTCTTTATTATAATTCAGGGTTCGTTTTGTAGTTGCAATCCTCGCTCTCTCTGTTTACCTTCACTCAATACTATTCTCACAGGCCCACTCTGCCTACTCTCTTCCTTGAGCTGTAAAACCCTCCCTTTTATACCCCAGAATTCCTGCCACTGTAGTCCTTCTGGCTTCCAGGAACAACGGGACTTGTAGTCTTTTGATTGGCTGCCATTTTAGCTACTGCTGCCGTGCCTACCAGTACACAACAAAAAAAAACAAAAAAACTTTTCTGACAAATAATAGTTATTGTGATCCATTTAATAGAAACCCCCACTGTTTCTATCTGGACTACCTACAATAACTGTTAATTGATAACGTTTTCGGGTTCCGGCCTTATGGACTCAGACGGAGGCAGTGATTGTGGTGAACGGGTGAGGTCGCCCATATTTCTTTAGAATAAAGGATAGAGGGGTGAAAGAGCACAGGATAGGCAGAGGTATGGTGGAAGGGGTTGAACACACACACACACACACACACACACACTCTCCTGATGCAGCTCCTCTGGTTCGTCACTCGGACTCCTGTCCGGCTTCCTTTCTCCTTCTCACAATCGCTCCTATGGCTCGCCCTCTTCCTTCCTTCCACAAGGTTCCCAAGGGGGGTAATGGCACAATGGTGGTCTGGGCCTGTCTCTCGGCTAGATGGTATTAACGGTGGATAGTTCAATTGTCATCTCCCTCTCCCCCTCCTCACGTCATTCCCTTCAATAAGGGGGCTAAAACCAATTCCAAAATGTTTTTCCAATATTATAACAGCAATAGAACATTCAAAGAGGAGGTTAATGTCTAAGAGACACAAATGGCAAAATCATAGATGAAGAAAGAAAATAGCTAATATATTACATGATTACTTTTCACAGGTTTTTACAAAGGAGGACACAGACAACATGCCCCACATGTCGACCTGTTCCTATCCAGTTTTAAATAACTTTAGCATAACAGAGGCAGAAGTGTTAAAGGGACTAGGAGCTCTTAAAATAAACAAATCCCCTGAGCCGGATGAGATCCTCCCAATAGTACTCAAAGAAATGAAAGAAGTTATTTACAAACCGCTAACCAAGATCATGCAACAGTCTCTTGACACGGGTTGTACCGACAGACTGGAAAATTGCAAACGTAATACCGATCCACAAAAAGGGAGACAAAACCGAACCAGGTAACTACAGACCAATAAGCCTGACTTCTATTATATGTAAACTTATGGAAACTATAATAAGATCTAAAATGGAAAATTACCTATATGGTAACAATATCCTGAGAGACAGTCAGCATGGCTTTAGGAAAGGGAGATCGTGTCTAACTAACCTGCTCTGAGAATGCAAAATTGACAAAGGATAATTGCAAAGCATACGACATGGTTTATTTAGATTTCCAGAAAGCTTTTGACAAAGTCCCGCATAAAAGATTAATTCTCAAACTGAACACAATAGGGATTCAAGGAAATGCATGCACATGGATTAGGGAGTGGTTAACATGTAGAAAACAGAAAGTACTGATTAGAGGAGAAACCTCAAAATGGAGCGAGGTAACCAGTGGTGTACCACAGGGATCAGTATTAGGTCCTCTGCTATTCCTAATCTACATTAATGATTTAGATTCTGGTATAGTAAGCAAACTTGTTAAATTTGCAGACGACACAAAAATAGGAGGAGTGGCAAAAACTGTTGCAGCAGCAAAGGTCATTCAAAATGATCTAGACAGCATTCAGAACTGGGCAGACACATGGCAAATGACATTTAATAGAGAAAAGTGTAAAGTATTGCATGCAGGCATGTGGCAAAGCACCCCGCCCCTGTGTGCATTTGTGTTATGTGTTGTATGTTGCGTGTGTAAATGTTGGTGTATAGATTGGTACACGGGATATAAACGGGTCTGTGTTTCACGTGTATTTAAAGTGTAGATTTGTATTTAGGCACGAGGAGAGCACAAATCACTTCACGTGCTGGTTAAATGTAATATGTGAGCACGGGGTTGCACAGAATTAATTCACGTGCTGGGATTCAAGTGAATAATTAATTAGTAATTGAATCCCAGCACAATAGTATATATAGACACACATTTCTTGCACTCAGGGTTAGGTGTTCGGTGAGTGGAGAACGGGATTGGAGACGGAGGTGAAGTAAAATAATAATAATAGTAGTAAAAGTAATAGTTAACGTGTTTTCACTCACCGTGGTTGTTCGTCTGTCTGTCCTGCACCGTCTGTTTAGTGTTTAGTCGTTTTGTATGTCTGTTTATTTTGGCGTCAAGTGCCGTGTCCCGTGTTTTTGTGCTGTTTACAACCCTTTTATTTGTTAATAAACGCTGAGTGCAACCATTGCACTCAGCTCATCACCATCACCACCGTCTCTGTCTGTGTATTCCTCTCTGGTCTGACGCCACCCACTCTGGCCGTCTTTGTGACAAGGCAATAAAAATGTGCATTATAAATATCATATGGGAGATACTGAAATTGAAGAAGGGAACTATGAAAAAGACCTAGGAGTTTATGTTGACTCAGAAATGTCTTCATCTAGACAATGTGGGGAAGCTATAAAGAAGGCCAACAAGATGCTCGGATATATTGTGAGAAGTGCTGAATTGAAATCAAGGGAAGTAAAGTTAAAACTTTACAATGCATTAGTAAGACCTCATCTAGAATATTGTGTTCAGTTCTGGTCACCTCGTTACAAAAAGGATATTGCTGCTGTAGAAAGAGTGCAAAGAAGAGCAACCAGAATTATCACGGGTTTAAAAGGCATGTCGTATGCAGACAGGCTAAAATAATTGAATCTATTCAGTCTTGAACAAAGAAGACTACGCGGCGATCTGATTCAAACATTCAAAATCCTAAAAGGTATAGACAATGTCGACCCAGGGGACTTTTTTGACCTGAAAAAAGAAACAAGGACCAGGGGTCACAAATGGAGATTAGATAAAGGGGCATTCAGAACAGAAAATAGGAGGCACTTTTTACACAGAGAATTGTGAGGGTCTGGAACCAACTCCCCAGTAATGTTGTTGAAGCTGACACCCTGGGATCCTTCAAGAAGCTGCTTGATGAGATTCTGGGATCAATAAGCTACTAACAACCAAATGAGCAAGATGGGCTGAATGGCATCCTCTCGTTTGTAAACTTTCTTATGTTCTTATGTTCTTATATGCTGGCCCGCACCCTCTCGCTTCTCAGATCCGGTTGGAGGAGACCTCTTGGCAGCCTTACCACTCTGCCTAATCAGCGTCCTCGCCACCTGTCCATCACGGGGGTCCTCCGAGATTCCTACCACCAAACGAGGTTGTTACTATATATATATATATATATTGTGGGTTGTGGGCATGTGGGTCACACAGAGAAGGCAGACAGGTGTTTTCCAATCAAAACTGAAGGTTTATTGATTTAAACAGAAAAGACAATCCCGAGGTATTCAAACTGGCAAGAACCAATTCAAACAGGATTAAAAAATACAATAAAAAACAATGTAAACTAACTGGATCATTAACCATGGCCAGCTTTCGCCCAGCAGTGCATGGCCAATAACTGTCCCGAACGTCCATGCAGGAGTCCCTGTTTCAGCCCTGTTGTTGTTCTATTAAACAGGAGCACTCTGTCTCCGAATCCCAGGTTGGAAATCCACGCTGGGTGTTTATTTATGTCCCGTGGTCCAGACCCCAGCCCTGCAGGTAGGTCTCCGCTGATTAATCATGGATCCGAATAGGCAGATCCCCACCGCCCCTGTAGCAAAAAGGGATTTACAGACACAAACAACTGACAGCTTTTCACAACAAGTATTCTTAACTCTAAGGCTCCTGTTTCCGGCATAGATTAATCCAGCATAGGTCGAAAAGAGACGCCTGACTAGCTGTGCAGGTGTGGGCCAACTAAGGCTAATGATATTATACCATGTTCAAACAATAATTGTCCACCTAACCACACCTGAAGCCTGTTCACCTATTAACTCCTTGACATCATGGCAGGCACATACACTGCCCACAGGTCTCGACGATCTTTACTGGCAACACCTGTGGGCGTGCCCCCAGCCTGCCATGAATGCCTCCTGGTGGTGAACTTGGAAGCTGGCTCACAATATATATATATATGTATATATGTATATCTATACAGTCGCAGACACAAGTATTTGGGCAGTTAAAAAAAAGAGAAAACCCACAAAGAAAGTTATTTCTATAATTTGTAAGTGTTCTATTGAAAGATATACATTAGAGATTCAGCTTTCACTGACACACAAGAAACAGCAGGTGTACTTGAAGCAACGCACAGGTGCCCAGTTTTATTATGCTGGGTGTACTTTTTATTTTCAGCCCGCAGAGGGCGCTGTGCACCGTGGTCTGCGTACCAGCTATGGTAACACAGAACCACGGACATACCAATACGGTACGGTTCAAGTGCTCAAACAATAATTCCAAAACCAAAGGTGAAAGAAAACAGGAAAATAAAACACAGTAACAAAACTACAAAAGAAAAGGTGCTGCACCTCGGCAGCGTTACCCCAGCTGCCGCTAGCCGCACGGCCCGGGTCTCCGTCCTACTCTGGCTGTCTCCTCAGCCTACCCTTATACTACACAAGGGGTCTGCCCACGGGTTCCCCACTACCGCTAAGTTCTCCGTTCTTTGTCTTTTTCGGTACTTCGTTCAGTTTTTCTTTTGGTCCCGGTTCTCTCTCGGTCCCGGCTCCCGTACTTCCCAGTACGTATCTCAGTTAATTCTTTAAAAGGGCAGAGCTGAGGAAACAGCAGAGTATTATTTTTATAGGGCAAACAATCCCATTAAAGCCTGCCTACCAGCCACTCAGAGAGGGGGAAGCGCACACACCCTCCTCCCCACCTCTCCGTGTCACCGCCATGACTGACAGGCCGACCCTACGGGACTGCCGCCCCCTCCCTGCAGCATCGTGCCTGCGTCAGACGGCCAGTCCAGATCTCTCCCTGTTACACATGCATAAAATGAAAAATAACATGTAAAACTAATTTCATACTTTGATAACAGCATTTGGGCACTATCATCTTCCCTGCACCTGCTACCATGGGGAGGCTGCTGCCTCCTTCTTCCTCACCTGGGGGCAACCACACCCCCATTCCAGACTTGAAAGATGCCATTGAAGAGCTCATGTCGAGGAGCAACAGCAGCTGCGATCCCTCCTGGTTGAGTTCAGGGACTTTTTCTCGGCGACACCCCAGGACTGTGGTCAGACCAGTCTGCTGTAACCCTTTGACACCAGGAGTGACCAAGACGGCTGCCTCTAGCTAAGCGGGAGGCCACAGAGATGATGGTGCAAGAGATGGCTGCTGCCGGAGTCACTGAACCGTCCAACAGCCCTTGGGCGGCCCCTGCACTGCTGGTGAAGAAGAAGGATGGAACTCATCGGTTATGAGTGGACTACCGACGCCTCAACGCAGCTATTTGCAAAGATTCCTACCCGCTTCCCCGGATCGACGAGGCAGTATACTGCATCTCCGGATTGTCATGGTTCAGCTCCCTCGACTTGAGAAGCGGCTACTGGCAGGTGGAGCTGACCCCCGACGCGTGCCCAAAGACCGAAGGAGCTGCCCAGCAACCTGTCCACGAAGCAGCTTGCGCAGTGCCAACAGGAAGACCCATTGGGCCGGTGCTGCGTTGGAAGGAGGTCGGCCAACATCCCCACAAGGAGGACCTAATTTGCATATTGCCTGAGCAGGGCATGATGGGACCAAGAGAGTGGACTTTGTACTGCTCTGGCTGGATAAGTGGATTGTTCTGTTTCCCTTTCTGGACCTTTGTCCTTTTGTATTGTTTCCTCTTGTGTGTACCACCATCCTGACCTGTCTAGGGAAAGTGCGATGTTTACCGTCGGGTAGGGCTGTGTTCGAAGGTTTGTTCACTAGCCAGGGATTCGAAGGTTGTTTTAAACCTTCGAAGGTTCGTCAGACACCATGGACGCACTGTGTTTTTTTTCATGTTACCAGAAACTGTTTGACAATATATGAATATTATAAATTACACATTAAATGTCACTCACATGCAAAATTCGATCTTTTGATTTGTATAATGCATATTATGTAAACAAAAGTTGTTGTATTAAAATCTGCTACCAAATCGTTATACGTAGCAACTCTATATGGCGCCGCTGCTCTGTATAGAGCAGGGTATAGTATCCAAAGCACTGGGGCAGTACAGTTGTAGTGCTTCAGTAAAATATGTACTGACAGTGTAAGAGAAGTGCTATGGTAGAATATGTTTGAAATATACAATAACACTAATAATTTTAATTTAAAAAAACTGAGCACCGTCCATCCCTCCCCCCTCCAGCTGATGTTATCCAGAGGCAAACCTTTAATTTCTTTATTCTCCATCTCGACAGCAACTGTGCAAGCGACTCGTATCATGGAGGTATAACCAATCTCTGGGGTCACTTGACAAGTGTAAGGTCATATTATTTTTAGTATTATTAACATTTTTAGTAGTAGTAAAATTTGACATAATCTTGGAACAGTGGCTGTCAAATACAGCTTTGTTTTGCCTCAGTCTGCTGCAGTTGTGCAATGCAAGGTTACTGTATGTATCACAAACATCTTCAATTACGTGTAAAACAATGTGTATATTTTTATTTAAATTATCAAAACATGATTACTGTTCTATATAACGTATTTTTAAACTACATGTGGATGTTTTATTCCATCTATATGGATTACCCGTAAAATAATATGATTTTCAATCAAATATAAACAAGTAGCTATGGAGTGACACCAGTAAACTATGCAAATGAGTATAATCGAAGGTTCGAACCTTCCTTCGGTAATGTGTTCCAAACCTTAGAAGGTCAAAATGTACCCTTCGTTGCAGCCCCTCCGTCAGGTGTGTGTGAGCCGTTTGGTGTGAACCCCCCTGTCTCACCCCACTGTGTGTTGAATTCCCTGACCTGTGTTATGCTCTGCAGCTGTACTGGTTGTATGAATAAAGCTTGGTTGATTGAACACTGTTGCAGTTGTCATCACTTCCGGGTAGAACTCACGTGTAGCAGAAATGTTATTGTTATTATATATATATATATATATATATATATATATATATACACACTTGCATTAACAATATTAAAATATAGGATTTTAGTTTTATTACTTTTATGTCATTTTATAATAATTGGGTAACATTATTATTATTATTGTTATTATTATTATTATTGTAAACATGGTGGTGAATCAGGGGTCTGTGTTTGTGCATTTATGTTGCATTATTACAAAAGCTGGCACAAATTAAAGTCACAGAGACCCCCTATTTTTGTAATTTTAACCAAAATCAGTCATAAAAGATCTAGTGAATTGAAAATGAATTCCAGTGGAGTAGTTAAAGCGTCACTGTGTAATTTCCACACAGAACTCAAAAAGATACATTTTAGTAAATGTATTGCTTGGTTTCTGATTGCATCTTTACTACAGCTCAGGTTTGGGAGCCGGTGATGACTAATGCATCAAATTCAAGGTGGTAGCAGCTTCTCAGGCAGCAGTGCCACTGAGGCACATTACTGAGGAGGATCACGTTTTTCAATGGTATGTCCCTCAGGTGCTGCTGTCTGAGAGGTGAGTCTTGACTGCAAATGTAATGTGTTCTAAAATTCAGTCACACAAGTACGTGACAATGCACAATAACATGGTAATAAAGGACTAATAACAGTTTTGCTACCAACAACTTTTCAGTTAGTGTTTTAATATCCATAGTTATATTTGTTATTAGAAGTAGAGAATGGGTCTAATAAAAGATGGTATGTATACTACAGAACTGATGGCCTACTGTATATGGACTACTATTCTAATGTGCTTAACACAAATAGTGGGTAACTTTTACGCTACATAATAATTTGATTAATTCGTTTTATTCAAAGACAAAATAGTCTTGCTGTGTTCCTGTGAATAGTCTGCAAGGAAAACTCCCACTTGCATGGTGCCAGGTGTTTAACATGATCCTTACGCAGTTTGTTTGCTCTCTGAAGAAATTATAAAACACTGTTAAAGCTTATCTATCAATTTGTTTTCTTAACATGGCCACAGTTTAAACTTGAAGCCATTGCTCAAAAGAAATACTGTATTCTGCATTATGTACAACAGTGGAACTCTGTTTAGAATGAGGTTTGAAATGTAAATACAGTGATGTATGAATGCTTTAAACACTATGGTCAGTTTATCATGTTGCAATGGAAAATGCCATGTTCTGTTTTATTTGCTGACATTATAGTAAAGAGAGTAATAAAATGTGTTTCTACAGTGGCAAAAATAGTCAAGAGCATTTTTAAAAACATATTTCACACAGAGCATGTTCATCAGTGATCAATGTCTTTTTTGGGGCAACACTTGTGAACAGTCTGTCTGCAATTCATCTTCATTGATAACACAAATCCACATACCGATTGGATGACTTTCTAATAAATAGACATACACTATCTTGAATATGTTTTTACTCTAGAAACTACTGTTGAGGTTTATTTGAAGTATTATGGGTTGTGAAACAAGATTAATTAGCAACAATAAAACAATGGAACAGAGAATGACTCCTTTCCTCCATAAAAAAGGTAGCATTTTTGTTTTTTTAAATAACAGGGGGCACCAAGGTTATCTAAAATAATTATTTAGCAAACCAGGCATATATTTATATGCATTTTGCGGCCTCAAATTTTTTGTAAATTTAAATATGGGAGTAATGAAAATTAGAGGCACTAATTGAGGAAGCAAACTGTACATTTTTAATGTCAAATCAAAGTGCATTTCAATGGCAGATGTTTCTATTTTGTTCTCTAACTTATGTATGTTGCATATTTAGTCCTCCCCTAAGGAAAAGTAAATTTAGTAGATTATTATGTAGATTATTATGCATCCTAACAAGATGTCTGTAACTTGGCTAAGTGCAATTTCCTTTACTTTAGATTTCATTCAATTCCAATTATAGTCTATCAAACAATGCATTGAAAGTACTTGGCGATTATATATTGACATTAAGAATTGTCCCAGCTAATCACACAAGATTTTGCAACCCAGCAGATTTATCAGTGAATAATATGTTCCACCACTGATTCAGACAAAAGTACATTATTGATAATAAAGAGGATGCACAAAATAATACTTGTGCCTTTGCAATTGTTTAGTCTGGTGTTCAGGCACCCTTTTTTAGGGGAACATTGTTAGTTTATTAGCTGTTAACAACAAGCTTACCAATGGTTCATTAATTTATAGTGCCCTGTTTATAAACTAATTTAAAAAGTACAGCTCGCACAAATCTCTGTAAAAAATCAATGTTGTTATAAGTTAAAAAAATGTCACTGTCACTGTAAGTAATGCATTGCAACGGGCACCGTCAACTAGTCATAAATTCCTCTGACAATACACTTTGCATGGGGTTTGAATTTAACTATCATCAACCTACAATATGTGGGTTAAATGATGTCATTAATCTATCATTCATATATGCCATAAACGCATGACCTACATACAAGTGTTCATCTACCCACCCAAGGATTAAGCATACATAAAAAAAAAAAAAAAATGTAGTTCAAATTCATTTTGCTTCTCTTTCCAGTTAACCTGGAAAAATACAAGAGCATCATTGAAAATACATCTGGTGTATGTGCAAATGTGAGTACTGGAAAATAAGAAATATGATAATGCCCATACTTCACTGGATGCCTGTCTTATATCCCTGTGGTGGTATTCTGAAATGGATTTAGATGATGATTTAGACAATGAAGGAGATAGTTTTGTTTTGCTTAAATGGATTTGTTGGTGTGTATAATGGAATGTAATCACGTTGTTATGAGGACTATTTAGTTTTAATCTGTTTTATATTTGCATTAAGAGAACGACTGTCAAGTCTTTTCTCAAAGCATTTTACTTATTTTCTTTTTAGTAATACTGCATTTTTTTAGGCTCCCTTTGAAGGCTAGTAATTGATCAGGGCTTCAGTTATATTTTAAATAATAGTTATTACAAATATGATGAGTGGCAAATGTGTCATCCTGGCATCTCTGTCTTTCAAATATCTGCCCTTGTGAAGCAAGCACTTTGAAAAGCAGCAGCAGCTTTTTTTTCTGGAAATGCCATGAAGACCCAAAAGCCATATCCTCTTGATTGCTTGTTCTTCATGAATAAAACCAACACCATGCCTGCCTATGAGACAGGAGTAAAAGAATAAACAAATTCATATAAATATATTTACATATTTCTTATTTTATAAGCCCATGTTGAAAATATCGACATTTATTTCCTGATTTAGATTAAGCATCCACTCCCACTGAAATAATGATCTACTAACAAAAACATGTTTTGGAGAAAAACAGAAAATTGTCAAATGTTATGGATAGCCTCTTTATTGGCTCACACAGGCAAACAAGTATTAAGTGGAGCAGAAGCTTGTGTCCTTACAGCTAGACTTTAATCAATGCCTGCTTGCTAATAAGGTAGTGTGCAGACTTAGCTACGGAAGGATGTACAAACATACAAAATACAATTGGGGATGCTTGTTTAATATAATAGTGGTGGTGTAACAATGAAATGAACTTTAGCTACTAAAGAATTCATGAGTGACAAATGCATACTTTCACTATGAGCATTCTACTTGAATATCCCTTTAAAGTAGAGCAATCAATTTCAAAATAACTTATAAATTTATAAGTTTATAGCTGGACAATTACATTGCACTGAAATGTAAACATAAATCCTCTGAAAGTGATTAGTCAAAAGATAATGACAATTATGAAAAAGTCGTTAGTAACTATATGCCTTAATAGAATATAAAAACATCTGATAACAAACACAGCAACATAAATGGATAAGCATCAGTGTTCCCATTGAAATAATTATATACTGTTGTAATAAATTCCTGACAGGAAACTACAAAACGGTATACATTTTATGAAACTGTAATACATAATCATATTTTGCTTATCTATGGTTAGTTTATCAAATCACTTTCTGAATATGTTTTGACATTGATTTGTAATGTATTTATAGAAGTAAACAACATTTCAAAATAAAATGATATATGTCTAATCCTAATGGAATTTACATTTGAAACTTGAATTTCAGGGGTATTTTATTCTATAATCCTCCCTTCCTCTTTTCCTCTGTAATTTTTCTTTCTGTTTTCTAGTAGTTGCTGCAATTCATAACATCTGAGACTGGCAAATATAGCTTTTAGGATGTTTACATTTATTTAGAAGTTTACATTTATGTCACGTGGTATCCTGCAAATTCTCTGAATAATATGAATTCCAGGGTTCTTTTTACATATATTTTCTAAGTTTGGAACAATACAACATTTCTAAAAGGTACAGTGTACTTGCCTCTCATGTGCATTTAAAGCTATATTGATTCCCTTTCAATTCGAAGACGACCACCAACCAATACTTTTGGGATATGCCTGTCTTAGGTAGGTATTCGCTGAGCATTTTGTGTCAGAGCTGCCGATAGGCCCCTCCGTGGAGTGATGCCCTTGGTCCCGCCTGCCAAGGGAATAAGTAGTCGCTCCGCGGAGCTCACTTCCTCTTTTGCTTCTCACCTACGGTAAGCTTCTGTATCACTAACCTAAGTGTGTTTTTCAAAAGAGCTCTTATGAGTCGACTGTAATTCCCTTGCAATTGTGCTAAGAGTCGGCTTGCCGCTCTCGTGGAATCAGCGGCTCCATTTTGAGTATCTTTTTTCTTACGGTCTGCTTCGCTTGTGTCGCAGGCCGTCTTTTCTCGGTTGTCCGTCGTATGAGTGTGACTGCCTGTGCAGTATTGGTGTGTGCGTTTGTTGCCTTTCAACCTACACCTTCCGCCGGTGCTTGGCTTGCCGCCCCGTCGCTAAGTGACTCTGCCGGCTGTCGTTCGCGCAGCTTGGGCAAAAAAAAAAAAAAACAGTCAGTCAGCCGTGTGTTCCTCCATCTGTTGAGTAGACCTCGCCGACTGCCTTGGCCCATCCACCTCTCCCTTCTGCTCTGTTCTTTTTCGAAACTAACTGAGCTCTCACTCGCCGCAGCTTCGGCCTGTGTGTCTCCCTTGGTGCATGCTGCGTGCTGACCCGGTGGTTGACTACACGCGGTTAGGGTAGGCACCACTGCATTAGCTGCCCCGGTACTTCAGTGCCTCGGTGTGCATAGCTCCTCGGTGCTCGGTGCACACTGCACTCAGTGCACACGATACTTGGTGCACTCGGTGCACACGATACTCAGTACACAAGGCATTCAGCATGCTCAGTGCACACGGTGCTTAGGCGCTCACATGCTTACACTAAGTGCAAGACAGTGTGCAGTGCCAGGGTTATACTCCAGCTGGAATGTCTTGATTCCATGCTTGCATGTCCTGCAGGGCGAACATGACCCAGGAGGATGGGCATACATTGTGTGTACGGTGTTTGGGTGTCCAGCACGCCACCTGAGCCCTAGGGGACAAGATGTTCTGTGACATCTGTGCGGCTTTCCAGCCCCAGGTGCTTCGCAGAAGGCTTGACAGGGCCATGGGGACTGAAAGTTCGTCCCTTGTGACCGAGCAATCTGAGGTCCTAGAAGCCCCGGTTCCCCCCTCCTTCAACTGTCCCAGAGTCCCTCACAGGGTATACCATGCGCACAGGCTCAGCTGCCACCCTCTCACAGCTGCTCCCCATCTCCACAGACGATGAAGCAGGTCAAGCGCTCGTGGCAGGCGAGGGACATCATGGACCTGAAGGCACAGATGGCAGAGGAGGAGGACGTGCTCTCCATAGCGGCCTCCTGGAACGAAGACTCCTTCCCCACTGAGATAGAGGAAGGAGAGGAGCCTGTGATCTCTACCGAGGCAGAACCCAGCTCTGAGGTTGCCTCGGAAGCTAGCGCGCCTCCGTTTTTGAGCTCCATGTCGGCCCTGATGGGACATGCAGCAAACTTTTTGCAGGTCCCTTGGGCGACAACAGCTGAGCCATCAGCCCTTCCCAGTGTCCCCAGATTTCATGGAGGAGGTACGCTCCTCCTGGGATCGTCCGGCCTCAGCGCCCTCCTGGGATCGTCCGGCCTCAGCGTGGACAAGCTGGGCCTGGCGCGTTTTCCCCCAGTGGACTGAGGTCAAGGCTCCGCCGATGGGGGGCTTGCCCAAGGACCATGTGTGCCCGAACCCGCAATGCACTTGAAGCAGGCTTACGCAGCGGAAGCACAGTCTGGCGAATACAGCGAGTATTCTGACAGCCTATATGGATGGCATACTACTGGAAGCCCCGCTCCCTGAGCCGGTGGCTTCCGAGTTACGCCTCCTTTCAGGCACGCTGCTCGAGATCTCCGGCCTTCAAGGGCAAGCTTGTCTCACCGAGAATGCAAGGCGGGGCGTTGCGGGGCAGGTCGAGCCGCTGGCAATCTCCACAGTCACGCACAATAACCCGGACAGTCCGGATTCCCACGGCTCCGCTGGGTGCCTTGAGGCACTGTCTGCAGGCCACCGTGGCAGCAGGCAACCCGGAGCCTTCTCAAAGAACAGGGAACACAGGGCGTGGTGCTCCCACGCAGCAGCACTCCAAAAGACAGTTCCAGGGCCGTTGCCCTAGGCAGCCGCCTCAGCGTACTCCGCCCCTGCCTCATCATCTGCAATACTGGCACAATTGCACCTCGGATTCCTGGGTGCTCGCCACCGTGCACATTTGAAGGACGCGTATTTTCACGTTCCTATCCGTCCAGCGCACAGGAAATACCTTTCAGGGGAGCGTATTAAAGTTTTCGGTGTTGCCTTTCGGCCTTTCCTTAGCCCCCCACATCTTTTCAAAATTTGTGGATGCAATCTTAGCTCTCTTGCGGCTGCAAGGAATAAGGGTGTTGAACTACCTGGACGACTGGTTGATCTGTTCCAAGTCACAGGAAGGAGCAGTGGCCCACATGGTGACAATGACAAACCATCTAGCGAGACTGGTCTCACTCTCAACAAGGCCTAGAGTCAATTAATACCGGTGCAGTGTACAGTCTTCTTGGGTCTCCTGCTGGATTCCCTCACCATGCGAGTCTATCTGTCGGACGACAGAGTAGAGGCTATTCAAAACTGTCTGGCCCTGTTTCAACAGGGGTCCACAGTACTGTTGTGTCAAAAACTATTGGGTCTGATGGCCACAGCCTCATCAGCTAACCAACTGGGGTTACTGCATATGTGCCCCATTCAGTGCATTTGGGATTGCTTCGGGAAAGCCCAGGTCGATCTCTTTGCCTCGGCAGAGACAACTCATTGCTCTGTGGTTCCCTCCCTCCACTGGACGTCGACGCCCTAGCCAACGAATGGCCCAAAGTGCTTTTATACCGCTGCTCCCTGCCTTTCTCGAGAAGGCCAGGAGATAGAAAGAGACAGTTCTCCTGGTGGCCCCCAGATGGCCGAGGAGAATCTGGTTTTCAAACCTTTGCCAGCTGCTACAGGGCCAGCCTTGTCAGATCCCGCTGTACATAGACCTCCTCAGTCAGATGCAAGGCACCCTCTGGCACTCAGAACCGGGCAGACTTCAGCTGTGTGTCTGGCCCCTGAACGGGACTGTCTGTCTGCCTTAGGGCTCTCAGGTGTGGTAGTTAGTATGCTGCAGAACACTAGGGCTTCCTCTACAAGACAATTATATGCATTCAAATGGAGGTGTTTTCAGAAGTGGTGCATGGCCAGAAGCCATGACCCTATCTACTGCCCCACAGAAATTATTTTACAGTTTCTGCAAGATCTGCTAGACGTGGGCAGGTCCCCCTCTATACTGAAAGTGTACTTGGCAGCTATATCTCCATGTCACGTCCCCATAGACTCAGTTTCCCCGGGACCCCATATTCTGGTGACCCATTTTCTAAAAGGTGCTCGGCAACTGAGTCCCCCTAGAAAAGACGCCCTCCCCGAGTGGAGTCTAGACGTGGTATTGGAGGCTCTCATTAAGGCCCCGTTTGAGCCTATACATTCCATAGAGCTGAAATATATTTCTTTGAAGACAGCCTTTTTATTGGCCATCACCTCCACTAAGCGGGTCAGTAAGCTGCAGGCTCTGTCTGTGCACAGTTCCTGTATGCACGTCTGGGATAATGGAAACAGGCTACCGTAACGCATGAACCCTGCGTTCCTACCCAAAGTGATTCCGGCTTTCCACTTGAACCAGTCAGTGGAATTAGAGGCCTTCCATCCCCCTTTCTTTGATTCAGAGGAGAATAGGAAACGGAATGCTCTCTGCTCAGTGAGGGCATTGAGAGGGTATATGGATAGATCTTCATTTGCTATGGTGAAGTGACCCTGGGGCAAGCCCTCTCAAAGCAGCGACTGGCCCACTGGAATGTGGACACAGTATCGACTACTTATAATGAGGCAGGCCTACCCCCACCGGGGAGGGTGGCCACTCACTCTACCAAAGGTGTGGCCACGTCATGGGCGCTCTTTCGAGGTGCATCATTGACTGACATTTGTACTGCGTCTAGCTGGGCTACTCCGCATACATTCACCAGGTTCTACCGAATCAATGTGGTAGATCCCTCTATGTCTTCATTAGGCACAAGGGTCCTTGAGGGTGCACGCGCGCACTTCCAAAACTAGTTGGCGGTAGCGAGGCGTCCCTCGTATGCTGTCTGCTCACACTCCCTCGCGACGGCTCCGGTATACTTTATTGGTTGGTGGTCGTCTTCGAATTGAAAGGGAACGTTAGGTTACTCACCGTAACCCTGGTTCCCTGAAAGAGTAGATGACCACCAAACCTTGCGAGGTCGCATCACTCGCATTCGCGGGTTCGATGCAAAAGAGGAAGTGGGCTCCGTGGAGCGACTACTTATTCCCTCGGCAGGCGGGACCGAGGACGTCACTCCACGGAGAGGCCTATCGGCAGCTCTGACATAAAATGCTTAGCGAATACCTACCTAAGGCAGGTGTCACAAAGTGACTAATGTTCTAATGCTGCTGACATTTTTATTTTGTATAGATATATAATTTAATTTATTCACTGAAGAGATGTGTGGGGTTTTTTTTTTTTAGTATGATTATTTTGAAATGATTTGATTATTTTTCATGTGCACTATTTGAGTTTGTTGGCAGCAGTAGCATTCCTATTTGGGCCGGTGAAACTGCACACCGGCAGACTATCTGTGTAATTACAGATATGCAACAGTGATCGTCTTAAATAGGAGGAACCGGACAACGGAAGGAGAGAGAAAAAAAAGAGAAAGAAACGAGAATGGAACGAGACAGGAACGAGACAGAAATGAGAAAGAACAAGAAGACGGAAGAGGAAAGAGGACAGAGAGATACAGAGAGACACGGAGAGACACAGAAAGAAAACAAACAGTGATGAGAGAGAGAATGGCGAACGGACCGTGAGAGGGAAGATACACATGGTCCATTCGCTCAGACCCTTGGTCCCATGCAAACAGCTGGTTGGCGCAACCAAGCACAAATCACAGTGCAGCCAACACAGATCCCATCTACATACAGCTGCACTGTGCACATGACATCCCAGGCAGCGTGCCAACACTGCCTAGACACAAAACGCACTTCTACTGACAACAGCACACTGACACTATCATTCCTGCACCCCACCCCCAGTGTCCAGTCCCAAATTGACCCGCCGCTACACTGGCCCCACTCAAACGCTTCGGGAAGCACTGACCTGGTCCCTGTGTGGCAGCCTGTGTGGTTGCCAGGGCGGAGGACAGCAACGCAACGTGATGACCACTTCAGGGGCTCCAGGGCAGCCACCAATTCCAGACCCCTGTGCCAGTCCTGGACCGCAGTCCCTCTTGGGTCCGGGCTTCCTGGGACTGCTGCCCCCTCCACACAGCGGGGCAGAGGTTAGCTAGCACAACCCCAACAGCAACCTCGGAACCCAGCTTCGTGAGGGCTGGGTGCTGCAGTCACGGCATGGTGCCCTAACTGGGGCTCTGGCGGTGTGGGGCGCTCTCTCTGGGACTCTGGTGGCGCGGGGCTCTCTCTCTCTCTGGGGCTCTGGCGGTGCGGGGCTCTCTCTTTGGGCCTCTGGCGGCACAGGGCTCTCTCTCTGTGGCTCTGGCAATGCTGAGCTCCCTCTCTGGGGCTCTGGTGGCGCAGGGCTCTCTCTCTGGGGCTCTGACGGCACGAGGTACTCTGTCTCTGGTAGCGTAGCACAGTCTCTTCCAGGTGGCGGGAGGTACTCTTTCACTGACGTCGCTGTGCAGTCTATCACTGGCGGCAGCGCGGCATGCTCTCACTGGCAGTGTGGGGCATTTTCTCTTAGGCGGCACGGGACACTCTGTGCCGTGCGGTGCAGGACACTGTCTCTCAGATGGCAGTTGTGGCGCGGGGTTCTCTTTCTCAGGCGGTAGCGCTGGGCACTCTGGCAATGCTGGGCTCTCTCTCTGGGCCTCTGGCACTGGCAGGATAGGACACCCCTCCCCTTGGCGGCTGCATTCTCTGGCAGGGCCTCGACAGCCACCTGAATGACTTCATCCCACTCCCTCTCTGAGCGACACGGCTTCTCCTGGTGCCACACCCCCAGCTGTGCTCTCTCCTACTCGTCCAATGTGAGGCTCTCTGATTCGGCGGGTGGTAGGGAGACAAATAGGAAAGAAAGAGCTGCGGAATTTAAAAGTGTATCTCCGTCTCTGCTTTTGGTCTCCATTTTGTCATGTATATGTTTTTAAACTACTATTTTAAAAGTTGTCTTCAGCATTATTCAAATCCTGGGGACAAAGTACAATGTACAGATCAGTACTAAACAGTACATTTGTCTAAAAAAGGTAGTGGAAATCGTTTAAGCAACAAAATGGTCTGGAACCAACTCCCCAGTAATGTTGAAGCTGACACTCTGGGATCCTTCAAGAAGCTGATTGATGAGATGCTGGGATCAATAAGCTACTAACAACCAAACGAGCAAGACGGGCTGAATGGCCTCCTCTCGTTTGTAAACTTTCTTATGTTCTTATGTTCTTAATGTATGTGAAAGAAAATGAGACTGTGTTGAATTCTCAAATTCTCTGAACCCCCCCTAAACAACAACGCACATTCTCCATTCACTAACGGCGTGATCCAGCCCGTTCCCCTTACAATACATGTAACATAGACAGACAAGACAAACTGAACAGACAATAAGTCCTGCAACAAAGCAATTGTCCGGGTCGTTACAATATATTTGAAAGTAAAAAATATATGAAAGCAAGACTACCTGTGTGTACAAAAATCTTCACTAATATACAATTGGACAAGAACTGTTAAATGTTTATTTTCGTTTCATACAATATGTCATTGTTTATATGATAGTGAAAAATAAATAAATAAATATCAAGATAAATAAATACATACATAAATGTGTATGTATTAATTTATGTATTCATTTATTTCAATATTTATATTAATGTATTTATTTATTTATGTTTTACTTTTACCAAATATATAGGCTATCCTTCAGCATCGCTAATTCTCAGAAATTATGTTCCTTTTTTGTCCAGCGGGGACCACAATTAGCGTTACTCTCATCGACCAGTATAGACAGGCCACCCGATCCTCGCGGTTGTACATGCATTGAAGTGGTAAAGTAGCTGAATTTTTTATGCAATTGTTGCGAGTTGGAGGCTGCCCCTCCTGCTAGAAGCCAAGGTATACGCATTTAGCCTTCTAACGGTAGCACCCCATTTTAGTGTATGGAGCAACTACGATCTCTGCAGCAGCCCCACTACAATGCTTTGCAGGTGAAATTGTGATGTTTTCAAAACGTATATGCCAGTTGTTGCATTTATACCGAGTATTTATTTGATTTAGAACGACCAATTTATTTGCTTTTAAATCAATTAAATTGTTAAAAAAAAAAAAGACTATTCTATGTCCTTTCATTTTAATTCCGTACATGGGCTTGTTGTACTAGTGCTAAAATATACACTGCATTTTTTCGTTATACATTTACACGAAACCTCACTTAATATAACTGTAGGAGTGTCAGCACTGCACTTGCATCCAGAGCGCTTCTGCCGATGAAAATAAAAATACAGGTAACAACAAGACAGTATTCGGGTTCAACAGAGACAGACAGTAGCTTAAAAAAAAAAAAAAAGCTAAATGAATAAAAATCGTACTTCCTTGTGCAAATAGGGACCATGATGAGCGTTACACTCAAAGGAAACCACAGATTTTCAGAGCTCCAACTCAAAATCTCATCAGAATCTCAGAATGATAATGACGGATTATGGCTCGAAAAATCTGAGTAAATCCTGAGAATTCTTATCTGGCTAAATTAATCTTTCAGAATACTGCTTGTCTCACCTAATCGTGTAGCACTGACAGTTAACACAAGATGTTTGCACACTGAAGGTTGTAGGTTCGAATCTCACGTATAAGAGACCTTTTTTTATTTATAGTTTGTTTTTGTTTTTTTGCAGGCAAATGTTCCATTTTAAAACAGAAATAAAGAATTTAATATACATGGTATAGACGTCACAATAAGTGTGTTCCCTGGTATATTTCCATGTTGAAATAACAAGTTAATTGTCATTAAACTCGAATGTGCTGTAATATACTTATGCGTGGATAAAAGTGCCTGGGGTCTGCAAAAATCTGCAAAAAAAATATGTTGGAAGGAGGTGGACATTTTTACCATCCTTTGGCGACTTATTTCTCTTACTGTATGACAGGTATTTACTTTTGTTTTTCAATATTTCACGTAAGAGTGTTGGGAACTACAAATTAAATGTGGAGTGGTGCTTTTGGCTTATTTACTTTTGCTGCGCTAATATCCTGAAAACAGGTAAACTATCCGTGCTGTATAGATAGACACTGGCAGTTCTCGCGCTTCTACCTTTCCGCTCGGTTTGTGGGGAAGGGAGTAAATTGGCAGTACTGTCCTGCCTGATTTTGCAAAATCTGGGACAGTACCGAAATTGTGGGAGACAAGTGTGTGTACATTTTGGCTGCCTGTGTATCCCAAACGGTGACACCAGAGGTAGAATAAATTGTTCTAGATATTTTAAATGCTTGTTGTGAATCCGGCAACTTTTTAGTTTTTGTTGTGCTTATTTTAACATTTGTGTAAAATAAAACCTTGTTAATGGTACTCTTTGACTGCGTGTCTCAATCCTGGCTGGTGGTGGATTTCAGTGGTTTGGCTCCCCTAGAGAAATACTATCGAACCTGTGTAAATCTACTGAATGGTTAATCTGTTTAGAGACAGTAAAGGTTTATATGATCATTTTATTTAGTTCTCTGTAACTCCCGTGCTGATGTAGTCTGGCTACATTACTTTACCCCTGCCATGCCTCTGCACTCTCAAGAGTGCCGCGCCACACAGGAATGTCCCAAAAGTATTGGTTGGTGGTCGTCATCTTTCAGTGAACCAGGGTTACGGTAAGTAACCTAACGTTATTACTGTTCAGTGGTACACTGAAAGATAATTATTTCATAGTTTAACTTTCTGGACCTTATAAGAAAACCAACCTTGTCAAATTGGCAGTCTGGTTTGTTTATAATCTCCAAAAAAAACTTTTGGTGTTAAAACAAAATAAAAATAAGTGGAAAGTGTACAAAAACAAACTTAAACATTTTAAAATCGAATTAGTGACTGACTGATTATTTCTCAGTATACATAAGGTACCCGTTTTAAGTGTTTCCTACCTACTTCCTCATGCAGTGGGTAAAAATGTAGGAAAGCTTGCAAGTTCTTATATATTATACTGTGAGAATATAGATCAGGCAGTTAGATGAAAATGAAAACACCATTGCAAGAAACAAACTTTATGTAATAGACTTTATGCGGGGCAGAATGAGTTCCACCCTGCATGAAGATAATACCAGAATTTATTTTTTCTAATACCTTTACTAAATAATTACTTTAAACAACACGTAATCATTGTTTCTACGTTTTTGGTTCTATTAATGTTTATTTGTTTTATCAACTAACTTCACAGTCCACTCGGATGCAACCTGTAAAACAATATTTTTCAATTAACATGTTTCTTGTAAGAAAACATTTGGAATAAATGCTGGAGTCGTGACATAGAAAACACAGAACCAATATGTATTAAAATGCTGCTTTAAATAATTTATATGATATAGCAAAACGTTTTACTGACAGGTAAGCTTTTTACTCGAAAGAGGAAAATACATTATAAATACATTTTAAAAAAAAATGTAATTGGGCACATACTATGCTATAGAAGAACACTGAAGAAAATGATCAAACATCCAAAGATGATACACCTCACCAACTGGGAGAGAAAAAATAAGAGTAGGCTTACAACTAGCGCAATCTAAACATTCTTGAGGTTTCAGTGGAACTTGGAAGGCGGGGTTTGCTGACAGATCTCACGGGGTTCTCTTAACACCGTGAGTCACTGCAAGAATCACTCCAAACTGTTAACTCAGGCACAGAACACACAACTCAGGTGGGCAGGTGAACAGGTCCAAAGTAAAACTGTGCTAACAGAAGTATATTGAAACGATAGGGATGGGTTTAAATAGGGTGCATACCAAATATTAATTAGATATAAATCGGTCAAACATTGGTTAAATCATACCACCAAAATACCATACAATTATCGAGCTGCAGCCGTTTCTTAGTAGTCAGTAACTGGAATGGATAACATTTAATTTTTTTTTTTTTTTTGGCAAAATGCAATCATTTGCATATTCTGATATGGATTTTAATTCTACCGATATTGATAATATGCTGTGCGAGCTCGGCTTACACAACCAGACGGAATACTGTGGGTCACCTCCAACACCACCACCTCCACCAAAAGGTAAAAAACAGAAAGTTTTGTACACAGGAGACAAAATATGTATGTTTAATAAATGCGATTGTAGGTTATGATTAATTTAGTCCAACAAATATTTCACCTAAGAAGAATGAGATGCGTTTTATTATAATAAAAGAACAAGCAGGTTATTTAAGATACCAGTGTTTTTAAAAAGGCTGATAACATTGCCGTTTTTGCAGAAGATGTGAGGGTGTTTTGAGAAATATCACTGAATGCTTATTGAGTTCATGGTTCGTTGCTTTCTGCAGTGCTACATGAACAAACATTGACAACGAATCGACAAAGCCAACTGTTTATTTGCAAAACGGGGAGATTACTGTACCGTAATGAGAAAGTCAACATGAAAAAATGACATTGGTCAATAACATGATTTACATTTTTAAATGGTATAAATTATTAAAGCAATAGCTAAACATAATTTGTTTGATTTGTTATCATAATGATTGGTCTGACTAAGTTTAATGCATTTAGTTAATGCAATTTAATGACATTGCATGTATTTATTTCAATTCTGATACACTGTGTAGACACAAACTGTCATTTTTATCATATAATTTATGATTTCTAGATTGTATTACACCTAAGAATCTTTAATCTCAATGTTGCTACCTACTTATATACATGGGTTTAGTTTGCCCAACATGGCATATGCATTCCTAGAGTCTCTTTATATATATATATATATATATATATATATATATATATATACTTTTTTTCAGATATGAATCAAACAGTGAGGATTTTCTTATATAGCTTGATATTTTTGCTGAGCATCCTCGGAAATACCTTGATCATAGCAGTCCTGGTGCGAAACAAGAGGATGAGAACTGTGACCAATATATTCCTGCTGTCCCTGGCTGTGAGCGATCTGATGCTGTGCTTGTTCTGTATGCCATTCACCCTCATCCCAAATCTGATGAAGGATTTCATATTTGGCAGTGGAGTCTGTAAAATTGCTGCCTACTTCATGGGTAAGTTGCAATAGGAGCTGCTGTTACTAACAAGCAGAACTAAAAAGTAGAACATTCATAAAAATGAATTAATAAAAAAGTAATACCGGTACGTACCGTGAATGCCAAAAATATTACATTTTCAATATTCTGTCACACAGTCATGTTAAGTAAAGGGTAACCTGTTAAAGCCATGGCTTTTCTGGCACACCATTAGTATTCTGCTTAAAAAAAAACAAAAAACAAAACATGAATACATCTATCATTGTAGACTGTGAATACCCTCGTTCTGACACAAATGAGTAGTTTCCATTGAGCTGTGGAGATACCCTGCCCCAGCTATGCATAGGGATTATAAATGGGGATATAATCAGGATAAGCTAAGGGTTAATATTTCTGAATATGTATTAAAGTGTTAAGTGCAGGTATTAAACTGACAAAGCAGTTAGATCACTGACACATTCTCTGTAATATATAAAAGTTGCATCTCCCTGTTATATGACATTGATAATGGACAAATAGTATGTGCTTATTGGCCAGAGACTTCCATATCCAAGCATGACAAAATTGCGCTGAGAAAATAAATTGCCATTTAGTCTGAAAGGAATTTTATATATATATATATATATATATATATATATATATATATATATATATATGTGTATATATATGTATATATATATATATATATGTATATATATGTATATATATATATATATATATATATATATATATATATATATATATATATATATATATATATATATATATTTCTGTTTCATAACTTAGTTTTATAAAGACAACCTTGGTCTACTTGTGTAAAGAGATCATATTACAGTAGCTTATTTTGCTTGTTTTTATGAGATTTACAGTAATGGCATTCTTATATTAAACTTATGTGTTGTTTGTTAGTGCTGTAATATTTTCAGTGGAGAACACTATTGAAAGTTTGGTCCCAAAATGGGGAAAATATTACTTATGATAGAGGTTTTTTTGTAAGTGCAGGAATGGACATAAGACTCCTATTGTATAGCAGTTTCACCTGATCCAGGTTTTTTATTTGAGCTTGATTAGACCCAGTTTATCGGTAACAAGCACAGGCATATCTTATCAAACTCATAATAAAACCAGGAATTAATCAAATTGCAATGCAACAGGGGTCTTATTTCAATCCTTGAAGTGTATGGTGTACTGTATGTTTAATGATTTATGAGAGGAGTGTCTGGTTAAAATCTAAATATAATTATGGCAACTCATTATGGTAATAATTACAAAATAACAAAACAAGCAAAGCTGCCATTAAGATAACTGATGCTTTTGGTAATTTAATGTAATTAATGTTTTCACAGTTTAGTTTTTTTGGCACTTCTTTAAAGCTGCTGTAAATATCGCAGACCTATAAATAACATTTAATACCAGCCTTAGTTAGAAAAAGTCATCATTGAACAATATTTCACGTAATTGTGGGGGGAGAGGTAACAACTGGTGGAATACAGTTGGATTTGGTTAGGAAAAGGTTAAATGCTTGCAGTACAGACCTAGTGTAAACATTGTGCTCTACTTCTTTGCAATATTATTGTGGGAGTGAGCTGGTCTTTTTATTTATTTAGTGACATTGGGCTTGATGTGTTGGAATTTACTTGATGATAAAAAAGTACTTTTTTTTTTCAGCGGCAGTTTTAAAGCTAACATAGTTATTACACAATAGAGACAGCAGCACCATTCAGTCAGTGTTACACTGTAGCAAGTCTGGGATTTAAAATGTTTTATATTTTATATATTTTACATGCAGATATTTAAGTTCTCCACCTATGTTTATAACATGCAATGTCTTCTTGCTGATTTTGTAAGAGGAGAAGAGACTAAAAAACATAAATACAGCTCACTATTCCTTTAATTTAAGGGTCAAAAGTTTAATTGGGACCTTTTTTTTACGTATTAGACTATGCATAAAAAGTTTAAGTTTACTGTTATTTAACATCACACAAATTATGTTTGGTGAAGACAGTTGAGATTTGCCATTTTGGCATCCTACAATATCTTACGTAATCAATTCAGTATATCTATACATTTATACAATTTGAAGATATCTTTAAAGAATTCTGGTCTGTAATTTGTTGCAAATGTTATCAGTGGTATTTTTGAAATTTATTTGATGCTGTCTTTCAATTTAATTTTTATATAATACAGCTGCACTGGCACAGAGGTCCACCATATAAAATAGTTATTTATCACACATGTCTTGTCATGCAATACACATTTCTACTTGGCAAGGAAGCTTTAAAAGATTGCAGGGCTCATTCTTTTTCAGTGATTTTTATTTCTGTTATTTTTTTCTGTCTGGTAGGTATCTCTGTAAGCGTGTCCACTTTCAGTTTGGTTGCCATTTCCTTGGAACGATACAGTGCGATTTGTAACCCTCTGCAGTCAAGAGTTTGGCAGACCAAGTCCCATGCCTTGAAAGTGATCACTTGTACTTGGTTTGTCTCATTCATTCTTATGCTACCATATCCAATCTCAAGCACCTTGGTTCCCTTCACCAGAGACAATAACAGCACTGGGAACATGTGCCGTCTTACCTGGTCAACTGACATCATCCAGCAATCCTGGTAAGATCTTTTTTTTATGCATCATGGTTACAAAGTAAAGGTTTTTCTGATGGTAACATTTTGTAAACCCTGACAACAGGATTGGCAACAAAGATTTAAATACCTTGGTAAAAAAAACAACAACATTATAAGCACTATCATCACAAAGTGGTTTTAGCTAACAAAATAAATCTATAAATCTTAACTGTTATGCGTTTCTGTTCACTATATCGGTTGCAAATGTGTAGTTTTGCTTTATCAAACATGTATTTTCATTTTATAGTTGGTAGGGTCCTCACTCAAACATGGGAACCCTTATACACGGACTGATGTTTAACCTGTACATGCACTCGTTCACATTCTTACCTTAAGCAGTCGAAAGCATTACATCATCACTTTACGCCATACCTGTCAAATGTGTACTTGCAAAACATACTGTTTTAATTTAATGTGACCATTTATTTTACCCCCGATTTTTCTCCCCAATTTGGAATGGCCAATAATTTTTTCCCTCATCGGAGCAATTCCCTACAGCTCAGGAGAACTGAATGTTCAGTGGGTGTCCTCTGATCCCTCGACCAAGCCAGCTTTCTCTTTTACATCCAGGAACTTGAGAGCGGTTGTCAGCAAGCTACAGGCCTCAGGTGTTGGCCTGTGCTCACTAGGTGTCTGGCCAGCAGGGTTCGATGTAGCGCAATGAGAAGAAAGACCCTAACGGTTTTGCCTTACTAACCCGCGGGAGCACCAGAGCTAATGCAACGCTCCCTTAGGAATCCCCAGCAAAGACTGGCCACTTCGCACAGCCAGGATGCGAACCTGCGCTCCCCTGACTGCATGACCTTGTCCCTGATTTTATAAAAGAAAACTTGTATTTACTGGCCAATTTAGAAATACCTCATACTTTAGGCAAGGCAGTTCATGATTAGTGCTAATGGGGATCTGTGAAACCATCTGTAAATGTCAATTGTTAGGGATTTTAAAAAGGGAAACCACTATGAAACCAAGACTGTAAACGAACATATAAATTAAAACATTTAGATATTTTCCTTAGGGATGCAAGTCGGTTATGATGTGTTTGTTTTTTAGTCAACTGGTTCAGCTTTTTCTTTTTTGACATCCAATCAGTTTTTGGTAAAACCAAAAGGAAAGTTTAAAAGCGAAAAACCGAACTGCATTTGTGCAGTCAAGGGAATGGGACATACCATTATTATTTTTTTAACTGTGACAAATAAGTTCAATACAGTGTTATTGCATCACTCATCCCAATGTATTATACAATTACACACAAAGTAGAAAGAATAAAATAATGTATTAATAGACATTAGTATTTTGTATTTATTATTTTCCTGGTACCCCATTGTCGCTGTGGTCAGTTGTACGTGGCAAACCATGTGTAAATCACATCTGAGTAGAACTGCAGCTCATGAGATGCATATACATATGACTCTGGATAAGGCCCTTACACTTGAATTCAATCAATATGCAAATAGAATGCAGCAAGAAATAACGCTTTTGAATACATGCACAGTACATAAAGCTACCTTAATAGAAAATAAAGTGACCTTCTCACAGAAGCATTTCATTTAAAGCAGTTTCCAGATATTTCTCGGCAGCATCCCTTTCTTTTTGCAGCTTTGCCTAGTTCACTGTTTATTCCTGTTCCACAATGGTTTGGGACTCAACTAACATTTTATTTTGTTTCAATACTTTTGGCTGTTTCATTCATTTTAGCATGATTACTTAATTTTTTTATTAGGTGTGCACAGACTAATTTAACAGACACGACAAACTCAACTGTTTGTCTCCAAATTTTGACTACTGAATGGCAGCACATTTCTATTGGAGACTCCGCTTGCGAGATTTAAAACGAGATTATAATTAGGAATGGAGGCTTGTTTGTGGGATTTAAAGCTGTATAACAGTTAAGATACAGAGGATTTAAAACAGAATTGCAAATTGTAGTGGAAAAAAATGATTTACATACAACTCAAAAATTGCTAAAAATAAGCACCGAAAAATGAAATTAATAAAAAACAAAAAAATAGAAGCCCTAAATATAACCTATTGTTTTGACAAGAAAAGTATTCTCTCTCTAAAAAGAATGCTCTAGAAACTGGAATTGACACACGTAAGAATCGCTACGTTGTATCATGTGAAGATCACTGAAGATTGCTAAAAAGTTATGTTTAAAAAACTTTAACTAATTGTAAACAACTTCAAATTGGAACATTCGAGGGAAAAAAATGACTTTTCTACAAACAAACCAAAGACATGTTTTATTGAAATGTGTGCTAACATCAACAGTGTTTAATAGCAAGTCTGAGGTAAAAGTTTTGATAATTGTAAGACTTTGCTATACATACAGTGCCTATAGAAAGTCTACAACCTCTTTCAAAATTTTCAGCTTTTGTTGCCTTATAGCCTGGAATTAAAATGCATTTATATATATATATATATATATATATATATATATATATATATATATATATATATATATATATATATATTGTAGCACAGCGGGGAGGGGGTTGAAATCCTCCCCGCAGTAAAATGTGTAGTTTTGTTAATTGGGGAAGGGTTTTGTTAATTGTTTTATTATTAATTATCCCCTGCACCTCGTAGCCATTGTTAAATTAGAACCAGGTGCAGGGTATTTAAGAGAGGCAGTCAGTTTGCTCAGGGCTGCTGTGTGGAGAGCCCGCTTGGTTGTGTGTACAAGTGTAAGAAGAAGAAAGGTAGAGTAAACCTGTGTGGTTTGTTTTGCATCGGTAAGCAGCTTAGCTGCCCGATGGTCAGTCAGGGACTGTATTCTGTTTAGTTAGTACTCCTTTGAGGAGTTAGGATTTTGTTTGTTTGTTTGGGGTGCTTATGAATAAATATACAGGCCCTGCCCTGTTTAAATAACATCTGTGGTCCAGTAAAAGTTTATTTTTCATACAAGAAGGTCCCGAATTGTAGCAAGGCACCCCCACTTTGTTACAATATATATATATATACAGACGTGCTCAAATTTGTTGGTACCCCTCCACAAAAAACGAAGAATGCACAATTTTCTCTGAAATAACTTGAAACTGACAAAAGTAATTGGCATCCACCATTGTTTATTCCATATTTAATAGAAATCAGACTTTGCTTTTGATTTTTTATTCAACATAATATTGTAAATGATAAAACAAATGAAAATGGCATGGACAAAAATGATGGGACCGCTAACCTAATATTTTGTTGCACAACCTTTAGAGGCAATCACTGCAATCAAACGTTTTCTGTAGCTCTCAATGAGACTTCTGCACCTGTTAACAGGTAGTTTGGCCCACTCTTCCTGAGCAAACTGCTCCAGCTGTCCCAGGTTTGATGGGTGCCTTCTCCAGACTGCAAGTTTCAGCTCTTTCCATAGATGTTCGATAGGATTCAGATCAGGACTCATAGAAGGCCACTTCAGAATAGTCCAATGTTTTGTTCTTATCCATTCTTGGGTGCTTTTAGCTGTGTGTTTTGGGTCATTATCCTGTTGGAGGACCCATGACCTGCGACTGAGACAGAGCTTTCTGACACTGGGCAGTACGTTTCGCTCCAGAATGCCTTGATAGTCTTGAGATTTCATTGTGCCCTGCACAGATTCAAGGCACCCTGTGCCAGGCGCAGCAAAGCAGCCCCAAAACATAATCGAGCCTCCTCCATGTTTCACTGTAGGTGTGGTGTTCTTTTCTTTGAAAGCTTCATTTTTTCGTCTGTGAACATAGAGCTGATGTGACTTGCCAAAAAGCTCCAGTTTTGACTCATCTGTCCAAAGAACATTCTCCCAGAAGGATTGTGGCTTGTCAATATGCATTTTAGCAAATTCCAGTCTGGCTTTTTTATGTTTTTCTGTCAAAAGTGGAGTCCTCCTGGGTCTTCTTCCATGGAGCCCACTTTCGCTCAAAAAGCGACGGATGGTGCGATCAGAAACTGACGTACCTTCACCTTGGAGTTCAGCTTGTATCTCTTTGGCAGTTATCCTTGGTTCTTTTTCTACCATTCGCACTATCCTTCTGTTCAATCTGGGATCGATTTTCCTCTTGGAGCCGCGCCCAGGGAGGTTGGCTACAGTTCCATGGACCTTAAACTTCTTAATAATATTTGCAACTGTTGTCACAGGAACATCAAGCTGCTTGGAGATGGTCTTGTAGCCTTTACCTTTACCATGCTTGTCTATTATTTTCTTTCTGATCTCCTCAGACAACTCTCTCCTTTGCTTTCTCTGGTCCATGTTCAGTGTGGTGCACACAATGATACCAAACAGCACAGTGACTACTTTTCTCCATTTAAATAGGCTGAATGACTGATTACAAGATTGGAGACATGTGTGATACTAATTAAAGAAACTAATTAGTTTGAAATATCACTATAATCCAATTATTTATTATCTTTTCTAAGGGGTACCAACAAATGTGTCCAGGCCATTTTAGAATATATTTTGTAGAATAAGCAATAATTCATCTCTTTTCACAGCTTCTTTGCTTTATTCTATGACATACCAAAGGCATGCAAGTATACATGATAAAATAGCTTTTAATTTCATCACTTTTCAGGAGGAATGAAGCATTATTTCAATGAGCTGTAAGGGTACCAACAAATTTGAGCACGTCTGTATATATATATATATATATATATATATATATATATATATATATATATATATATATATATATATATTCATTTATCTACACACCCTACCCCACAACTTTCTAGAAATTTGTAGAAAATTAATTAAAAATAAAAACTGAAATAGCTTGGTTGGATAAGTGTCCGCCCCCCTTATAATAGCAATCCTAAATTAGCTCAGGTGTAACCAATCACCTTCAAAATCACACACCAAGTTAAATGGCCTCCACCTGTGTTAAATTGTAGTGATTGACATGATTTCAGGATAAATTCAGCAGTTCCTGTAGGTTCCTTCTGCTGGGTAGTGCATTTCAAAGCAAAGACTCAACCATGAGCACCAAGGCGCTTTCAAAAGAACTCCAGGACAAAGTTGTTGAAAGGCACAGATCAGGGGATGGGTATAAAAAATATCAAAGGCCTTGAATATCCCTTGGAGCACGGTCAAGACGATTATTAAGAAGTGGAAGGTGTATGGCACCACCAAGACCCTGCCTAGATGACCGAGCAAGAAGGAGACTGATCAGAGAGGCTACCAAGAGGCCAATGGCAACTTTGCAAGAGCTACAGGCTTTTATGGCCAAGACTGGTCAAAGTGTGCATGTGACAACAATATCCCAAGCACTCCACAAATCTGGCCTGTATGGTAGGGTGGCAAGAAGGAAGCCATTACTCAAGAAAGCCCACCATGAATCCCATTTAAAGTATGCAAAAAAACACTCAGGAGATTCTGTAGCCGTGTGGTAAACCCAACACAGCACACAACCCAAAGAACAACATCCCTACTGTGAAGCATGGTGGTGGCAGCATCATGTTATGGGGATGTTTCTCATCAGTAGGGACTGGGGCACTTGTCAGGATAGAAGGGAAAATTAATGGAGCAAAGTACAGTGAAGTCCTTGAGGAAAACCTGAGGCCCTCTGCAAGAAAGCTGAAACTGGGATGGAAGTTCACCTTTCAGCATGACAATGACCCAAAGCACACAGCCAAAGATACACTGGAGTGGCTAAGGAACAAAAAGGTAAATGTCCTTGAGTGGCCCAGTCAGAGCCCCGACCTAAATCCAATCAAAAATTTGTGGCATGACTTGAAGATTGCTGTCCATCAGCACTCCCCAAGGGACTTGACAGAGCTTGAACAGTTTTGTAAAGAAGAATGGTCAAATACTGCCAAATCTAGGTGTGCAAAGTTGGTAGAGACCTATCCCAACAGACTCACAGCTGTAATTGCTGCCAAAGGTGCTTCCACCTTTAGCAGTATTAACTCAGGGGGGTGGAGACTTATCCAATTATGATCTTTCAGTTTTGTATTTTTAATATATAATTTTTTTCTCAATAAAACTTTTTTCCCCTTAACAGTGTGGAGTATGGTGTGTAGATAAGTGAAAAAAAATCCTCATTTAAAGGCATGAAACTCTGAGACACTGACACAACAAAATGTGAAAAAAGTTCAAGGGGGTGTAGACTTTCTATAGGCACTGTATTAGTAAAAATTGCAACATCAAAACTGTAACTAAACCAGTAATCGCTGGGAAAAAAATCCTATATCCATGTCTACGAAAACTACTCTGCAGAACTCCCTCTCCTTCAAATTAATTTCTACAAAACCTGGACAACAATCATCGCTTTATTGTTTTTGTTTAGATTACACTGGAACTGACTCAAGTGTTCTCAACTATACATGGTAACTATATGCAATTTATTAAATTTAACGGAGCAGAAAATAGGAAATTCATTTTGTTTAAATGTTTATGATGAAGTGTGTTATTAATACATGTTTGAATGTACTTTGAAGGCCAGTTCTAATAGTGCTCACATGATATTGTTTTTATTGAATTTTGTAACTTCTGAATAAACAAAGTAATTTTGTTTTTGCTTTTCAAAAGTATTTGTTTTATTTTGTCTGGTACTTAAAGCAATGATATTAGCATCTTTGAACAAAAAAGACATATTAAATATATTAAGTTCAACTTTAATCTTTGTATTTTAATGAAATGTATTTACATTGAATTGGAACCTCCAATCCAGCTTTTATTAAGTTATAACAATTAACAGAAATACTTATAACTGTGTAGAACTGTGTAGTAGTTTTTCCCTAGACAACTAAAATATAATCTTAAAATATACCTCACATGTATATGCAATGTTTACTGTTTTGAATATGACATCTAGAAAGCGTACAGTTGCTAATGAATAGATGGTTTACCCTATACGAAAAAAAAAAAAAACAAGCTTGGTACCTGCTCTCTGGACCTTTTATGAATTCCTCTTTAAAAATCGATAATCTTGTTACACCTTGCACCAGTAAGATTAATATTAGGTGTCAGTATTTTCAATGTAACGCACAATCAATTTCATATCTAATTTACTAATATTTTAATACACTAATTAAAGCTTTGTTTCCACCAAAAAAAAAACAAAAAAAAAAAAACAGTAATACCAACAAGTTGACTGTAAATCGTATTGTTATTTTCACTCCAATACAAATACTTTGCTCTTTATTCTTTCTTGTTTTGTGTTTAACCCCAGCAGCAGGGCAGTGTCTCGTCTCTTATAGATCGATAAAGACAACAGCGCTGGTTTATTTGACTTCTTTTGTATTATAGGTACATTTTTCTGTTACTGATTCTTTTCCTTGTACCTGGAATTGTAATGATGACGGCATATGGATTCATCTCTCTGGAACTGTACAGAGGAATAAAGTTTGAACTAATTCATAGGAGATCATCCCGAGGTAACGAGTCTTTTTCTTATACTGGAAGTTTAAAAGATATATTAAAACTATTTAGAACAGTCAAATTCTGAAATTTACAAGGTTCGTCCTTGTGTCCATATTACTAATCCCAGTTTATTTCAGCACATGTAATACAGGGGTTTCCAGACTGTCTTGGCTTGCAGTCCCCCACGTTATTTGGCATCCTGATTGAGGACTCCCACCCAAAGAATAACGTATAGTGGTACATACTTTTAGCTGTACATTGGAAATTAAGAACATACATTTATGATAGAGTTTACACCAATACAGAAAACGTTACATTCCAAACAATCAAACAAAACTCAGGCTTTGTTACCAATATCTTTGTGTCAGTGCTGACAGGTGACTGTCTTTGCCCTGAACTTAACTGCTCAGTGTCCCAGATGCTTTTATATGTATGGCCAGGTTAAACTGGCAATCATATCTGCACATGGAATTTCCATTTCTTTACAATTAGGGTCATAATGTTGCTAAAGCTAAAACAGTGGTTAGCACTCCTTTCAATAAAATTTGTCAATAAATAAACCAAGCACAATTGGCTACCGTTCTCCTTGTATTCATTTTAGACCACTGTTTAAACAATGTCTGACAGTATATGCACTTGCCCTTTTCACCAACCCACTGTTCAAAAACAAAACCTTGGATCACCCAGGTTCTTGGGTATCCAAACAATATGTCACTTCACAGATGTTCATGTATGCCAATGCTTTGTTTACAGAAAGAAAAATCAGTAACAGCAGCATTAAACACATTGACAGAGATGGCTGCTACATCCAAAAGTCCAAAAAGGAGACAATGGAAATGCAGCAGTTACCCAGCACTAATAGTATCAAGATCAAAAGGGCCAGAAGCAACAGCTCCACAGCCCACCTGGTGGCAAAGAAGAGGGTGATTCGCATGCTGATCGTTATTGTGATTATGTTTTTCACCTGCTGGACCCCCATATTCACAGTCAATGCCTGGCGAGCGTTTGACAGGATCTCTGCGGACAGGCTGCTATCTGGGGCTCCCATATCCTTCATCCACCTGCTCTCCTATACGTCCGCATGCGTTAACCCCATCATTTACTGTTTCATGAATAAGCGTTTCCGTCTGGCCTTTCTCGCCACTTTTGCATGTTGCAAGCAAATCCATGACTTGCCCCGAGATGTGGAAGAGGATGCAGCTACAACAGGGGCCACTCTTTCCAAGTACACATACAGCAAAATCAGCATATCGGTCCAAGCATAGACAAGAAATATTTTAATCAGTAATATCAAAGTATTGTGGGATGTCTTTCAAGGTGTTGGAGATGGTTAATGTACTGCTGAGCTTTTGAAGTGAAAAAAAAACTTCTACTGTACATTGGTTTGTGAACTTTTTCAAAGTACAGACAGCAAGGAACACTGACGTGTCTCTTGTTTTCTAGTTCAGAGAGAAATACTGTACACCAAATAGAATCCTGTTTCTGAAACACTGATTATTCTTTCGATAGGCTAATTGTGGATCCTTAATATTCAATGACAATGCAATGATTCTGTACTACGGGACAATGGTAGCGCAAGGGCAGCTGCAATGGTATACAGTAAGTCAGTAATATATTGTGAACACAGTGGTAACAGTTCATAATTTGGCATGCCAGTGGTTTGAACCAAAATACACAATGTTCATTGCAGTACCATTATGTATTTTCGGCACTTGTGTTCTGCTTTGCAATATTTGTTCCAATTCTATTGTGTTGTCATTGAAGTTAATGATGTGGTCTGCTCGTGATTCTTCTATCTTTGTTCAAGATGCTATAATAACCATTATTCAACAGGTTTTGTCAAAGTTTTCTGAAAGGGCTGGCATAGAAAATAGTCTAAGCTTGTTTTCCACCTGAATGGATTTTGAATGAAGAAAAACAATTACTACTGCCAAGTGCCAAGGCTTCAGTTACCAGAGAATTTGTGTTTTGCAGGGCTCTTTATCTAAAACTGCTGATTCAGCATACTGTATGGGCTATTACAACATGCAGGTTTTGGCTGTACAGAAGTATATAATTACTTCAAATTATGAGAACGTGGTTATGGGGGGGATGTAGGGATATAGTAAATCTACACACACACACACACTCTGTATTCTGATTGACAGCACTTTTCATATCTTAACATTTTAACCCAATTGGGCTGTAAATGCATGTTCTCCACTAGCCAGCAGAGAAAAGAGGACAGTAGAAAAATGCACTGCATACAACATTGATAAAGAATTTAAATTTCAAGACCTGACATGAAGGGTGCGATCTGTCAAATTTCCAGTGGGGAGGATAAAAAAACACAAATTACAAAACAGTAGGAAAGCCTCTAGCAAAGATACATCACGTTAATACACCACTACTATGCCAGCATCTACCACCAATCACATTATTGTTGTTTAACATGCATTATTATTATTATTATTATTATTATTATTATTATTATTATTATTATTATTGATAACTGAAAGGCACTATCAACGTACGCTTATAATGCTACAAACAAAATTTGCCAAACACATTTTTTTATCTATTTTGATTAAAATGAAAAACTAAAGGCTGAGTGACGGTATACTGTACGTGCGTACACAGAATTGCCATTCTATATGCAAAATGTTGTCACTTCTATAACCAAACTCTGAGTCCTCATTATTTATTTTTTGCAGGACGAAGAATACATGTATTTGGGTATGAATATCATCTGTATAAATGAAATTTTCCAGCAGAGAGTTATTGTCAGTACAAAATCTATTTTCCCTGCCGGGGATGAAAATTGAAAGAGCAGAGGCTGGGATACAAAAAGCAGAGTCAGGGAACCCCCCCGCCCTCCCCCCATACAATCAAATCGGACTGTAATAACATATTTTCTAAACAAAGTTGTTAAGGCAGGAGAAAGGCAGACAAAAATTAAGCAAATCCCATCGACTTAATAGTTGACCAGAAAAATTATATACCGCTGTGTACAGCGGTCAGAAAAGGCACAACTACAAACCCGTTGTTTCAGCAATCTGCCATACAAATATATATATAAGGAGGCTGTGTGGTCCAGTGGTTAAAGAAAAGGGCTTGTAACCAGGAGGTCCCCAGTTCAAATCCCACCTCATCCACTGACTCATTGTGTGACCCTGAGCAAGTCACTTAACCTCCTTGTGCTCTGTCTTTCGGGTGAGATGTAATTGTAAGTGACTCTGCAGCTGATGCATCGTTCATACACCCTAGTCTCTGTAAGTCGCCTTGGATAAAGGCGTCTGCTAAATAACAATAATATAAATGCACAGTGCATACAGTGACTGCAGGTCTGTGCAAGTGAAAAACTCTCCCTTTTGTATTTACAGCAGTTCCCTGGAACTACTGTTCCTGGTTTGTTTGTGTTTGGAATATAAAGAAGGATTAAGCGTGTGGCTCATGCTACTTTGTACACAATAGAACTAGACAGCAGAAAACTGTATATGTTTAAATGAATTTAAATTAGTGCTCAGTACTTCCCAGTATCTTCAACTTTGTGTGTTTTGCATAATGCGTATGGCAGAATCATCTTTTAAAAAGCTTTTATTTAATTGAAGAAAAGGGCACTTGGATTTGATACATAAAAATCTTGCAAATTGCAAGTCCATTTAAAAGCATCCACATTTGCAGTTAAAGATGAGCAAGACCTTTAGGGGTGCAAAACAATTGCCTTTTTAAAGAAACATCATGTTGTACATTACATGTCCTGAGCCTGTTGGCTGTAGTTAATTTAGACATTGAGAAATTTGCAGCAACATTCATAATGATGGGCAATTCAGAAGTTTATAGTAACTGAGTCTGGTTTTAATACTGTAGTCCTTGCTTTAGCTTTTTTCTTACAGAAAAAAAAGTATGATGTAAATAAAGTGATTCCAACATTATATTTGTTGAGGGATGCATTTAGTCTACAGCATTACTTTCTAAAGATAATGAGACAAGTAAGATACTATTAAGATGATCATATTTACATTTCTGTAATAATGATTTTGTCTTGGCATTAAAGTTCTACTTGGGGATGAGGAGGCATTTGTTCAATGATAACAGATGATAACAGCTGTAGTTTACATCTTAGTACTTTTTATGATCCTGCTGTAACTGATAATGGGGCATGAAGTCCAGTTCTTGTTAGTAAACTCTTTAGACAGGTCTTAGAAAAGCTTGTGGCAGCTCTCCGTGCTCTTTTCAGGAGATATTGTTGGTGTCAGTTTAATAATTCCCAGACACCTATGCTAAGATCATTTTTGTGTATTCTGACTGACAAACCATCTTACAAACTCTTCACTCATCAGCCTTTAAAATAGATGGACCTAGAAAGACAATTGTGAACAGATCATCCATGAACTTAATAAAAAAAAAAAAAAAACATGTAGTTTTCAGTTATACCTTGTGCCTCTGTCTCTGCTAAATACACACTTTATAGTAACATTAAAATGTCAGTTGTAAGTGATGAACAAGATGGAGCAATGTTGTGCTTTGCATGATACTTTCTGTGAGTTTGGGTGTGTTTACGATGTCTGTATTTAACCAGAACCAATTGAAGTTTCTATAAATGTATGCCTTTTTTCTGTCCTTGACCTACGTGTAACATTGTATATGTGTTTGTACTGTTAGCAACAAAGTGTTCTCTACTTGGTGGGATTTGTTGCACCTGTGTTAACTTCAAAGGATTATTTCAGTGTAACTTGTCAATTAGCATTGTTGTTTGTGGATACATGTGATACTGTTTGCAGAACACGTTTCTCTGCAGTTTAAATCTGTCACAATTGAAAGATGCTATTCCTTTCCAGTGTTTTTTCCTAGTGAAAATATTAGACTTTAGCTGTTAGTTAAAGGCTTGATATATTGGTTTACATTATTTGGCAAGTGTCCTCTTCAGATTATAACTTCAGCTATTTGGTATATGGAACATATAAACACATGTAAACGTTTACCCCCCACAGACACTTTTAGCTACATTTATAAAAAGCTGTCTAAATATGTCATTAAATATATAGTACTGAGAAAATCCTTGTTGCTTTTCTGTTGATTGATTTTAAAATAAAAAATAACATTTTAACTAAAATGTAATGTATATTTATTCCTACATCTAATTTATAAGGCTCACTCCTTGCAAATTTCTATAGTTTTTAGATTCATTTTTATTTGTGCCATAACCATAACATTAATGGTGTTAATCCCTATTCCATTATATGGAACAAAAATACATGTCATTTAAATGTATGATGTATTTATTCTTCACTGATATTTATATAATACCTATACATAAATCAAATATAACACACTGCATGATCACAGTAACGATCATGACAAGATGATGGTGATGCTGACCAGGAACAGGCTTAGTTTATCTTTATTTGGCTTAACACCAGGTTTTCAAATAAGGTTGCCTGCTCTAGAGCCAGACATTGCTGTATTTTCCAGTTCAAAAGTTGAGATCACAAAAAAATCTTATAGGAATATGGTGCAATACATTTTTCTGACCATGCACTATTTCTGGCAGTCTCCATGTCTTATTGCTTCAAACTAACTAAATCAAGCACATTGTCAACTCTTGTTTTTAGTCTTTTTATATCAATGCCATAAAATGTTGACAACATTTATCTGGTCTGAAATTCTGGCTCTATGAACCATGAGTGAAGTTCTGCTGATAGAAGGTCTGGGAGGAATATAGTATTTGTTGAAAAGTATAGCTATTATAAAGTATTTCAAATATTAATTGTAATACCATTGCTGCATAAAATTCCATTATAATGCATAACCTACATATTGTTGGTACATTTGCAAAAGTAAAGCCAATGTAATATGATGCAACTTCTCCTGGCAAATGTTGCATCAAAAGAGTTGCTGGCAACGAAGTTGCTTCAATTTCTATGTAACACCAGGCAGCTTCCAATGGCAACATTTTCTGGAAACTTAAGAAATGAACCAATAATATTTAAGGTACGTTTGGAGTTACTAAATCTGTTTTACAGTTACAGTTGTCATGACAACTTTTAAAAACTTAAACTTTGTTGTGAAAAACATGGTTACTTTAATACACTTCTAAAGGAACTTGCCACAGAAGACAAAGATGGCTTCAAATCCAAGCTTCGAATGGATAAGTACATTTTTCATGCTCTTCTTTCCATTGTTGAAGATAAAATAAAATAAAGAGATACAGTAATGTGAGCAGCAATAGCAGCAAGTGAATGTCTAGCAATAACACTGAGATTTCCTGCAAGAGGGGAAACGTTCCAGTCTCTGGAATACTTGTTCCATGTCAGCCGAAATACAGCAAGGCTGTTTGGAAACATGTACAGTGGGTTTAGGGAAGAGTATCTCAGAACTCCACGAACTCAGCAAGACTGGGTGTCTGTATCCTCAAAATTTAAGGACATGTGGAACTTTCCACAATGCATTGGGGCCTTGGATAGCAAACATGTAATTATTGAGCCCCCACCACATTCAGGCTCTCACTACTTCAATTACAAGGGCTCACATTGTTCTCATGGCCCTCGTGAATGCTGAGCTAAAATTTTCATACGTTGATGTTGGGACAAATGGGAGAATGAGTGATGGTGGGGTTTGGTTCCAAATGTGGTCTCAGTTCAGCTCTTGAGAGCAATCAGTTAAACCTTCTGCCTCCAGAATGCCTACCAGGGCAGAATAGTAAGGTGCCATACGTGGTGGTGGCAGATGAGGCCTTTGCACTTAAACCTTACCTGATGAAGCCCTACTCACAAGCAAACCTGGACGAACAGACGAGGATCTTTAACTACCGTCTCTCTAGGGCAAGGTGCTGCGTGGAGAATGCCTTTGGAATACTGTCAAACCGCTGGCGGATTTTCCGGACACCAATTGGACTTGCTCCACTAAAAGTAGAAATATTAACACTGGCTACATGTGCTTTGCACAATTACTTGAGGAGCAACTCTGCCAGACGTGTGCTTTACACTCCACCTGGAAGCAGTGACCAAGAAGATGTAGGAACAGGTCAAATAATTTCAGGTTCATGGAGAAGATGGTGCCTTGAATTCTTTTCTGCCTCTACAAGCAACCCAAAGCAAACATGCATCATCTAATGCAAAGGAAATTAGAGAAAAATATTATTAACAAACATGTCAATTCTACTGGAGCTGTGAGCTGGCAGCTTAGAGCAAATTCTTAAGTTATTAGAAAGAAGATAGTTATTATAATTATGTGTATTTTTTGTTGTAAATATACACACCTTCAAAAGAAAACTCCAACCAACTACCTTGTGTATAACAGATATTTATTATTAATCAGTCAATTAAAAAACAGAAAATGCTTTCATTTATAATCAAATACAATACATTCATAAACCAAACAGAAACATTTTAAGTGAAATACAATATATGAATTTGAAGACTAAAAAGATTAATTTGATTAAATACAATATATGATTAAATAGAATACATGCATTACAGTTGTCGTAATAATAAAATTAAATATTAATAGTCAAATATGTTTTTTTATTGAAGAAACAAATAAAAACTAGAAGTTGCAAGCAACTTGACGGGTTCCAAGGCATTCTTGTTCCTATCTGTGTTCCATAGTAACCATGACCCTATCTGCACTCTCTAAGCAGTTATAAGCTACTTTTGCATTTTACCTTACGGAGAGATCAAAGGTCACAGTCAAAGACATTTTTTGATAGAGCATATATGGGTCCCTATATGTGTTCCACAGTAACCATTACCCTATCTGCACTATGTAAGGAGTTATAAGCTAGTTTTGCATTTGACCTTAAGGGCAGGTCAAAGGTTACGGTCAAGTTAATTTTTGAATAGTGCATATATCGGTTAATTTGTGTATTCTATATTAACTATGACACAGTCTAAACTCTCAAAGGAGTTCTAAACAAGTTTTACATTTGAACTTTAGCAAGGTAATATGTGCAATATGACTATAGCTGAAATTTGATTGGCTTGCGGCGGCCACGTTTTTTTTTTTTTATGTAGCAACTTGCTTTGAACAAACTTGATAGACAACCTTGCTAAGGCTATGTATGCAAAGTTTTGATTCAATCAGCATAATCGTTTTAGAGAAGAAGTCGTTTGAATATTTTTGACAAATCCAATATGGCTGCCGAACCATGTGACCAGTCGACTTCTCTTGAACAACCGTAAGTATGTGCACCAAGTTTCAGATCTCTGCTGTAAACCAGTTAGGAGAAGAAGATTTTTTAAAATTGTCCAAAATTCTCAAAAAATCTAATATGGCCACCACACCCTGTGTCCTAGGACCTTCATTTTCGCTCTGATACAACTTCCCTTAGGTGCCTACCACCCTACCAAGTTTCGTGAGTTTCCGTGCAACGGTTTTGATTTTAGAGATTTTTGGAAAAAGAGCGGAAGAAAAAAAAAATCCTAACAGAAACACTAGGCTTCCCAGCCATTAAAAAATAAGTGATAGTACTGTTGTTTCTTTTACATTTCTTTTCTCATACTGTGTAGCACACTGTGCAACTGAAATTGAGCCTCTGCCCATTTTTCAGCTGGCAGTTCTTTAGTACTGATGTTATATATTTTCCAAATGTTTCATCTGGATCCAGTTCTTTTGCCATTTCTCCTTCGCTAAGGTTGTCTGTCCTCGTTTTGGATCTTTTTGTCTGCCTGCTCTTGCTGAGCTCCAAAGGTGGTGAAAGAGAAAGCTGGCTTTCAGATATAGTAGGAAGGACAGATTCAAGAAGAAAAGATGGGGATTCAAGTGGAAGGTTGCACACTGACATTTGCAATGAACCAGGCACCTGTGAAACAAAAGGATATTTCTTCAGAATATCACAGACAAAAACATTCATCCATAAGTAGTACACTACATTAATGAGCTAATATTAAATACAGCTTTGTAATTCCATATGTCCAAAACCCATGAAAATACCCCGTAATACATGTAAATATTAAACGTGTTACACAAAAGGAGTGTTCAACTGACTAAAAAGACACAGTTGTCATCAAAAGTTTACATACATCAATGTACCATACATTGGGGTATGTAAACTATTGATGACAACTGCACGTTATGTATTAGTTGTGTTCTATGTGGCTTGCTGTACTTGGCAAGCTCAGGTTATTATGGGATTGCAGAGGCATCTGGTTCGTTGTCTTTATGTTCCAGTTAATCAAAATAAAGAGATGCTGTCTGATCGTACTTCTGCCTCTGCCTGCTAATTAAAATACTGTAGTTAAATACAACAAAATGGCGACAGGGATGATGGACCTACGCCTGCATGGACAGTCAGAGAAAGAAGAAAATTAATAATAAAAATAAATAAATAAAAAATTGAGGAAAACCCTTTTTTTATTGTGTGGCTGAACTTTTACTGCGAGTACGCGAAAATGAAAGTAAAGTGATACACAGGAGTGCAGTGTGTGCTAGTAAAGAAAATACAAAAGAAAAAAAAAGATTGCACAAGGAAGAGGATTTGTGTTAATTTTATTACTGAATAAGTAAAAATGGCTACAGTAACAGGACCAATGGGACATTTTGATGAAAATGTGGAGCAGTGGAGCTCTTACACTGAGCGTTTTGAGTACTTTGTTGTTGCAAATGAAATTGCAGATGATAAGAAGGCTGCAACTTTCTTAAGTGTGATGGGAGGAAAAACCATCAATTTATTACGAAGTTTAGTGCAACCTGACAAACCAGGCACAAAATCTTATGATGAAATAGTGCAAGTCCTTCAGGCACACTTTCACCCAAGCCATTAATGATAGCAGAGAGATTTAGATTCCACAAAAGGAACCAGGAGGAAGGAGAAACAATCTCCCAGTTCATAGCAGTTCTTAAAAAGCTTGCTGAACACTGTGAATTCAATGATATGTTGAATGACACTCTTCAGGGCCGGCTGTTCTGTGGTCTGTGTAGTGAGGCAATACAGAAGCGCTTATTGACGGAGTCTAAGCTCACTCTGCAAAAGGCCATAGAAATTGCAGTTTCCATGGACCTGGTAACGAAGGAAGCTCAACAGCTAAGAACATCAACCAGAGTATACAGGGTAGCAACAGAATTCACAAACAAGACTGCAAGGAGTGGAGAACGTCACCGCTGTGGGAAGACTGGTCACCATGCATCACAATTCTGGTGTATAGACCTGGTGTGTCAGCAGTGTGGCAAAAAGGGTCATATTGAGCAGGCCTGTAAAAGTAAAGAAGCAGCAAATAAAACTGGCAACCAAGAGAAAAAGAAAACAGCATTTTGGAACAGCAAAAGAAGAAATCTGTACAGCAGGAGCAGGATGTGCAGAGCGACACCCAGTCTGAAGAAGAGGCACCACTGCATATTTTGACCATCACGGGGGCATCACACGGCTACTGGGTAACACCATTGTTGGAAGGACAGCCACTGTGTATGGAACTAGATACCGGAGCAGCAGTATCAATGATGTCAGATACTGTGTACCGGGAGCAATTTCAGCATCTTCCCTTACAGCCAACAAAAACTGTGCTGAAGACATATATACGGGAGAAGCAGTACCAATGATGGGCACCACCAAAGTTAGAGCTTAATGGTCAGACTGCTAAATTACCGCTATTTGTGGTGAAAAGAAAATATCCAGCTTTACTTGGCCGCTCATGGCTGGAGAAGATCCGACTGAACTAGTGAGGAGCGCACATGATGGCAAAAGCAGAAACAATATTAAAGAAACACGCTGTCGTTTTGTAAGGTGCATTGGGAAGTATGAAAGGAATCACTGTGAAACTGAACATCAAGCCTGACACTAAACCAAAATGTCGGAAGGCCAGACCTGTACCATACGCCATCAAACCGAAAGTTGAAGCTGACCTGGAGCGTCTGGTTAAAAACTGAGTTCTAGTACCTGTTACCCATAGTGATTGGGCAACACCTATCGTCCCAGTAGTAAAGAAAGACAGCTTCATTAAGATTTTGGGGGATTTTAAGGTCACTATTAACCCAGTGTTGTGTGCATAACAGTACCCCTCATATTGATTACCTTTTTGCTGGCCTGGCTGGTGGGCAGAAATTCAGCAAGATTGATCTGTGTCAAGCATACTTGCAGATGCATGTTGATGAGAAGTCACAAGAGTTACTGACCATTGTGACACACAAATGACTATATTGGTATTGTCGCTTACCCTTTGGAATAACGTCCGCTCCTGCATTGTTCCAACGGGCCATGGACCAGATCTTGAGTGGATTACCAGGGATCCAGTGCTACTTGGATAACATCCTGGTAACTGGCAAGAATGAAGAAGAACATCTCAAGAATCTAGATGCCTCCCTACAAAGACTGAAAGAGTATGGCCTACAAATCTGCAAAGACAAATGTGAATTCTTTCAGCCTTCAGTGGAATATCTGGGGCATGTAACTGACTCCACTGGTCTCCATAATGCTCCTTCAAAGGTCAAGGCAATCGTTGAGGCCCCAGCTCCCCAGAATGTGGGCCAGCAACGCTCTTTCTTAGGGCCACTGAACATTTCTCGCAGTCTCTGAATAGTACTCTCAGCCGAGGTTGATGTCATCACAGAGATTTCTGGCCATTTGGAATGAGCATCCACAACTACCATGAACATGTTTGCTTCAAACGGGCCAGCGAAATCGACATGGGTGAACTGCCACGGATGCTCAGGCCAATCCCAAGGATGCAAGGGCGCCAACTGAGGCATATTTGTCACGCTTTGACATGCAGAACAAGCCCTTGCCTTCTCTTCAATATCATTGTCCAAGCCAGGCCACCAGAAATATACCTATACCTATACGCATATAACTGTTTACACACTAGTTTATTTTGAAATGTTTATTTTATTATAGTTTTTCATTTTTTGAAGTGGTGCTTTATATGTGGGAAGTTAGAAAATAAAACCTTTGATGTTTAATTGTTCCTTTAAATATGGCATTTCGGCTGTGCAGATGTTTGATATGTCATGCTTAAATAAAACTTTTGAGTTGTATCCGATAGCTTGTCTTTCATTTTACGATTGATGCTGTTTAAGTGTCATTGCATGAGAAAACCAGGCAAAATCTGGAAAATCAGGAACATGGGGGTCAGCCAAATCCCTCCATATTTTGTATTTAGGGTAGGTATGGGGAGCTATGATTAACCATATAATATGAGATTTCAGATGTTTTTAGTTTCTGAGATCTGGGAGCCCCCCTAGTGGCCATCCAAAATATACATTTTCAGATCTTAAAATTGACTGATTTCGTACTACTGTTGTGACAATTCTAAAAAAAGGTATGACTTCAGCTCCTGCTTTTAATGTTAGTATCAAAGAAGATCTCCAACCATGAACGTTTACAGCCCTGGTCATTAAGTTATATTTCATATTTCTGAAAAATTGTCTCATATTGAAGGGAGCAGGATGCTCACCCACAACAACTCCAAGAAAAAAGCTTGGCAATTTTGAATAAAGGCATGTTCCCTCTTTTAATAGAAACCTTAACATACATGGGATGTTAATACAGTGAGGGCTTTACAGGGGGCTCTTTGGGGGACAGTTTTTGATTTTGAGAAGAATACACATATCTGATTTAAAGGCTAAAACTGGGTGTGTTGTGGGTAAATATCTTACAATTCAAATTAAAATCACTTGTGGTCATGACCTTTACTTAGAAATATCAAATGAATAGCTCTGGAATCTTCATAGTGGTTTCAAGAATGCTGGGATAGTGGTGTACCAGGGTGTTACAACAGGAATTCTGTATCCAAATGTCATTACACCTTAACATAACCAAAGTTGGACCTTTTAATAATTTCAAAGGCACCCCACATCACATTTTTACATATTATAATAATTTTCAACCCATCATGGGTAGCAACACACTAAATTGGATTAGTGGTTAGGGCTCTGGACTCTTGACCGGAGAGTCATGGGTTCAATACCAGGTGGGGGACACTGCTGCTGTACCCTTGAGCAAGGTACTTTACCTAGATTGCTCCAGTAAAAACCCAGCTGTATAAATGGGTAATTGTATGTAAAAATAATGTGTAAAAAAAATAATGTAATTGTATGTAAAAATAATGTGATATCTTGTAACAATTGTAACTCGCCCTGGATAAGGGCGTCTACTAAGAAATAAATAATAATAATAATAAATTGGACTCTATAACATTTACAGTCACTGAAATTATGACAACATGATTTGTTGAATGTTTGCTGCTTGTTTTTTTTGTTTGTTTTTTTACTAATAAAACCTTTGTACCCTTGAACATCAATCTTTAAAATTGAACAAACTAGTAAATAACAGAAATGGTGGCCTATCTGTCTATCAGCCACAGACAACAGAGGTATGCAAATTCAGTCCACACATGAACATGTGCTAACAAGAGTGTCCAAGGAATGTAAGTATGAGTCCTTTCTTGTTTTAGGTCCTGAAATTGGGAGATGATAATGGTCTGCAATGTCCTTTAACTGCTTCTGTTTTAGAGTCTTTAGACTTTTTGTCTTGGTTAAGTGGCAGAGATTTGTTTGACCATACACGAGAGGGTGACTAATGTCAATTTGGTCATAGACTGCCTTGCGCAGTGTATGCCAATCCTCCTCCTCTCCCAATGCCTCCAGCTCTTGAAGGTCATCATAATCATCAGAGCCAGGTGTTTGTTGATGCCTCTGTGCAGTGGCTAGTCGTGAAAAATAGCCACTGATTTGTCTGGCTGTTCTCCACTCCTCTGTTTTGAAAAGCAGTTGTCCTTTGTCATTTCTGGTATGTTTCATGTCCCTGGAAACTTGTGTTGGATCTGCCTTTTGGCCAGTTTTGGACCCCTGATTGAAAATGTCAAGCAGATACTTTTTAACATTTTCTGACATTTTTTGACCTTTCATAGTTGAGCGTATAGCCCAGCCTTCCTCTTTGGATTTGCTTGGGATGGTGGATTGTCCTATTGACAATACAAAGCTGAGTTTCTCTGGTCCAAACTGAGAAATTCCGGAAATAGCTTGAGCCCACTTCTTTTGAATTTTATCATAAGTGGATTCCCTCTCTGTTTCTCGACAATGTTGTCCAACATCCATGTGCTTTTCCTGCTCTTCACTTGTTGCAAAGCTTGCCACACATCCAGTTTCAGGACATTGAAATAGTGTCTTTGTACCCAGTCTTTTGGATGACATTTGTCCTTGAAATGAATGGGAAGGACCAAACGGTTGACATACAGTTAGCGGTGTGGCCTCCTGTGACATCCGGGGGAATCTCTGGTAGAGGAATAACTCCCCTTTTCCAATGTTGTAGCCTTTCCATGCCCTCACACCTACTTCAAACTGGAAGTTATTCAATGCCCTGATTCCGTCCAACCTCTGCTCTCTATGCTCTTTGCCTGCCATCACCTCCACAACAGCTATTCTGCAGCCTTTGATACCACCGTGCGATTCTAGGGCTTCTTTCATGTCCTCTGCAGTCAGAACATTGCGTTTCTCATTCACATACCGTCTAATGTGCATTTTCATGGATGCAATCTTTCTGTCACAAATGTCCTTTCCAGCTTGAGGGTCTGAGAAATCATAGCGTGAAATGGATATGCCTGTCCTTTCACCCATAGATGGCAAGGATAACAGTAATGAAGCACTGTGATAACAGCCAGCATTGTCTGACTGTAGGAATGTTGTAGAAATTGAGGGATTCTCAGCCTTGATGGTTGACAGCACATGCTCTAGAATAGAGGCAACAGAGAACCAGTCTAGCTTGCAGTTGTTGAACACATGGACAAGGCACTCGACACTGTAGTTTCCATCTTCTCCTTTGGTGATGACCGCTGACACATGCCAGCTCCTCCCATGCTTCCCAAAGAACTCTGTCATCTGCTCTCTGTATCGCATAGGCAAAAACTTCATTGCCCAATCCATGATGATCAGAACAGAATGGTTATCAAGCTGCTCTAGCACAACTTGCTTTGCAAATTCCTGATTGACCACACGCAGCAAGTGAGCCTTCCAATGGTGTATAGCAATTGACGACTGCTCAAAATCAAACTGAATACGACTTTTCTGCTCCTCTGTCAGAAGCCCTTCCTTCCTCATCATGTTTTCCATCTCTTCAAGACAGTTGTCTATCTCAGAACATCTATCACAATCAGCATCATGGTTGTGGTTGCATTGTATAGCAAATGCCTCCTTCCCTTTCTCACTCAGAGCAAATGCTATACAGGGGTCTGTGCTTATATCTTCTATGCTGACATGGGTCTTGTAGTCTGTCTTGAGGTAGCGTTTGCCTGATTTCAGATGTTGTTTTATAGCCATTGCCCATGCTGCTGGGGCCCCGTTCACCATGAGAACATCAACAACTTCAGAGAGCATGTCAAAAGCTTCAGCTCCACCTGTTGAGATATAATCCAGACCTTGTAATAATAATAATAATAATAATAATCTTTATTTTATATAGCGCCTTTCATAAATAAATATCTCGAAGCACTTAACAAAAGTGAAAAACAGAAAAAATAAAACAAACATACATAATATATTAAAACAGTTAGAATTAAAAATACAATGACAATAAATGTCATAAGAATGCCAATTTAAATAAATGAGTTTTGAGGCGGGATTTAAAAATAGACAGAGAAAGCCCTGTCACCCACTGTACGCAGTTTAGTCAGGGGGACAACTATAAGGCCGGCATCGGAGGACCGCAAAGCACGACTAGGAGTGTAGGTGGTAACTAACTCAGAAATGTAAGAGGGAGAGATACCCCTATTGCCTTTAAAAGTCAACAGCAGGGCTTTATAGTCAATGCGGTATTTAACCGGTAACCAGTGTAATGATTTCAGTATGTGGGTTATGTGACCACCAGAGCGAGACCTCGTCAGCACCCTACCTGCATAATTCTGAACATACTGAAGCTTTTGAAGGGTATTCTTTGACACCCCAGTAAGTAAGGCATTACAATAGTCAAGCCTGGAGGATACAAACGCATGTACAAGCTTTTCTGCAGCAGACAGCGACAAGACAGGGCACAGCCGAGCAATGTTCTTTACATGGAAAAAGGACAACTTGGTAATATTCCGAACATGCGGCTCAAAGGTTAAACTAGGGTCAAAAATGACCCCCAAGTTTCTCATTTTAGAACTGCAGTGACTTTTGCTGAGAAGCAGCACATACTTCAATCATTTTGAACAGTTTTTGCTCACGAAGAGGTTCAAAACCAATGCTTTTGCAATGTTGGATATATTGTTGGATTATCCTTGAAGGTATTAGGGTCCATATGGCTGCAGGAATGATGTTTTCTCCTAGGGTCAAGGTGCAAAGTTTTGGTTCCATATGCAACATCCTGAAGGAGATGAGGCCTCATCAGGAATGCCAGAAAGTTGTCAGTCTTAATTGGGTCAAGGCGCGTCCTGTGTATTTGCTGCTGTTCTACTGGTTTTACTGGCCCTGCCTCTGATGCATGTGCTCTAGCCCGAGCAATGTGCCACTTTGTTAATCCAGGGATAAGCTCTTGTAACTCCTTCTAGGTGTAGTCATCAACAAAAACAAACAAGAGTTGTAATCTGGTATGTGATGTTTCTGCTTGAAGGTAGGCCTTGATCAATGTTTGGAGAGTTTGTTTGTCCCTGTGACAGGCTAGCTGCAGGGAGGACTTCAGGCCAGAAAGAAACACACAGAAACACACACTACTGGGCTTGAAACTGAGACGCAATGGCTGCGCTCAGTGCGTTTATAAAACAAACAAAAGGTTTTAAACAGAAAACAGGACACGGCACTTGAGGCCAAAATAAATAGACAAACAAAACGGATTAACACTAAACAAACAGTGGACGGACAGACAAACAAACACTGTGAGTCTAAACAGTTATTATTATTCTTTTTATTATCGTTTATTTTACCTCCTCTCCACACCCGTTCTCCACTCACCGAACACACAACTAATTACTCACTTGAATCCCAGCACGTGAATTAATTATGTGCAACCTTGTGCTCACATATTAAATACTTTAAATGCACGTAATCAGTGATCCCGTGCCTAAATACAATTATACATTTTAAATAACTCGTGCTGCACACACCCATTTATATCCCGTGCAGCCATCTCTATACACCAACATTAACACACCACACGCAACATACAACATAAAACACAAGACTACACATTGCCAAGGTCCCATATCTGGCTTTTCGTGGAATATTCTTCATCATGGTAAGGTGGTGATTGTGCGAGACTAAGCCAAAGGTTAGCCTCTTGACCTGGAGCAATTACAGTAATTGCCGCTCTCACTGCCTCTTTGGCTTTCCTAAGGTAATAGTTTCTCTGTCTGTCTGTGATGTCTTCCCAGGGTGTATTTAAACTGGACCTTAGTGGACTGATTCGTCCATCAGTGATATGATCTATGGCTGCATTGAACGCATCCTTCTTCTGCTCTTGTTGCAGTTGTCTATCCACCCATACACTTGTTTCTAGCTCTCCTTCACTGCTGCTCAGGGATTCAAAAGTGACATCCATTGATGGCACTTCAGATTCAATATCTATTTGACGAGGTTGATATCTCTTGCTAGCACTAGCTTCAAACAAGACAGTTGTGGGAGATGCACAACTTGGCCCTGGTTGAATTGGTGGTCCCATTGACACCACAGAAACAACGCTTTCATCAAGTGCCTGACTTGCTCCTGGCTGCAGAGAAGGTGTGGTCTCAGAGACTGCAGATGTATCTGTTTCCACCACTTGTGGATCCTCTGGTTTGTATGCTTTTCTACATGAGTCACACAGTGCAGATCCAACAGGTATTACCTTATTATAGGTTTTGTACATCTGAGTTGACAGACGCATTGATACTCGTCTAGGGTGTCTCAGTGCCACTCTCTTCCCCTTATGTTCTGGGTGTGTACATTTTGTTCTCCTTGCCCCATTCCAGTTTATGGAAAGGTCATATCGATGCCTGGGACAGACCGTCAGAATAGCCTTTTGCTCCTCTGACCAACCAAATCTCCCTACCCTATTTAGAATCAGATCCACTACTGTGATTTGCAGGGTTTGACCATGTCCACTAACTCCCAGATTACGGAGGTAATCTGTAACATATTTTATAGAGGCAAGTAGGGGGATTGCATCTGTGTGGGTTGGTAGTGGGTTGCACCACATTCTGACTCTGAATTAGCAAAGGAGCAGCTCATAATGTTTGACCTATCAAAGAGACATTAACAAATTTAGACTGAGGAAAAATATCCCTAAACTTAATTTGATTCAATTATGATACTAGATATTAGTAGTAGAAGAAGATAAATATGGAAATAGAAATTAGAGAAAACATAACCCACAATGTTTTAACTGTTCATTACACAATTGTAAACAGGACAAATAAAAACAAAAACACATTAAATCAAGTAATGAAAACAGGTAATGAATCAACTCTTTAAAATCATACACCCATAGGATTGAGGCACATGTTAACAGTTGTTATTGTAATATATTTGTACTTACAAATCTATTGTTGAAGGCTCACGCTGAAGAAATATTCAAAAAAGAGAGGTAGAAGCCAGATCCAAGAGCTCCTAAAGTGACAACAGGGGTCCTAAGACTATCAAGGAGATAACATCTCTCAATGACTCATGTGGGAGGGGTTTGGGTTGGGGGTTGGGAGGTGTTTAATCAGTGCTTGAATGCTGTAACCTATATAAATATCAGTCACTCAATCTACCATGAACAAAGAATATACACACAAATAAGTGAACAGAATATTAAACAATGTATGTGGAAGGCCATAAAGTTAATTAAATAAAAACCCTGATCAAATTTGATGAAACAACCCCTGGAATGATAAAAAATAAATCATATTTTGATTTAATTCGGTTATGTTAAGGTGTAATGACATTTGGATACAGAATTCCTGTTGTAACACCCTGGTACACCACTATCCCAGCATTCTTGAAACCACTATTGATTCCAAAGCTATTTATTTGATATTTCTAAGTAAAGGTCATGACCACAAGTGATTTTAATTTGAATTGTAAGATATTTACCCACAGCACACCCAGTTTTAGCCTTTAAATCAGATGTGTATTCTTTCCAAAATCAACGTGTCCCCCAAAGAGCCCCCTGTTAAGCCCTCACTGTATTAACATCCCATGTATGTTAAAGTTTCTATTAAAAGAGGGCACATGCCTTTATTCAAAATTGCCAAACTTTTTTCTTGGAGTTGTTGTGAGCCAATATGAGCCAATTTTTCAGAAATATGTTTCGAGATTTTTATTCCAACTTTGAACGCCGATACTACCACCATAACTTAATGACCAGGGCTGTAAATGTTCATGGTTGGAGATCTCCTTTGATACTAACATTAAAAGCAGGAGCTGAAGTCATACCTTTTTTTAGAATTGTCACAACAGTAGTACGAAATCAGTCAATTTTAAGACCCGAAAATATATATTTTGGATGGCCACTAGCGGGGCTCCCAGATCTCAGAAACTAAAAACATCTGAAATCTTATATGGTTAATCATAGTTCCTCATAACTATCCTAAATACAAAATATGGAGGGATTTGACTGACCCCCATCTTCCGACCTTTGTCTGGTTTTCTCGTGCAATGACACTTAAAATGTAACCGTCTTAATGACTGCTGGCAGCGGTTCTAGTGTTAAACTGTTAGTATTATTTCAACACTGTGTGTTTTGCACCCTCTAGTGGTTACTACATTGGGCATTCACCATCTGAACTGAAAGGTAATACGCAGTAATATTTTGACCTATATTTCATAAATAATCATTTCTGTATTCCTTAATTTATTTTTCTTAAAATGACCTATTAAAGCTTAACGACAAAAAAAATTGGCAGAATTAGCCCAAAAACTTGCCCCAAAACTAGCTACCGCGACTCCTAAATATTCCAAGTAGCCCAATTGCACGGGACCAGTTCAGCACCAGTTCATCCACACCTCATTAGCAGCCACAAATCATGAAAGCACATGTGCGATATCCTAAACAATATCACAAAAAATATGGAAGCAGATCAATCTCTTCAATTAATCCAGTTCCATAGATGCTACTGTAAAATGCTTTCGTAGAGCAAGATGGAGGAGTATAGTGACAGTGCAAGTCATACACACATCCAACGTTTCTCACTGCAGATTTCAACTTATTGAATTGTATTTTGACAGCGCCTGCACTGCTGCATTGGTCTACAGTAGCTTAGACTATCACAGAAGTATATTGGTTCAGTGTAGAGTATGTAGTGAATAAAACATTAAGTCGTGCTGGGCGCGAACGCAAATGGTCCTGTGCAGGGCTGAGGCCGTTGCTTGTTTTTGTTTATTTTGAAATGTTCGGTATTGATTGACCAGAATTTTTTTTATACATATATATATATTTTTTTTAACCTTCTCCTGGGCCCCCTTTGGGGAAGCGGGCCCCCTGTGGGCCTGGATGTCATACACAGTACAATTCTTCTTATTAACCAAAGTCCTCATGTGTTACCTTTGCATGACACATCCTCCTGTTCATAAACTTAATGAATTTACATAGGTGTTAAAAACAGAAAACAAAAACACATGTGTGGTTTATATTTCAGTTTTATTTCTTGATTTTGCAGGTTTTCATTCAATGAAATATGGAACTGAGCAGGTGCAATATGTACAAAAATGATGTTATCAAAAACTGTCCCCTTATTTCATGTTATTGCTAAAATATTACATGTGCACATTTCTTACTATTTGACCCTTTGAGTACTGAGAACACTATTTTTGAATGCATCTAAATATAACAGTGGCTAGATTACTACTAAGAATGCAGTACTGTACAGTATGGAACTAGTAAAAATGTAATCTATACGTTTTGTAGAGAAGACACTTCAGATCTCAAAGGGTTCAGTATGAAAACTATTGTTTTATTTCATATCGTTTTCAACAAAGCTGCCTCTCAATCCCACACTGCAGTGCATGAAAACATAAAAGTAAAACATTTGGCATGTTAAAGTATACACATTTGTTCAGAGCTCATTTAAAAAACAACAACAGCTGCTTTCTGAAGAAAACACCAATGGAAATATTTTAACTGTATATCGTGAAAGTGTGACTGACAAATGTTTATTATTATTTTCATTTATTATATATATTTTTTTAAAATCTTTGTTCCGTCAGCTTTGTGTTACCGCTATCTGCAGCTCTGGTAACTATTGTAACATTAAAATGTACACCAGAAAGAGATTCTATAGTTTGACGGATATGCTGTTCTGTGCTGCTTTTGTTAAACTAACAGAAGACAAATGAATCATCATGTGGTTATGGTTATTACTGTTGACCATTAATTACTTCTGCAAAATCCATATACAAGCTTTTATTACAGTTCTTCAGTTTACTACATCCTTATTAACCAAATTAATGTAAACAGTCAAACCAGAAAAGATGTTATATTAGATATGTTCAAATTCTTGCCTTTCAGTGACAGGCTGTTCATAACAATGATAAATAGTGTTTGTAAATAACTAATACAGAAACAGAACAAGAACAAACCCTACACTGGCAATTAGATACTCAGATATTTGTAAAGTTTTAGAGTGGTACATCTCAAGTTTAATGATATGGAATTTACATTATAATAATGGAGGCAAGAATATCTATTCCTTCTGGTATGCTACCTTCCAAAAGAAATGGAAACCAACAGGAGATTATGGAAGGGTTTTGTTTGATTTCAATAAGTACAGAACATATGGTAAAGAAATGAAAAAAATAAGTTGAAGGCAGCAAATAGCACACAATAAAAAATAAAGCAATTTCACTCTGATATTAAGCAACTGCTGTTAAAAGTTGTCTTGCTGCGTTAATGCAGTTTAATGCCACCTTGGAGAAATAAAAAAAAACAACCAACCCCATTCATCATCACTGCAGCAGTCTGTCTATTGACAGCTAAAGGAAGGCCAAAACAGGTACCTGGGGCATAATGCACTTGTTTGCTGGTGGAACAAACAAAAGCTCAAAATGAGTTAATAATTTAAAAATACAAATACCACACTGTACATTGGGCATTATATATATATATATATATATATATATATATATATATATATATATATATATATATATATATATATATATATATATATATATATATATATATATATATATAATAAAAAACAAGAAAAAAAACACAAATTAAAAATAATATAACAATAATATAAGAATATGCAAAAAAACATCCCTCCCTATTGTACTCAGAATATGCGAAAAACATCCCTCCCTATTGTGGTTTGAAAATGTACAATTTTGCAGGACTATGTGCGTGTTATGAAGACATTCAAAAATCACCATTTACATAGACCAACATTTCTGAAAAACTGTTAAAAGCTTAACATGAACTTTTGGAAATCTCAGGTCTATTTTTATATGCTATCTTTGTTTCACAGCTATTAGAGTTATGGAAGACATTCCTAAATGCAGCTTAGCTAACACTGCTGGAAAATAAAATAATAAGGACATGATTGAAAATTTGTAAGAAGCCAACTACATTTTTTCACCTCAATAACCCAAAAATGAAACTAATGTAGTAATGCAGACTTAAAAAATGCACGGAGACTAAAAGCACATTGGAAAGGGGTCAATGGTTGATTTAAAGAAAACCTCAGGTGGACTACTGTAGTCTACATTTTACAGGTATAAAAAGTAGACAATTTATTTCAGCAAAGGTTACTTGCTTAGCAAGCCTTTTGGCCTGCTGCATTGGACTCATAGTTTAGAGTTCTATATCAGATTTTTCTATATACAAGCTTTACTAAGGCATGGTCACTATAAAATGGGGAAGATTTTGTTCCTTTAAGAGCCCTCCCAGATTTTCTGAACAGGAAATACTGCACCATATGTAGATAAGGAATATGTACAGTACCAGTTACAAAAAGTGAACTGATTGAAAATGCCCTCACTCACTTATTACTACACTAGCATGTTACTGTAACAAAGTCCAATTATTTAAATTGACAATGAATGGGAAACATAGCTGAAGATACATATGGCCTAAACTAATTTAATACAAAACAAATACAACTGTAACCAAATATCCACAGTAGGACCATAACAGGATCCAGTCGTACAGTGCAAGCCATCAACATGTATAAGAAAGATAGCATTTCCAAACAGTAAGCTCTTTAACAGAGACTTACTTCTCAACCTTCTGGCCAAAGCACAGTTTATTTATATATATATATATTAAAAAAAAAAAAAAAAAATCAGCTGCTAAACTTGAAAGGCAATTAAAAACAACAAAATAACTCGAGGCATTTAGAAAAACACTTTGCAGCACAAAAGCAGCAGTAAGGCCACAACAAATTCAAATATCGGTCTCAAACTCCTTATATGGAGCACACTGTTCATCACTCTGGCTTTCGAAGATAGGGGATTAGGTCTATACAATAACTCAGACATTGGGAAGACAGGGTGGTTAGAAAACAGGTGAACAAATATTAACAGCAGCACTTTGACAGCACTGCACAGAGCATTCAAAAATACATATTTGGTTAATTTTGCCTTTAAATTTGTTTATATGGGTCACATGCATTTAAAATACTGGATTACATAATTTCAGGAAAACTAAATTAAATGTTAAATCCTTTAAGAATTGTTTAACATTAGGCAAATAATGCAAATGAACCATATAACTTGTTTGAGCTTGGCATGGCATGGCCTAAGGTGACAATTGCTAACACGAATACTTTGTTTGCCACATGTCTCAACTCAGATAAAGACAGAACCTTCACACATAAAGCCTAGGGGGGATAAAAGTGGAAGAGCTAGATGGAACACTGCTGCTCCAATGCACAATGATTAAAGAAAGAAAAAAAAAACAGGAACAGTTTAAAAGGTTAGCGTACAGCATGTATTGCAGGCAAGGCAGAGGCATTGCTTAAAGCTTTTTTATAGACTTCATATAACTGAAAAAATAGGCCTTCTGAGGTTCTACTATAATGAAATGAACACAACTTCGGTTTTGTAAAGTCACAAGATTTTCGTTTAAAAAACAAAAAAGCAGTTCCAGTTCGAGACCAAAATACAGGTTTTACTGGAAGAGTAAGGTAGCTATAATATACAAGCAAGTTCTGGCTTGGAACCTGGATATACTTCCGAGCCAAAACTCAGAGGAAAAATATAAACTATTTGGTAACAAAAGTGTACTATATGTTTAATACAAAAAAAAGGTATGGTGAAAATGTACCTTTACTAAAGCTTATACAAGATCCTTGGTCCATAAAAACTATGTTATCATGTTTTATATGCTTTCTTCTACTTTGCTGAACCTCCAATCGCACCCACATTTATACATCTTGCCCCTTTACAAAAAACTGAAAAATAGACTTTTTTTTAATTAAAGTTTTATACATGGCTGATGTATCTTGTGGTTTCTCGTTTTTTTTTACCCTTTATTTGATCTAGGCTCCCATCACTTCACTTATGCTTTCAGATCAAAACAGGTTTGTCCCTATGAAACCACAATGGGTGTTGAAGATTACAGTTGTTTTTTTTCTTCTTTTTTCTTTATGTAGCACTTAAGTCAGTTTAAAGTCTTTTGTTTCAGTTGGTAGGTTAAGATACTACCGTTGCTGCTGAAGATGTGACATTGGTAGAATTTGTGGTGAGAGTTGTGTAACTTCCCTCACTATTTGTGTTGGGTTCACTTGATGCCATCAGGCTTGAGTTTGCTCGGAGGATGGCCCCAGCAGCATTGCAGTGTGGTCTGGGCCCTGGCTCTGGTGTGTAAGTGAAAGTAAGGCTGGTGGAGTAGATAATCCCATCGTTTCGAACCAAAGTGACAGGGACCTGAACTGGCTGCCGAACCCACCGCCAGCCCTCGCGGAATGCAGAAATATCTGGCACGACGCACAGCATGCTCTCTGCACACCTGTAAGAAATGTAAATATAAGACCTCAGGACAACATAGGTTTTTAAATGTCATACAGTATCTTCATATGTTCTCATGCCAAGTTGGTTCAATACTGTGTACAGAGCACACTGATCATCATTAACCACAAACGATTTATGGTGGGCAAGTTTCGATGATCTGCTAGAGTTGCACCCGCAGTTGCCAGGAAAGCTTCCCCTCACAGCTCTGTGACAGCACCTCAACCTTGAGCTGAACAGTCCTGCCCTGGCTGTTTCTCAAGAATGCTGAATTGCATGGTGTGTAAACCGGGTGCTTAGTTAACACCAGCAAATTATTTAAGCCTGCACTGCCACATAGGCTGCCTGCAAGTCAATTTTAATCTTGATGGGCAAGATAGCAGATCGGACAAAATCTGCACTAGTGGTGCAATGGTTATGATTTTCCCAAACCGAACAGAAACTTACATTCCTACGTTCCCTCTAACATTTAGTTAGCCACTGTGGCTAAAGCAACTTAACATTTTTTGTCACACCGGAAAAAGCCACTTAACAATATTGTAAACAACTTAAAACATACTGTTTCACAAGGCAAAAAGACGTGTATTGTATTTGAAAACACATAGATTTTTAAATGCCAGACCCTACCCTTTACAATACACATAAATAGTATATTTAAAGTGCACTATAACTCTGATTCCCATTTAATAAATGCCAAACTTAGTCCCACATGAAAAAACGTCATTACAGATTTCCTAAATTCTGAATAGGTTTGCAGAGATATTCATGCACCTTTACATAATTTTGACTGTGATGTAGTTTTCTTTCCACTGCAGGACAGTGCTAGTGTATGTTAATATTAATGCCTACCTGACCAACCGCAGCTCTAGTTACACAAGCTTGTACTAATGTGATTAATAATATTAGTAAGATTGTACAGCCACTACTGTGTTTAAAAAACTGATTTTTTTTTACCGTGTTCTTTCACCTGGGACTACTGACAGTAATATTGCACCGATTCTAACATTAAAACTCAATATATTATAATGAGACAAATCCTTCTTTTTAAAATAATAAATGTGTTTTTTTTTCTTAAATTGTTCCTCTTTCGAATCCACTCTTTTACTATTTCCAAAATGTATTTCAACACATTAACAAGATAGCAAACAACTAAAAAAAAATAAATAACTATTTCTGGCTTGCCGTCTGTGAAAATATTCTTTCAAGACCAGACTGTATGTTTGAAACCATGCCTGCTTCACCTCCCTGTGACTATCACGGTCATATTTTAGTTGTGTGTACATGGTTGGTATCAATTAATTAAGTGATTAATTTGTTGCTAAATCGGGAGATGGTCACCTGCATATAAGCCTGCAGTTCTCTCTGCTCTGGGTGGGTTGTTCAGAGGAGAGAACGGAGCGAGAGAAAAGAGAGGAGAAAGAAACAAGAAGGAAACGAAACAGAAAGTAAAGTAAAAAATAATCTAGGCACAGTGAAGGCGATTTGTCCAGTCTGACCTGGATAATTTGTTTGGTGTTTTGTGTTCGTGAGTTTTGTTTTTGTTAAAACCTTTATTTTTTGCTCTGTGGAGCAGTGTTTTTGTTTAAATATTGATTTTATTTCTGTTATTTAAATAAACGGCGCACACCGCGCCTATTGCATCTGGCCTGACGTCACCACTTAGCCATCCTGTCACGTGGTGTCCAGTGTAGGATCACCAGCACCTCCCTTACTCAGGCCGGAAAGGGTACTGCAGTTTGGTTTTTTTTAGTTTTTGTAGGAACAAAATGGGAAGGAGAAGCTGCAGGAAAACAGCAGCAGCAACAGCAGCAACAGCAACAGCAACAGCTTCCACCAGAGGGGACGTCGGCCAGGTCTATGTGGTAGACGAGTGGTGCCCTGATTGTGGGGAGTTTGGGCACACAGTGGCCATCTGCCCCACCCAATACCAGGGAGAGGAGTGGGCTGCCCAAACAAGCCAGGACCAGGCACCCCGGGGAAGACCCCAGAAGCAGGAAATATCAGCTGCGGCCGAAAAACAGGAGAGCAGCTGGGATGCCATCCCCCGAGAGGTCATGTACAACTGCTGGTGCCCCATCTGCGGAGAGCGGGGGCATTCTCCACTCAACTGCCCACTCCTACCAGAGGGGCGCCTGCTACGCCCATTCCTACCAGCAGAGGAAGAGTGTCTGCTGGTTTCGCTTCCACCACCCACAGCAGAGAAGGTAGAGCTGCTGTGCCCACCGCCGCCAGCAGAGGGAGAGTGTCTGCTGGTCCCGCCTCCGCCAGCAGAGGGAGCGTGCCTGCTGGTCCCCCCGCTGCAGCCAAAAGGGGAGGAGCCCCTGCCGCCTTCGCCGCCAGAAGGGGAGGAGCCCCTGCCTCCTCTCCCACCACCACCTGGAGGAGAGGAGCAGGAGCTGCCTCTGCCTCCACCTTCACCAGGGGGAGAAATGGAGCTCCCTCTGCCGCCTTCATGGCCAGGAGCTCCCCTATCGCTGTCGCCTCCCGAGGGTCCGCTGCTTCCATCACCTGGGGTCGCCAGCTCTGCCTTGCCTGGGGATGCCGGCGCATCACCGCCCAGGGATGCCTGCCTTGCTGTGCTCAGGGATGCCACGCCTGCTCTGCTCAGGGATGCCACGCCTGCTCCGCTCAGAGATGACACGCCCGCATCGCCTGGGGTTGTCTGCTGCTCCGCATCGCCTGGGAGAGCTATTTCTTTTTTGTCTCCTAGGGTTGCTGATGGTCCCGCTTCGCCTGGGGTCGCTGCCGGCTCTGCTTTGCCTGGGGTCGCTGCCGGCTCTGCTTCGCCTGGGGTCGCTGCCGGCTCTGCTTCGCCTGGGGTCGCTGCCAGTCCTGCGTGGCAGCAGGAAATTGTGTGGCTGGAGCTCCACAAAGGGGAGCTGCCGGCCATGAAGACAGGTGGGGAGGTCAGGAGACCAGCTTCCCCCGCAGCAGTTTCGCTGCAGGAGATTGTGTGGCCGGAGCCCCAAAAAGGGGCCAAGTGTGCATTGCACAAGGGGGGAATATGTGGCAGGGCGAGGAGCCCTGCACATAAAAAGGGGGCAGGGCTTTGCCCTGCCATAAATGTAATGTTTATTTTTAGAATGGGGTACCCCTCCGCCCCTGTGCAATTTATTATTTTGTATTTGTTTTGTTATTATTATTATTATTATTTTTATTATTATTATTGTTATGATTTATTTATTTATAAATATGACGTCGTAGCTGTGTTGTTTTGTTATTGTTTTATAAATGTGACGGCAAAGAGCCATAGGTTTTGTTTGGCAACTTAAAAACCTTGTGTAGAAGGTGGCCATCTCCCGAATTAATTAAGTGATTAATTTGTTGCTAATCGGGAGATGGTCACCTGCATATAAGCCTGCAGTTCTCCCTGCTCGAGGTGGGTTGTTCAGAGGAGAGAATGGAGCGAGAGAAAGAGAGGCGAAAGAAACGAGAAGGAAACTAAACAGAAAGTAAAGTAAAAAATAATCTAGGAAAAGTGAAGACGATTTGCTCAGCCTGACCTGGACCTTTATTTTTGCTCTGTGAGCAGTCTTTTTGTTTAAATATTTATTTTATTTCTGTTATTTAAATAAACGGCGCACGCCGCGTCTTTTGCCCTCCAGTACTGCCTGTGTGTTTTCTTCCTGCATCTGGCCTGACGTCACCACTTTGCCATCCTATCTACCTGATTGATTCTGACAGCCCTCAGTAGGGTTTGTTGATAAAAGGTACTGATGCTACATGCACTGCAGGCATACCCTAACTTAAACCTTTTGTTAAAAAAGTGCATCGCATGAAGTAAAAATCTGAAGCTGGAAGTTTGAGGTTAAAAAAAGCAAACAAGCAAGATGTTACCTGTACATAGTTTCAGCTTCTACATCCCCAAACCAAACCCGAAGATTTGGTGTGAAATTCTGTCCTGTAAGTTCCAGCATGGCCACATCCCCACCTCCATTTAACTGTTTCAAAAAAATAAAAAATAAAGCTTAAGATATATACTGGTTTACAACCCCAAGAAATAAAGAATATCCTTTATCTACAGTTACTATACAGGGTCTTTAATGTTTAGCACTGCCAAAAGTAAAGTAAAACAAAAACACCAGATCCAGGATGACTTCTACAGACTGGCTGTTGATTTAGCTTAATCTTTGTTAAACAGCTAAATTTTGAAAGCAAGCAAAAGGATAGTTGCAAGTTTTTCTTAAGATTTGTAAGTCTGTTTCACCTGTAAGCTTTCTACAACAGGCACTGGAGTAACTGGTGAATGGACAGGTCCCATCCCCTCATAGAAGGTATATTCTGCCTTGTCTGTGCTGATGATTGTCCAAGAGGCTCCATCGTTTATCATTTCTTTGTTTGGTTCTTTTGGACATGGAGTGGCCTAAAAGACAAAACGTTATTACTACCATTTTCTTCTCCATTTAGAACAATGACAAGTGTAATTAATTTCATGCACAATATTCAATTATTCTGTCAAATGTAATTATTTGTGGATTATACGGATCTTCTGAGCTATGATAACTAGATAAAGAGATGCATTTCTTTTTATCATTGGTAGACATCATAACATTCATTGAGTAACTCATTTAAAAAAAGTAAAATGACGCCAATGTCACCATTGGATGGCCAAAATATTTTTCTATACGTCTGTCCTCATTTTCCAAAACCCTATTAAATATGTCTACAAGTTAAGAAAACGGCTCTGCAAGATGAAACCAGGAGGGTGACAGTCTCAATACCATACCCAGTTATAAACTCCCATCAAGAGAACAAGATGCCAGTTCTTACTACTTATTAAAAGGCTTTTCTTTTGTATTAAAGAATGTGACTTTGTGAGAATCAACATCTTAAATGAACTCAACAATGTGTAAGTCTCTTGATTTATTTTTATTTTTTTACTGACAGGATTGGTTATATATAAAATGTTTCAATAGTAGGGATATTTAGATTTTAAAATATGCACATATCACTTAAAATGGAATAGAAAGAAAAGTGTGACAAAAAGATTTGGAATGGTCCATTGTATGTTGTGCATAGAAAGTTGTTGCTAGCGCTTGGGTACCCTTGCAGTGTTTTCAGCTTTTAAATAAAAGGTACCATCAACCCAGTTTTCAAATACAGCATTTTAGTGATTGTCAGTGTTTTTAAGGCTTACCTGAAATTGGATTATTCTCTCCTGAGAAAGGCACAGGTACATTCTTTCTGTATCCTTCAAATAAAAAGCACACTTGTGGAGCTGCGATACTGGATCGTCTGCATCTAGCAATGCTGTTTGTTTATCCACTTTACGGATTATCTGAAAAAGTACACAGGACATTTTTTAATTACAAATACATTAAAAGATAAATGTCACATAGCATCAGCATCCAACTTTGATTAAACATTTGAAAGCACTGTAAAACCTTACAACAAATGTATTTTCATGGCTATCTGCAAAATAAAAGTGATTGATTCATCGATCCTATTTATTATGACATTTTGAAGATCACATTTTATTTTCTTTCAGTTATAATTGAGACCAACTGCAAAAAATACCAGGAGTTACCGTTTAGAGAAGCCCCACTATGTTTAATCAGAGAATACTAATAAAAAAAAATCAAAACAGATCAGTAGCAATCATTCCCTCCTGCTTTAACAAATAGTTTAACTATTTATCAGAATAATATAGGTGGATACAGGCAACAAAATAGATTTAACTAAACAGGGTTATCTAAATAGCTTCACTTCCTAAAATGCCAATTTACTTTAGTGTACTAAAGTGTAGGAAATTATTTCAAAATCGATGGTTGACACAAATTGTCTGTTTTCTTTCCCATTGTTCAATCCCTTCACTTCCCATTAAACTAGTCTCTAACTAAATACTAAAGCAGGAATTCTAGTTTCCACTTATGCTTGTTCTTAATGATTATATACAGTGCCTTGCAAAAGTATTCAGACCCCTGACCAATTCTCGCATATTACTGAATTACAAATGGTACATTGAAATTTTGTTCTGTTTGACATTTTATTTTAAAACACTGAAACTCAAAATCAATTATTGTAAGGTGACATTGGTTTTATGCTGGGAAATATTTTTAAGAAAAATAAAAAACTGAAATATCTTGCTTGCATAAGTATTCAACCCCCACACATTAATATTTGGTAGAGCCACCTTTCGCTGCAATAACAGCTTTAAGTCTTTTGGGGTAAGTATGTACCAGCTTTGCACACAATGTCGGAGTGATTTTGGCCCATTCTTCTTGGCAGATTTGCTCCAGGTTGTTCAGGTTGGTTGGACAACGCTTGTGGACCGCAATTTTCAAATACTGCCACAGATTCTCAATGGGATTGAGATCAGGACTTTGACTGGGCCACTGTAGGACATTCGCCTTTTTGTTCTTGAGCCACTCCAATGTTGCTTTGGCCTTGTGCTTGGGATCATTGTCCTGCTGAAAGGTGAATTTCCTCCCAAGCTTCAGTTTTAGCAGACTGAAGCAGGTTCTCTTGCAGTATTTCCCTGTATTTTGCTCCATCCATTCTTCCTTCAATTTTAACAAGATGCCCAGTCCCTGCTGATGAGAAGCATCCCCACAGCATGATGCTGTCACCACCATACTTCACTGTAGGGATGGTGTGTCTTGAGGCATGGGCAGTGTTAGGTTTGCGCCACACATAGCGCTTTGAGTTTTGGCCAAAAAGCTCTATCTTGGTCTCATCTGACCACAAAGCCTTTTCCCACATCGCAGCTGGGACACACTCATGCTTTCTGGCAAACTCCAGACGTGCTTTCAGATGGTACTTTTTGAGTAACAGCTTCTTTCTTGCCACCCTCCCATACAGGCCAGTGTTATGCAGAGCTCTTGATATGGTTGACTGGTGCACCATTACTCCACTCCCAGCCACTGAACTCTGTAGCTCCTTCAAAGTGATTGTTGGCCTCTCTGTGGCTTCTCTCACAAGTCTCCTTCTTGTTTGAGCGCTGAGTTTTGAGGGACGGCCTTTTCTTGGCAGTGCCTGGGTGGTGTGATGCAGCTTCCACTTCCTGATTATTGATCCAACTGTGCTCACTGGGATATCCAAACACTTGGATATTATTTTGTACCCTTTCCCTAATCTATGCATTTGTATTACTTTATCTCTAACTTCTGTAGAATGCTCTTTGGTCTTCATTTTCCTTCAGATTCACAGCCTGACCAATGATCCTTCAACAGTGGGGTTTTTATCCAGAAAATGTGACAGCAACTTTAATGGTTCGCAGGTGGAGGTCAATGGTAAGGTAATTGTGTCCTTGTTAGGGCAATTTCTTTCTTCGGTGTAAACTGGGAGCTTCCACAGCACAGGGGTTGAATACTTATGCAAGCAAGATATTTAAGTTTTTTATTTTTCTTAAAAATATTTCCCTACATAAAACCAATGTCACCTTACAATAATTGATTTTGAGTTTCAGTGTTTTAAAATAAAATATCAAACAGAACGAAATTTCAATGTACCATTTGTAATTCAGTAATATGAGAGAATTGGTCAGGGGTCTGAATACTTTTGCAAGGCACTATATATATATATATATATATATATATATATATATATATATATATATATATATATATATATATATATATATATATATATGTGTGTGTGTTTATATATGTTTTATATTTTTATTTTCTAGATAGCCTGCTTTTGCAACATCTTAAAATCTGTTTTAGATTATAAAAAGTTTACTATACCAGTCTGGGGAGTGCCATGCCAGTTACTGAACACACAAGTTTCACTGTCTGTCCATAATGAATATAGCCATCTCGTACTGTGAATTCTTCACCCTCGGATTCTTCGTCATCCACTGAAGTAAATAAATACATAAATGTTGCATATTCAATATAAGGACCAAATACTTTTTTTTTTAGTTTTTGGGGTGAATACCCATAAATAACTATTTTAATTCAAAATGTCCTTCATAATAAGATATGGGGAGAATGGTAGGATTTAAAATAATAGTAATGCAATAAATCCAGGTCAAGTTATTCAGCTTAAGTTACAGATTTGGGCCCCAAAAATACAAAAAACTAATGGCAGTTACACACCACAGCCCATGCCCGTGTATGTGTTTATAAAACTTTACATATTTGGCAAAATTGACATGTTATAATAAATCTTAAAATACACATTCATGTTTTTTATATGGCATTATTATAACTGTAAAATTACAAAGACACTTACAAAGATGGATGTAAAAGGCTCCCCACTGCTGTGAACTGGCATGGAAATTCCCTCCTTCTACGTGTAAATACCTCGTACTGACTGTCTGAGAACGAAGTCGATTGAACAATGCCACTTTCGTCCCTGATGCAATACATACTTAAGAAAAATAGAAGAAAAAAAATGTCTCCACAACCTGCATCAATTAAATATTAAATTATATTAAGGCCACAATATTCTACAGGTTCCTGAGCATCCAGTGACATTTATCCATGGAAATGTCAAACACATTTAAAAATCACTGACTTTGTACAAGAAAGGTATATGAACAATTTACAGAACCAACACAGATTCTTATCCATATAACTTATTAATCCCATTGCCACAATAACACTCCCAACAACCCCCCTCAAATCAAGAATCTTTCTCTCTCTCTCTCTCTCTCTCTCTCTTTCTTTCTTTCTCTCTCTCTCTCTCTCTCTCTCTCTCTCTCTCATTTTACTTCACAGAAAGATCTGACAATTCCAAAAAAAAAAAAAAGGGAAATTGTCAGATAAGGCCAACAGTGCGCCTTTACCTGACCCATGTTCTGACAAGGCTTTCCAGCACACACTGCTTAACTGGTGCAGTAGGTGGGTTCACACAACATGTGTAGTTACTACTGAGCAGGTGTGGTCTGGTTTAAACCAGAACAACCATGGTTGCTTTCATATTGTCACAGAATTATATGTGAATTTGAAAACCTAATTAGAATAGTTGGAATATTAACACATCTGGAGTGAGACCAGTAACAGAGTGGATTTGAAAAAGGAACAATTTAAAAAATAAATAAAAAACACTTATTATTTTAAAAAGAAGGATTCTTCCCTTTAGGGGTTCCACCATTGAAATGAGACAATAATATGTTACACAAGCACTTTCCAACTAATCAATCCATTAACTTTATAGATCTTTCTTATCCATTCATGACAGAGACTGTTTAAGAGAACTTTTGCATCCTCAGCAACCCACTGGTGACTACACATGTTGTGTGAAGTGAACCCAACTACTGTACCAGTTAAGCAGTGTGTGCTGGAAAGCCTTCTCAGAACATGGGTCAGGTAAGGGCGCAGTGGCGGCCTTACCTGACAATTTCCTGTCTTTTTCGGAATTGTAAACATAGTTTTTTGTGTTTAATGTCAATTATTGTTTCACTGGAAGGCTGATTTAAGATTGTAGATTGTAGTCCTCTCTGTATATCTTATAGGACCTTTTTGGTTTGCTATTTATTTTTTTATTTGTGGTGCACCTTAGTTTTTGTATAATACAAATTCTCTACTATTATAACAAACATTCCCAAGTAGGACCACTTTTCAGATACATTATACACATATACATAGACTTCTAATACATAAAACAAGCTATTATTAGGCTATTACATTTTGAACAATTTTTAAAAACATGAATAATTTAGTTACGTTTATATTAAGCTAGCTATCTGATTGATTATTAATAACAACAACATGATTAAATTGATAAATGTATTTATAGTTCTACCTTGATGTACATTGAGTCAAATGGCGTATTTAGGAGGAGAATGGCACATTTCCATACAATCGATTCAACCATTTCATCGCTTAATGTAAACAAGATAATAGCCTAATAATCATGAACAGGATCTCCCAGATACTTGTAACTCCGTTAACTAGGGATTACAACATGTAAACAAATCGCTGGGGTAAATCACATTCAAATGCAGCTACCCTAGTGTATTCACAACTATATCGTATGTATTGTGCGTCACAGTTCACACGGAAGGAGGGTTCAGAACATAAATGATCAGTCAAACGCTGCAAATACATAATTGTTGTGAGCAATTTATTCATGATTTTTGTATTCGGAACATTTGGTAATATTAATTATCCTGCACATTATATTGTTTGCAATACATTATCATAGACAATATATTAGTGTTAAGAATATATATCTTTATGCTTATGTTTTAAAGTGTATATAATGCTTATAAACTGACACAGCACATTTAATTTGTTGCTACATCAACTTGTGGAGTCCCCATTGGAAATAGCGCTGTACATCATGGTACTTTATCTGGGGTTTAGCTTCTCAGACAGGTCAAAAGCATTTAAAAAAATAAATAAGTTGTAAAAAATTAGCAAAAATTAAACTGAGCGAAGAAAACTTAAATAGTATGGTTTTTAAACATGCAGCTGTTTTTTTAGTTATTTTAGTGGAAAAAAAAACAAAAAAACAGACTAATTTGTCAAAACAAATTTTTACGCGATTCTGTAACTTAAATACTACATTCTCCGTCACAGGGACAAAGAGCATATGAAATGCCGTCCCGATTGGTTTTGAAATGGCCATTTTTTATTTTTTTTCCCACCCCCCTACATATAGTACAGTATGAATAACCTATTTTAGGCATAATAGTACCACCTCAATGATATTGCAAGCACATAAATTTCACCCATAAAACACAATATAAAAATAGTCTAATACTGCATATTTACATTAAGGCTGTATTCACACTGGGTCCTTTTCAAACTGACTCTGCCTGGTTCATTTAATTTCAAACAATGTATCTGCTTGCTGTTCACACTGCGAGCAAAGGGACCGAATTCATTTGGATGCAAGCTAAAGTTTATTTTTTTCAGGATCGAATTCGATTGTGTTCACAATGCAGTTTTCAAGCGCACTCGGCTCATTTATATGGTCTGTGAACCGGATGCTTACTATACCCTGCAAGGCATATTAAAAGATGGCAGCTATTGATGTATTGGCATTGCTCCGGTTTTTAATATAGCATGTTTTAGATTCTTACATATTGCTGTGTAAGAAACCACTGGGGGAACACTTCACTAATTTAAATACATTTCTTGAATGCCTACAGTAGGAGAATAATGCAATTCTGCATTTCGCTTGGATTTTGGTGTCTGACCAAATTTCTATCAGAGCTTCAGTTTCTTGCACTGTCCATGTAGTTTAGGGTTACCAGATTTTCAGTGAAAAACTGGGACTTTTTTTTTCTTTTTTCAATTCACTGACGCCGTAGCAACTCTGAAGACGTTAAAATAACAGTATATAATAATACAATGATAGTTTACAAATTAAACACCGGGTGAATTTATTGCAGATCATAACAATTTATTATTTTCTTTACATTGTCATCTTGTCAAAACATGTTAACTGTACAAAAAGCCAGATTAAAAAAAAACAAAACCCAAAAAACAGATCACCTATTACCATTTAAACATGTGATATACACAATCAGAATGATTAAACACATAATCCAGAAGATTGTTTATTTTATTTTTGGATGGTGCTAACACACAACCTACATTACTCTGTTATTAACTTGCTGAGCACAACGATACAGTTTTGTACTTAAAATAAATAAATAAATACATAAATAAATAAACAAATACAATAATGATAATAATAAATAATAATAATAATAATAATAATAATAATAATAATAATCGAAAGCTAAACTGGGACGATTAAAATTTAGCTTTTTCCGACCGGGACAAAAAATTAATGCTGAAAACTGAGACAATCCCAGTCTCTCTCCCCCCCCCCCGAGATATCTGGTAACCTTAATGTAGTCCCCAATAAATTTAGTTTTTTGCTCTACTTGTTTCCTCAGAATATGAACTAAACTACACTCAAAATGTTTACTTTTGAGGCAGGTTACCTTGTATAGTTTGTTTCTTATGTGCAAGAGCTGAGTCCAACAGTTGTTCACATTGAGGTTTAGCAAGCGAACCAGACTGTGCGTTTGCCAAACGGACCGAGATCACCTCTTCAGGTGGACTCGGTAAGGTTTGTTTCCCAAGCGGACTTTGTTGTTCTCACTTCACACCAAACGTATCGAGTGCGGACCAAACCCTCTAACAGACCCAGTGTGAACACAGCTTTAGGATCTGTGTTTATTTTGCTTATGAAATCACTGTAAACAATCACATTTTTTAGCTAAACAATTTAGTTTGAATGCTTAAGAGAAAAGCCTTCAATAGTACAATAATTTAAATAAAAATGTAGATGTATTTAACTATATTTAGTTTTACAAATGATACATAGTGTATACGGAAATAAATGTACAAACATGTATGTATTTGTAAATAAAAAAAGTTAGAACCATTAGAAATAGTTATTTGAACCAAGGTTTTTCATAAAAAGAATACTTACAGTCTGCATTTTTCAAGGACTGCTTCTTTTTGGAAGGTTTGGAGATGACTTTAATCCGTTTACTGAGGAATACGCCAATGTCATCACTATTACCATAAAACATTTTTACAGACAACATGAAGTGCTTTCTCTTGTCGGAGTCAGATATGTACAAAGTTTTGGCTGTGCAATAATTCTGATGGAAAACAGAAAAAAGGTACTTACTTCAACAGGGTGTAGTTGTATGATGGTTTAAAGTAAGTTAAATTGTAAGTAAAAGCATCAGCAATAACAATACACATACAGCAAACAGTAACAAGGTAGGACCCTTGTGTAAACTATGTGGTGAAAATAAGTCAATCAAATTAACCTTACTTAGTAGTGGGAGTTGAGTTTTCATTCCATTTAAATATTCATTAATTCTTAATTGATAAAAAATGCATCTGGAAATTGTCCCATCATTATCCTTTAATGCAGTTATGCATATGTTAGACAACACTATCAGCTTTGAATTTTTTAAGAAAGCTGTATTAGATCTACCTTTCCTTCCAAATTTAACTGCTGCATTTCTTGGTCACTGTTACCAATTCCAATGAATGCACATGGCTGAGATTCCTGTTCAGAGCAGCCATCTCGCTCCATTTGTTCTTTCTTTTTCTTCCACCCACTTCCCATAAGGTATACACAAGGGGGAGGACAGAAAAACCTACAATGCAGAAGGTTATTAAGATGCATTGTAGAGAAACTAATTTAACAATTTCATCCATTGTTCTCAGTGATTATCCTCTAACACCACACCAAGACATACTGTGCATCCACAGGAAGTGGAATACGATCTCAAAATGCACAGGTCTGTCAAAATCAGACAATAACTTGACAGTACTGTCACCTCCATTTACAGTATAATATAATAGCGTCTTGTAACAAAGCAAAGTTTTATTAAATTCAATAAGTTTCATCACAAATGTAATGTTCATGACACTCAAAATGTATTGGACATACTCGTGGGACCTCGACTACATATGCACGATGTTTGCAATACATCCTTATAAATGAAAATAAGAATCAAATGTGCATCACAACTGATATATTTCAGGGCAGAAGTAGTGAACTGCAGTACTAATTTATACTCCATGAACAGGGTGAAATTTATACATTTTCACCTGCAGATGGCAGAATTTGACAGGGTATTGGAATATGTTACAGAAAATGATGTTCATTCATGACACCCATTGTGCTCTACAGGAGTCTGTATTGGATATTGATTATACCAGCTAGTTATTTTATCATTTACCTGTATCCCAAAGAAATCATTACATAAATATTACATTTGGCGATAGTGGTGGTGAAAGCCATTTCCTACCAATATATTTTACTACCTCAGGACAAAATGTTATGAGCTACAGCAAGTATAGTTATTTTTGTTATTTATTTTTCAAAAATCAAGAATCTGATTTCATTGTTGCAACTACCTACCAAACGTGTGGCTGTGTTTTTGAAACCCCCATACACATTGATACTTTAAATAATAAACTAATACTCTTAATTAAACTAGAAAAATGTATTTTGGTTGGTGAAAACTAGTTTAATGTCTAGTTTCACATCCTAACACCCCCCCAAAAAGATAGCAGAAAAGGAGAAGCTGTTTTAGGTCATTAATTGTAAATCACAGAAAATTCTTCTGGTTTATGAGACACATTTGTACCTCATGGCTAAGCTAACGAAGGCAGACGTCTCAGAGGTGGGGAATACAGTATTAACTTTTATTTGGTAGTGGAAATATTTAGGTCCTCGATAAAACAAAAATGTGTAATTCAGAACTCCTAATCTAAGCGCTAACGCATACACTACAGCTTATAAATGTTTCTCCTGTACATGATCTACATATCCCATTTGTATATCTATAACAAAAAGGCTCTCAACCTGTACATGTGTTATAAACCGGATTATTGCATGTACAAAAAAACCCAAAACAAAACAACCTAAACAATGAAAAACAAAATCGTCACAGCACCAGTTACTATACAAAAAGGTGATTCTCAATCCAAAAAACAAATGACTTGGCACCTGTCTAGGCAAAGTTTATCAGTAACAGTGATCTCTGTATTGCCTCTAGTGCAGTACTGATCACTTACATGGCCCATGGTGGGAGTAGTGGTTAGGGCAGCAGTGTGGAGTAGTGGTTAGGGCTCTGGACTCTTGACCGGAGGGTTGTGGGTTCAATCCCAGGTGGGGGAAACTGCTGCTGTACCCTTGAGCAAGGTACTTTACCTAGATTGCTCCAGTAAAAACCCAACTGTATAAATCGGTAATTGTGTGTAAAAATAATGTGATATCTTGTAACAATTGTAAGTCGCCCTGGATAACGGCGTCGGCTAAGAAATAAATAATAAATGGTGGCAACCTTTAAATTAAGCAGCAGAATAAATATGGTCACATAAGTAATACCGACTTCTCTAGTATTTTCTGTAGCTAATTTCTTTGTATTATAAGCTGTAGATGCAATGATTTCATGCCAATGAGACTACAGTATGTCATTGCAATTGAAATAGATCCTCTTCAATTGTTATGGTGCACAAAATGCCATTTTCTTCAGCTATTTGATGCCCACAGACCCCTTAATTGAATGCAGTCACCCATAAATATACCATAAGCAACAATGTAAAATGCTAAACTTGGGGTACAAGACCATTAGTAAAGTAGTCAATATTCAAACACAATGTAGTTGTGACATATGCTCAAATGTGTTTGGAACCATGTGCCACATAGAATCTTCTAAAAAAGCCATACCTGATATCTACTGGAAATCTATGCTTAATAATATTAACTGTTTAAACATTTGTCAGTCATTTATTGGAAAAAAAAAAACAAAAACACAGAAACGATGGAAAACTTTAATTAACATACTATATGCCATTTAGGATTTATATTGTATTTATTGTTTTAACGTTAAACCTTTAAAAAGTCTTAATATTTACATATAAGGTACAATAAGAAACTTAGCAGATTTTATTATTAGAAATCTGCTGCCTTTGGAGATCAAAGATTGTGGATCATAGCATAGTAAACATTAACAGTTTTGTTATCAAATTTAAGATACACAGGCAGCAGAAACTGGACCTCTTCTTTTAGTAACACAATGTCTTACCTTTTTTCATTTCCGTATGATTTTTGTGCAACTTTCGCATGAAGAATTAGTACTGTCTGATCACCCCGTTCCTTTAGATAATTCCGCATTGCTTCTCTAAAACAAACAAAACACATAAAAAAAATAATAATAAAAAAATTGAAATGGGAGATTTTGTGAATAAAAACTCAGCCCTGGTAGCATAATCTAAGGGGCAAGTCCCAGATCAAATGGTTTGTAAACATGACAGAATATGGAAATGTAAAAAAGGATTAGTATCACCGATACATCCAGAGGTTAAAAACAATGTAGCAGAGAAATTTAATTTCTACTGGCTACAACCAGTAAGCTTTGAGATAAGTACTGTAGTACAGTATACATATGTGTACCATCTATGAAAACCCTGTGTGTCAAAACCATGTGGTCTATATCATTTATATGTGCCATGCTGAAGTGAAAGAGTTCATTTTTAATGTACAATACTGGTAATGCACTTTTGAAATAAACAAATGTTATAGCATGGTATTTTTCAAACATGAAATCAGGTATTGCACTAGGTGAAATACATTTCTTGGTTTGCTTAACTACCCTTCCAGGAAGGCTGTTACTGCTTTACTTTCTTTGTCATTTTAGTGTTCTGGGGTAAAAGCATCTAACTGGCTGCAAAGCATGTCAGTCATTAGGGGAAACATTTGGTTGGTCACTTACAGGAAAGATGGCCCTCAAGGGACAATTTCACTCTTTGTGAAATGTTCCAGGAAATGCAAGGCAGTTTAAAGCATGACTTACAACAAGAGATTTATTTAATCTAGTGTATTGTCAGATATCATGATTTAATATCAAATAATTTCTCTTTCAAAACTATACATTTGAGACCTATAAAGTGTAGGGACATGCATGGAAGAAATTGATGGAACTATTTTGTTAGCAACAATTACTTTAATACAGTAGCTCCAATGGGTACTGTCTCTGTAACTTTAACAGTCACTGTGTTGAGGTCAGCTTTGCAAAACACACAATTAAATTCTGACAAACTCATGTTATCTTTGCTTTAACTCATCTCCTTTCTCTGGCTGGATTTTTTTTTTTTGTATACAGTGTTCCATCGCTATAAGGCTCTCAGTTATAATGCGCCTCAGATATAATGCTCCTACAGCACGTCCCCCAATTCCCTATACTAGTGATTCATGCAATATTTCTACAGTAAATACAGTACCAGTGTTGTTCAAACTATAAACAACTTCGCAGTCTAATTTCCGTTTCTGTCCCTTTTGATACAGTATCTGAAATGAAGAAAAGCTGTGCTGGCACTTTATAACACTTTATAATTTTTCAGCATTCATTTTATATCTAAATAAATATTAGGCGTGGATATCTTTCCTAATGTATTTGCTTTTTTTGCTGCAAGAGGAGCTGCGACTTTCTCCGGGAGAGGAGATGCTTCAGCCCCGCTCTGGCAGCCGAACCTGAAGCCAGCCCATTCCCTCTTCCCCTCTCCCGACCCGCTCTCCTTCTCGCAGTTGGTTTGCTTGTCTGTCGCTTCGAACTGAACTCCCGACCGCCGTTTAGCCAGGCTATTTATAGTTTAAACACTGCTAATTACAATGATCCACGAGTGGGAATCTTTTTTTTTTTGTAAAAAATAGCGTTGATTACATGGTGCTTTATGTATGGTTAATTCCCAGAAAGTTACATTTTTGCTTCACTATATGTGCATTATAGAGAGTTATTTTATTTTGTATTTTAGTCAGCTGTGTGTTATGTGTCCCGCGCCACACCCTACCCCCTCCCCCATTTATAATGCTCTTCGGTTATAACGCTCATATTGTATGTCCCCCCAGAGACCCACGTTATAGCGAGGGAGCACTGTACATTCTTAAACATTTTGAAAATTGGACAGATTTTATAGTTTAAAGCATTGTACATTTTTAGAACATTTTTGTATTTTTTCTCTTTTTTGTTGTCTTCCCTCATTGGAAACAGAGCAAAGCCAAATTAATCAGGGACAGTTAGTTGTCTTAAGAAACACCTCAACTCTCAAGCCAAAAGTAAGTCTGGCCCATATCCAAAAACACTGCTCAGCATTGGGCTGCTTTACCCATTAACCAGTGAACCAAACACTACTGTTACCTACAGCTGGCCACCATTGCTGGCAACAAAGGCACATTAAAACTAAACCCAATTACACAATGCCAGAAAATGAAGAGTAGTTAATCAAAAAAAAAAATAATAAAAAAAAAATACTGCAATGCACAAAAATTATCAATGAAGCGTAAGGGGGGGCGGGGGGATGCAGCCTTATAGATGTTAGATTATTCTTTGTTTTCCTAGTTTAAACTGATTTAATTTGCTTTAATGAAACACTAAAAACAGACATCTGTTATAGAGTCTTCAATAATGTGATCCTAGTGATGCCGGACCCCCACCGGTTCTGTGTATGAGCAGGGGTCACGCTACTCATTTTACATGATTACCAGCTGCTGAAAGGCTTTCCTAATCAACAAATTAATTGAATCGTCAGGCGGCAATACAAATTAACAGTGTGTATGTTTATATCCCCCCCAATCATCATTTAAGGTTCAAAAAGAGGTGCATGTACCACAGAAAAGTAGAGTGTGGAAAAGAAGTCATGACAGCACACACACACCAACTGACTTTCTAAATAGTTTAACTGTTTTTACTACAGTGCATGTTTTTGTTTATTAACAATAACATTTGATGTGGCTGCTGCCTACATTACCTGGAAAAATATATAATTATTTCTAAGAGTGGAGTGTGTAAGTTTGTATGTCTGTAAGCTGAAACTACCATACCGTTAGTAAATGTTAAACTGGAAAGCAAACAAGATTTGGTGAAAAGGTGTGTACTTGCAGGTATACATGTACTGTACTTGCTTTTTCTTACAATGTGTAAGAAACAGTCAACAATAAGTCATTTTACTATAAAATCGAACATAATTGTGAGGCACTGCACTTTAAAGATAAAACAAAACAAAACAAAAAAAAAAACTAATGAAGATCAAAATGTAAAAAAAGTTTCCTCTCTAAAAAAAACTACGCACCTATATCCATGTATGCGTGTGTTGTAATCTAGGTCACAGCTGGCTAGCGTTAAGTTTTGAAAATGGCTGCTATAACATTAAGCAATTAGAGTCATTAGCTTAATTTATTTAGTTACAAAGAGTAACCATGACCTTCAATGTTTCACAAGCAGGAAACAAATCTCTCTCATGAATCTAAAGCGCTGGCAAGACCAAAAGGAGGGACACTTCAGATGTGTCCTACTTACATTTCAAAGCTCAGTGGCAAAACAATTTGAATGAGTTAAGATTTTGCTTCTTTGTTTTGTTCTTTAAACTCAAACTCATTGCACATATTTCTCAAAGTAAAACCTTTAATGTATACAATTAAGTCTAATGGACAACAATTATAATTTCCAGTCACAAATACACTATTGTGTGGAACAAATTTTCATGTTTGAAGGAAATTTAACAGGAATAAAAGGTTTTCCATTTTGATTTGAAAATAAAAGAATAAGGCAGTTCTGGAATTCAAGTGCTATTGAACTGACCATTAAGAAAACTGTATGTAGATCATAGTTCAAATGTAAAGCTTTGTCAAAATCTGAGAACAGACTGAGACATGTCACACTAAATGTTCTAAAGCTATTTGCCCGTTAAGCCCATTCATTAGGCCAGATTACGTTTTTACCATTTCTCTACAGTAAACCTTCAGATAATGCCATTAACAGCACCTTGTAAAATCCCTGAATACTTATGTGATAAAAAAGGCTTTAAAATCAAGAATCATACCTCTTAATTGCAAAAAAATATATAACTTCCTAAAACCGTATTGTTTCCAGTCAGGCTCACCGACATGGTCTACCATCAAGAGACCCTTTCTCCAGACCATGGGAATGCAAGGAGAGCATACAAAAAAAATAAATTATAAAACCTGGGTGGATTCTAGGACTTTTGGTAGGGGAAAAAAATAAATAAAAAAAATCAGTCTTACCTGGTGAGGCGTTGCGGCTGAGGTCGCTCCCCAAACTTCCTGCAAGTAAACATGAAAGCAAAAAATAAATAGTCTATTTCAAATAATAACCATGCAGTTTCTGGGTAGGTGCATCAACTGAAGCAAGCATCGGTTTCACAATTAAAATTTAAGTTGGATGCAATTTATGGGTGAGTAATGTCCTTTACTGAAACCCCCACCCAGATTGTGCAAAAATAAATTACACTTTTTGAAATACAAATATAGATAATGTTGCCACATGCTTATTGTTTTGAACAACAAGTAAACACAAGTGTGTTTTCATTTGATTTCTATTATTTCAAAACATGCTAACAGATCTAATATATTTTTTACCGACTCATCCAAATTAATTCCTAAAAACTCAAATTCTTATTACCATAGTCAGGCATTTATTTTCTTGCAGAAGACAGAATTTAATTCCTTTGTGTGAATTATGGCAATGTTTCATCACAATAATGTATTAAGTGTCAATTAACTCGACCTCATTTCACAATAAGTCTTAACAGTCCATAAATAGCACTGGAATACTGTAGCCACAAAACACACTATTCTGGACACTGCAGTATGAACCTCTATGATTTTGAACCATACTAATGGACGACAGGAAACACACAGTACCTGGTCTACAGATTGTATGTTTTAAAAGCAGTAGATCAAATGTCTTGCAGTCATACTGTAGGCTACTTTTAATGGTATTCAAACAGAAAACAGTACTGTTAGGCAAATAAATTCACCTCACTAATGTAGCAGACAAACCACGGGGAGCAGTGCTGAAATAAAACAGATTACTTCAATTTGATCTATTACCATCTGCTTGTACAGTATTTCAAAAAAGTTACTGCCAGTAAAAAAATGAAAGGTTTAATGGTTACTCTGTAAATGAACTGTAACAGTACAATATGATATAAGTACAGATTTTATTTTCTTGCGCACTCTATTGCATCAGGCCCGCGAAGGGAGCGAACAGAGTCTGTCATACAAAGAGTGCAGGAGAAAGTACTCTCAACTTGATCAGAACATATAAGTTATTATATTAAAATAATCCAAATTCAGCTTTCTGTCTTCCATGTGTTGCATATCTTGAGTGTGCAGGTGTAGTGTGGCTTTTTGTTTTACTGCTCCGCCACTTTTATTTCTACACTTGTATTAAAATGAATGGCAAAAAGACGGGTTGGACAAAAACGTAATCTTCAGAGGTGTGCAATGTTTGAAAAAAAAAAAAAAAAAGAAGTTTTCCAAGGGACAAAATGCTAGAAAAATCTACTTGTCCTTCTTAAAAATGCACTTGCACCCTCCCCGTCGCACAAAACACACAAAAAAGTAGAATATAACTTGTAGGACTTTGGTTTTATTTAACAGCGAACGCAATCAATCATTTCGTGATTAACAGGGGCAGATCTAGCCGACGGGTTCACTAAATTCTTCAAGATACACATAAGGTTCCATGGTTGCCTGTGACCCCACCTCACCTCAACAAATGTATAACATGCTTTAAGGAAATATTCCTTTCAATGCAGTTTGGAACACATTTGCTAGTAAATTTAAGTAACATACTAACAGTACAACTATAATAAGCAATACTTGGGAGTTATTCAAATATAAAACTAGCTTCTACCTGTTTTTTTCCCCCCACTCTTTATCTATAATCTGAATTCAACTCCAGATGTACAGGTGTTTTAGTTTGTTGCATCACAGATACAAAATCATTGCCAACTATTACCGCCGCTTTGTGGAATTCAGATTTTTCTTGACATTCTTTCAGTTTTGTAACTGCTGAACCCCAGATTTTTAAAATGACTTGTACATAACCTGCAAGTTTTTTCTGCATTTTGTACTGTTTTCTACCAAAATGCACACAGTATTTACAGTTGGCTCCATCAAATTCTGCAAACACAAAATATGTTTTTTCTTTTGTTTATTTCTATTATATAGTAATTTTTTCTAAACAGTGTACAACATTTTACGCATGCATTACCTATTAAATGTTACCTCAAGTTCAATGTACAAATAAAACATGAATTTGTATAATTTGTTTTAGAAAAATCTATATTTGAATTGGTGTTCCGGTACTTTAAGATTTAGGACTACACCAATGTATGTAAGGTTAGTGGTACCGCCAGCATATTTAACTTCAGCCTTGCATAAACAACATACCGCAATGTTTGATGCTATACAGCCATCCTTTCTAGATTTTTTTAATTTTTTTTATAAGGAAATGATTCCACACGTGACTTTGCTTTGCAGAATTTAAGCAGCTCAAAATCTCAGTGTTCTTGTGCCATATTTTCTTTTGTGTTAGCACTGCTGCTGGCATTACGAGTTCTCGTGGGAAGTGATTATCTCGCGATAATCATTTTCCAGTAGACGTTTCCCTGAATCAGTTTAACCAAAAATACTGGTATTGTTGTTCAAATACCGGTTATTGTATTGCTTGATGAATAATCGCAATACACCGGGAATATCAGTATTTTGCGCACCACTATTATTTGCTAGTTTACAAATAACATAAATAATACCTTCAATTTAAAAGATTAGTCTGTGCATTACCAGAGGCTCTCTTGGCAGCCATTTCTGGGTTTCTTTGTAACCAACAGAAAGATCAGATTTTCCCACAGTTAGCCAATCAGAAGTGATAGGGGAGGGACGTAAACATGTTTTAAAATGTTTGTGTGTAGGTGCTAGACTTCCGCAATTCAGTTTTCAGAAACTTGTGTGGCTCTCTAAAAATAGCATGTCTTTCTAGCAACAGAACAAACATAGGAAAAATATACAAATAAAAACTACTTGTCCGACGGGCAAAGTATAACGCAAAACTTGTTGTTCGACACAAACCTTGTTGTCCCGGGGGTCGGGCGATACGAATTGCAATCCCATGAAGCTTTCACATATGTGGTGTAGTCGGCTGAACCTCACATGACTGATTAGTTGGTCATGCAAATAGAATCGGACATGCATTCTAAAATTTATATAAGTTGCATCTCCCTGTTGCAAATCAGTTTCAGTCACCAAGGGCAAACAATCTGATAGACTGAAAGACAGCTGATCGCACAGTAGGTGCTCGACTGGCAGGTGTTTCCCGATACAACACGAGGCTACAGAAATTAGGTTTCATAAGGTACAGTCCACAATCAATTAACTTACATAGCTTTTTTCCCCCTAAACAATCTTTTTCTAAACTTTATACATTGTGGAAACAGTTAATCTTCACATGGGTTCATCAATTAGCATTTATTAAAAACAGAAACAGGGAAATCCTGTACATACCTAATTCCTTGCTGTAAACAAGCCATTTCCGTTAATTTTCCCACATATCACACCCATTGTCACAATGTTTCTTTTTTTACACACTGGCCCCTTGCGGTTCTTCCAATTCGCTTCCTACAAGTTGCTCTTCCATTTTCTGCATTTTGTTTTTCATCATCCATTTCGGTTTAGTAATTTCCACATTCCTTTATTTTTGCTTCAAAAATAAATTGGTTATTATTTAGCAGTCATTTTAATGTTTCAGCCTCTCTAAGTGCTTAAAAGATGGAAAACCCACCCCTTCAACTCTCTGATTGGTTAAAAGTAGCGTCAAGACGTAACACAGCAACACAGCTGTCATGTGGTTCCAAGATTTATTTTCTTCCACCCAGCGTATGCAAGTGATCTAGTCTGCTAGCAGCGCAATCAATCATTAAATACCCACGATATCACAATATGTTCTGGATCCGGTATTTTGCGTGTCTGTGAAACAGCAGCTGTAATACCAGCCTTTTGTCCTAGGAGGTTAAAGAGTTATGGTGCGGTGTGTTTATTACAGGAAATATTTTCGATTTATCATTTGTTTAAGTAACTGAATACTTTTAAAAACAGACCGGTTATTGAACCAAGGCATCGATCCGGTACATTGATTTACCGTAATAACAACCCTGCCCTAAGTTGGCATGTTAAAAATTAAAAAAAAAAAACTAACGGTAAAAGTGGCCTGTACACCCACCCGTCATTGCCACCGGTGTCCCTCAGCACCAGCACATCTGATCTACATCCCATTCACAAACTTGCTCAGCGTCAGCTGGCCCGTTCAGTCACAGTTCAATTGAATTCTGTCTAAGCTCATCCTGCGAGAAAATGACTCTATCAATGTATTATTGTTGCCATTCTTTTTACTGTGCACCTCCCAGCACCAAGAAAGACATACTGTATCTTTGGTTAATGAAGGGCAAACAAAAGGATAGACGCGGTTAGGCTGAGCTCAATATGACTGCAGTTCCACGAATTTTGCGTGTTCACTGGCAGTGTCACTGTGTGATTTTTCCGTCTTGCGAGCACCATGCCAACTGAAAAATGTTTAAAAAGAAAGGAGGAAGAAGAGCTGTCTAAAGCGGCAGTGAAGGGTTCTAGGATTTACCTAATGTTAAGGTAAGAAATGGGTGCACAGCAATTTATCGACAATAACAACAACGTGAACTTACAGTTGTCAAGTACTGCAGAAATTGGTTGTGCCTTATGTTAAGAGCCACTTGCAGTTTGCATTCCACTGTTTGGATCATTTAGGTATCAAACAGCAGAGGGTTTTCATGCCATTGCTTTAGCAGCTGCAATTTAATTTATTTTCGATGCGTCGCTGTCTGCTATTACACATACATGTGAATATATTTCAAATAATGTAGACCTATATTTAAATTTCTTTTTTTTTTTAATTTACAGTTAATAAAAAAAACACATATAACGTATATCACATTACACACAATCATAGTCTATGATCATATATGGTATAAGGCAGGGGTCCCCAAACTTTTTTACCAAAGGACCATATACAAATTTGCACTCACCTTTCCGGGCCGGATGAAGAAAACGTTTACTGGAACCCTCAGTGTGATTTATGTGCTTGCTTTTCACTGACTAACTGGCCAAGGTCTGGTGTCATATTGGAGACAGCAATGCGCAGACCTGCATGCGGATGATCGTCAGATAGCTTTGATCGAAACCTTGATTTTGATATCCTTAAAAATCGTGAAAATGTCTGCAAGGTCCCTTGGAAAGTCTGTTTTCAAGGTTTTGCTATGTTTAAATGTAGCACAGGATGGAAAATGATCCAGCTTGCTTTCAGCTAGCTGCTTTTGAAAAAGTTGCAGCTTCATTTCGAATCCTTCCACATAACTAAGTCACATATAAGCTTCCCTTTGCCTTGCAACTTTGTATTGAGATCATTTATGTGCTGTGCTATGCCAGTGAAGAAAGCTAGTTTCCATATCCATTGGCTGTCAGAGAGTTCCTTGACAGGTCAGTCCTTTTCAGTTATGAAGATGTTAATTTCAGAGCGAAGCTCCAAAATCCTCTTGAGCACTCTGCCGCAACTGAGCTACCTGACTTCACTGTGGTACAGCATATCGTGGTACACTGTATCAATTTCTTCAAAATAACTTTGGAATTGCCTATGATTCAATCCTTGGGAATGGATGAAATTTACTGTTGATACTACGACTTTAATGACTTCCTCAAGGTTTAGTGCCTTTCCACAAAGAGACTGCTGATGGATAATGCAGTGTAGTCCTATTGGCTTCACTACATTCATTGTTTCTACGTGGCTGTGAATTCGACCCATCAGCCCGGCTTTTTTTTCCAGTCATATTCCTAGCCGTGTCAGTAGTTACGCACTTCAGCTGACCCCATTTTAAATGTATATATTTGAGAGTATTGCAGATTCCAAAAAATGTCCGCCCCTGTTCTTGTGCCCTTCATACATATTGAACGTTTCATCAATACCTCGAATGAACACAAGTAACTGAGCTGTGTCGACTATGTCATTGCTCTCATCCAAAGCAACAGGAAAAAAATCAACATTGTTGGCATTACATTGTAATTGTGATAACAATTTGCGCCCAGATCCTCCACTCTTCTGGTAACTGTGCTAGCTGACAGACTTACTGCATCAAACAGTTCTCGCTTTTCCAGACACATTTCTTCCACCACTTGCAGCATACACTGCTTGACGAATTCCTCTTCTGAAAAAGGTTTCTCGGCTGCTGCTAATAACTGTACAACTCGGTAGCTGGCACTGACGACGGCAACATTTTCATCAAATTTACTCAAAGATATTTTGCTGGGCTGCAAGGTTTTTCTTTTAAAAAAAATCAAGTTTTTCCTTCCTGAGTTCACTCGTATATTCAGTGTTTCATAATGCCTCCGTATGTTATATTCCTTAAAACAGCAATTGTTTCCCGACATCAAACAAATAATTTTGTCTTTGCTCAGGACACATAAGTATTCATGTTCATCAGTAGGAAAGCAACTTGTTTTTTCTCCAAAATAACAAAGGTTAATTATTTTTATGTCAAGGCCTATGTAAATGTGTTGTGTGACCGCGATAGTAACCCTGCGTTTATGTGTGTTAGTTTTCCCACAGCTGCTGAACGGAGCGTGATGCGAGAGCATGTTTGTTCACACTTTAGTTCAGTCAGAGCAATTATTTATAGAGATTTTCCACCGCATTAGCGGGCCAGTCATGAAAGTTGCGCGGGCTGTAGTTTGGAGACCCCTGGTATAAGGAGATCTGATTCTATGCTTCAAATTACATGCAATGCGATGATGCAATAGACATTCTAACTAACTCCATTCATGTCTTCAGTATATATAAATTACTAATTTATATAGACATTTCAATGACTGTTGCAGTTTCGTAATTTTGTGTTATTCCCCCCCCAAAACACCAATGCTAAAAATGAACACACAATAGGTAGATTATTAGTTTTGCTCAAATTCTTACACCAAAAAAACAAACAAAAAAAATACTGAGCAAGTAGCTAGGACATGGTTCAAGTAGCAGCTCCCTGCGTTATGAAACGAGTAGGAGAGATAACGTAATAGTGAATGCAACACAATCTTGAGAAGTGGATCGTTTTCTGTTTTCATTTATTTTTGTGTAATATATTCTCACTACCTTACGTAGTTCTGCTTTTTAACTAGTAAAACATATGTTTTCACGAAAGGGGTTAGTTAGAATGTGTATGCTTTAAAACAGCATACCTTTTTTTCCTGAATCAAGTGTCCAGCAATGCACCATAACAAAACTGTAAATTACTGATGAGCGATTATCACCTTTACAAGTCGATTCGATTATCGATTCGATATTTGAAAAATCCTGATTACGATTATTATTATTATTCTAATAACATAATTTTTAGGGGGAAAAAGTCACAAAAAGGATCCTGATTAAATGTTTGTTTTTTTAATTTTTAAATTTATTTTATTTCTAATTAAAAGCTACAATAAAACTTTAATAACTTTTTTCAACAGCACTTTCAAACCTACAAAAAAACATACAGTATGCATTATATTGAAGTCACTACTAAAGCAGTATAACCAATATATAAAACAATACCACTTCCCAGAAACCATTTTTAAATAAAGAAGAAAAGCACACACAATCTGACAAAGCACTCTCTTGCTCTCAACTGCCTGAAACCTTCTCTTAAGCTCTTTTGAATCTACCAAGTAAGATTTTGGTAGTTTCAAATGTGTCATCGTAACAAAGAAGTCCCAAGTCCCATGCAAGTTCATAACCCCATACTGTTACTTTTTCCTCTAGATCAATCCTAAGAGAATGCAAAGTTGAAGAAATAGCCAGTTTGGACAGAACTATGTGGCACTTTAGCCTCACCAAAGTGGCCATAAGCAATGCCTGAATGCATGACAAATACAACATCAAAAATCTGCCAAAAATCTAAAATCCCCGGATACAATCATATTTTGCTTTATGCTTGTAGATCATCAACAACTATCCAAACATATCTTTGGGTGATTTTTTGGAGTACCCCCACGCAAGTTATTACAGCCTAAACTTGCTACAAATAGCAAAGATTCAAATTTCAAAGGGGGTTTAATGACCAGTGGTGGGACTTGAAACCAAAAGTTTTTCCCAGAATTTGGAAGACTGGTTCCTAAGGTTCTTACAGCAATACTTACATTTTAGGACGCACATCCCCTACAGGGTAAAGGGTTAAGCTGAAGTTCGAATAAAACTCGTCAGTTGCCCCTCGTCTGGCAATTTGCCAGAAGTGAGTAGGGTGCCCTAGTATTATTTTTGAAAAGCCCTATTCCATACGAGTAGAACGAGGTGCTACACATGATGGTAGCATGTAAATTGCACCCAGGGTGATTTTTCTGGTCAAGGTCCCTTTCTCACTTTAGGTTGACCTTTGCAAGGACACAGGTCGAAGGGGAAACTTTAAAAAAAAATAATGGCTATCATTTCTGAACTCAGTGTGTCTGAAAACCCCCAGGTGAATTTTTCTAGGAAAATCTGAGACAGAAGGGCAATGAAACGTCCCTTTTCTGGTTGAGTTGGCGTGGAATGACCCTATAGCTTCTGAGATGTGTTAGGCATCTGCCCTCTCCACAGACTGTGACCGTGCTATCGGTTGAACCATCTGACATCACTGACAGGAACTCTGTACCTTTTATTTTCTCTTGCAGCTCAGCAATGTAGTGCATAAATACTCTTGCTTGTTTGTCATTCCTAGATTTAGCCCGCTCTGTTCATCAACCCTATATTATTAAAAATAATTTTGCCACACTTTCTGACTAAGGATCTGCTAAGCATTAACTTACTATGTTTTTTCAAGCTTTAAAACAAGTCAGTTCAAGCTACAATTAATTCCAGTAAATAGTAAATTCACTAAAATGAATCAAATACTAAATAAGAGTTTACTTTATTTAACATGGTTGCATTATAGTTTACTAGCAATCATTTTAATCCCTTTTTCAGAGTTTGTAGCACATTATTATTATTATTATTATATTTAAAAAAAAATCTTGTTAGCACAGTAATAACAACAACACCAACAACAACAACAACGTGTTGGACCTGGGGCACTTCATAATATACAAAGTGTTTAAAACAGCAGTCGCTGTATTAAAATTAACTTCACCGATTACACTTTCAGTAAGGTTAAAATACTCACAAGTTGACTGCATTTGTTCAGCAATTGATACCCATGCGTTCTCCTTTTTCATCTGACCTTTATAATCAGCTCTATCGACTGCATATACGCAGGGATAAACTGAGCAGCTTCTCGTCAAACAACCGGTCATCCATTTTGGAGTTGTAATAACTATAGCGACAAGGTCAAAGTTCAATTGATTTTAAGCTATTCAAGCTATTTTATCATGTATACTTGCATGCCTTTGGTATGTCATAGAATAAAGCAAAGAAGCTGTGAAAAGAGATGAATTATTGCTTATTCTACAAAGATATTCTAAAACCGCCTGGACACATTTGTTGGTACACCTTAGAAAAGATAATAAATAATTGGATTATAGTGATATTTCAAACTAATTAGTTTCTTTAATTAGTATCACACATGTCTCCAATCTTGTAATCAGTCATTCAGCCTATTTAAATGGAGAAAAGTAGTCACTGTGCTGTTTGGTATCATTGTGTGCACCACACTGAACATGGACCAGAGAAAGCAAAGGAGAGAGTTGTCTGAGGAAATCAGAAAGAAAATAATAGACAAGCATGGTAAAGGTAAAGGCTACAAGACCATCTCCAAGCAGCTTGATGTTCCTGTGACAACAGTTGCAAATATTAAGAAGTTTAAGGTCCATGGAACTGTAGCCAACCTCCCTGGGCGCGGCCGCAAGAGGAAAATCGACCCCAGATTGAACAGAAGGATAGTGCGAATGGCAGAAAAAGAACCAAGGATAACTGCCAAAGAGATACAAGCTGAACTCCAAGGTGAAGGTACGTCAGTTTCTGATCGCACCATCCGTCGCTTTTTGAGCGAAAGTGGGCTCCATGGAAGAAGACCCAGGAGGACTCCACTTTTGAAAGAAAAACATAAAGCCAGACTGGAATTTGCTAAAATTCATATTGACAAGCCACAATCCTTCTGGGAGAATGTCCTTTGGACAGATAAGTCAAAACTGGAGCTTTTTGGCAAGTCACATCAGCTATATGTTCACAGATGAAAAAATGAAGCTTTCAAAGAAAAGAACAACATAACTACAGTGAAACATGGAGGAGGCTCGGTTATGTTTTGGGGCTGCTTTGCTGCGCCTGGCACAGGGTGCCTTGAATCTGTGCAGAGCACAATGAAATCTCAAGACTACCAAGGCATTCTGGAGCGAAACGTACTGCCCAGTGTCAGAAAGCTCTGTCTCAGTTGCAGGTCATGGGTCCTCCAACAGGATAATGACCCAAAACACACAAAACATTGGACTATTCTGAAGTGGCCTTCTATGAGTCCTGATCTGAATCCTATCGAACATCTATGGAAAGAGCTGAAACTTGCAGTCTGGAGAAGGCACCCATCAAACCTGAGACAGCTGGAGCAGTTTGCTCAGGAAGAGTGGGCCAAACTACCTGTTAACAGGTGCAGAAGTCTCATTGAGAGCTACAGAAAACGTTTGATTGCAGTGATTGCCTCTAAAGGTTGTGCAACAAAATATTAGGTTAGCGGTCCCATCATTTTTGTCCATGCCATTTTCATTTGTTTTATTATTTACAATATTATGTTGAATAAAAAATCAAAAGCAAAGTCTGATTTCTATTAAATATGGATTAAACAATATATATATATATATATATATATATATATATATATATATATATATATATAATTCACAAAACATTAGAAACACAACATCAACAATAAATATTTCAATAATGCAAGTTGTTCAATTTAATATTATAGGGAGATCATAGAAGCATATTTAAAAGTAAAAAAAAAAATTAATGAATTAACTATATACAATACATTCAATAAATACAATGTTTTCACTGTACAACCCAAAAACTAAATGTTGTAGAGACCCCTATTATAATATAATTCATACTTCATTCAGTACAAATAAATTGATTAATTAATGAATACAATTACTAGTTTATCTAACAATGACACATGAGTCATTAATTGGCCTTATTTTTTTTTGGTTTTTAACACAAAAAGTTCCAGACTGAAGAACTGGGACATTCCAGTATGAGCTTGTCAGTAGCCTAATATTCATTCACTCTGATAATTATTTTCTGCAGTTACCCAAAAAAATGTACAACATGAACAGTGATTCAAATACTTTTTTTTTTTGTTATAAAATATTATGAAATAGAATGAGTATAAATTACAGGTTGGAAAGATTCTAACAGAAAGTGTGGCCATAAAGAATAAGACTACTGTACCTAAAAAGATATGTAAATAGATGTGTGTAAGCCATACAAATATAATGCAACAATACAAGAAAACCCAAGGGTTTGTTTATGTCTTCGTTTGGTAGATCTGTAGAACAAATATGATTACACTTACATACAATACAGATTTTTTTGTTAGTGTTTTTTTTCCCTCTCTCCTACCTCGTCTCTTCCTATCTCGCTAGCTAAACTGTCCTGAGGATCACAACTTTCGGGCTCACTATCTTGGTTGGCAAATAGAAGACCAACAGCCTGCAATGCAGTGTATTTTTTTGGCATTCTAAAAATAAAAAACACAAACAAGGAGTAATTCAAGACATTGCGACAACACTGCCAGGGTGATCTTATTTTCTTCAGGGAAAATAATTTTCAGCATTTTCACCAACTTTTTCTAAACTGTTTTTGCTGTTCTGTGGTGGGTGTTAATTTCAATACCTGTGAAACTATATAAAAGTCTCTGAAATGTAAACATCTAAAATTATGTACATCCAGCTGTTCATCATTGTTATGCAGAGCGGTCTCCATTGCATGACAAAGTTTCTATATTTTTTCAAAGCCGTGGTGTTTGTACAGGTTACAGCGGTTAGCAAACTACAGTTGCGCAGACACTGCAGACCGAACAATTCATTTGACCACTGTCGTTATTACACTCCAGCCATGGGTAAATCTTCAGCCAGTTTGCCTGAAAATCTATCTTTTTTTTAAAACTTTGTCTTCATTGACATCGCTTATTTGTGCTGTTGTATCACTAATTCTCTGTAAAAATATCAATTTCTGAAAGAATACTATTTTTAGCTTTTAAAAAATGCACTAATTAAACATTTGCTTCACCAGCGAAGAACTTGTTATATGAAATCCAGTTTTACTTGCTTACCCTAAATTATGAAACACACAGCATAGTGGATTTTAGAAAAGCTTTAATTACAGGACACAGACAAGCGCTACATTTAGCTCTTGTTAACAGGGTGAGAGACCTTAGTAAAAAATACCCTGAATATTTATTTTTTGCCAAAATCCCCTATTTTTTCATTATGAAAGTTTGTTTTTAAATTGGATAGTTTTATAACCATTTTATTTTTATAATGGAAAAGTGACCTATAGTTTATTTTTGTAACAATTCGTGTGCGATTAATTTAAGATTAATTTTTGTTTGAATTAACATTTCATCAACATAATAGGCTCTCTGTATTTATTGTGTGTTGTTTTATGAATATGAAATTGCCTTGGTGCCCTTGGATTGGATTTATATTTTGCCTTTCTGCACCCTAGAACTGCCCTGGTGCCCCTGAATTGTCATGCTCAATGAAGGCAACACTGCCTTGCCCTTCACAGGGCTTAAATTTCATTTTTGTGTGCTTGGGGGATTTCCCCCCTATGCTGCAGCCAGGGGGGGGGGGGGATTCCAAAATTTTTGGGGGGAATGGCAAAGGAAAGGCACTTTTGCATATAAAAAATGAATATATATATATGGTGTTGCTTTAAAATAAGCTGCTTTCAGGAGATCTACAGCTGTTCATCACTGTGAGACAGAGCACTCTCCATTGCTTTTGGCATTGCCTGACATGAAGTTTTTGCTGCAGCAGAAGAAAAAGGTGCTTTTCTTTTTAACGAGCGTTCCATTTCTTTTTTTTTTTTTTTTTTTTTTTTAACTCTTTACACTCTATTTACGCCTGTTTTTCACTGTTTTCATTAATGTATGTTTAACTACTGGATAGTTTGTACTGCATGCATGTAACATATCAGATGAAAGGCCACAAAATGTCCTTTCATATTATGCAAGTTGTAACAGGATCAGACGTACTACACGTAGCAGAGATGAGAATTTATGTAAAAAAAAAAAAAGTTTTTCCAAAATAATCATGTTTGGTCACTGCTATATATATATTGTAATCATAGATGGCTAAAAAAAACAACAACAAAAAAAAAACACCATTGAACCTCAATATGAAATGAACAGCTGAGCTTCTAAGCCTTCCAACTATACCACCCCTTTCAGTCTAGCTGCTACAATGACAATAAATTCAAAACTAAACGTAAGCTGTGAACTCTGTTACATGATGGGAGGCTTAACTTCAGGCAATCGTAGTACTGGCTAGGAGTACCTCATACACACACTGAATAAGTCTTTGGAAAGCCCCGAGTCTGTACTTTTACACCAGTCTGGTGGCTTTTACGGTGCCTGAGTAATATGTGCGTAACCGTCGGTGTGCTTGTGCCCCAAAATGAATGGGGCTGAGTTTTAAGAGTTAAAGCGAAAGTCATGGCTTGCAAAACAACAGCTAGATAGACTTAATAGTTTTTATAATGTTTAAAGATAGCGGCCGAGAATCACATATGAGAGAATAAAGTCTCGCGGCACTTAAAATATGCAGCACTACTTTTATTTATTTTAACCAGAACTACTCAGAATGCGGCTCATAGTGCTTTCGTCACTGACACCCACTTCCTTATTGATTGTTGTAGCGTTTCAGGCATTCTAAATTGGGTGAAAAATACAGTAGCTTGGTGTCTTAAAATATCAGAAAGTTGCAGATATGTGGGAGCAACTTGGAAAATGCGCGACTCCCGCAATCCCGCACTGAAATTCAAGCCCTGCCTTCATGAACCTGCCATGCAACTTGCAGATTTAAGAAAGTCGCAAATGCGTCATGGAAAACAGATCTACTAAATAATTAAATTTTAAAAAAGCGAACAACCCTTTTTAATCTGTGAAAATAACTAATACTAATTGTATTGTAACACACATTATTGTGCTAAACTTGTAGTCTTAAGATACGTTTCCTTCTGTAATATTAAGCAAAGATCTAAATCAACTATTTATTTTGAACTGGAGCATAGGCATGCGAGGCCACAGGCATGCAATGGTTTTAAAAAGATGTAGAGAAAAAATGACAGCTGAAGTGACACTAAAGAGAAGTGCTTTTCAAGATTAGCTGTGGTGTCAGTGCTCCACAGCGCCCCTCTTCACACGACCTTCACGGACCATTCCTGCTATCTCCATGTGGCGCTCACTCTATATTAACGCAGGAATCCTGGTGAATCCTGTTACATTCATGCTGCATGTACTGTAGATCAAACTTGCAAACAATTAATTAAAATAATTGGCGAAAGAGGAAGTGTTGTTCAAATGCTAAGTTTCCATCCCTGCAATTACACCAACCTTATTGGCTTTCTCTGAGAAAAATCAGTTTAATATTGATACAAAAAACCCATAGTACAAGGGGATTCCTACAGTTGCTATTGCTCAGACACGACACACCCACTTATTTAACTTTAAACCATTGCACTAAACTTATAAATATAAGCTCACATAACTGACAAAAAAATCCCTTTCAGTGGTTTTCTAAAGTGAACCATCTTAGTTTCACCGTAATAAACTTTCATTTTCAATCATGTGTATCTATACAATCATATGTGTAACCTCTTTCCATGATTTCCTGTTTAAGTCAAGCATGCTAAGACAATGATAAAAAAAAACCTTACTTTACAGTATAATAATGTTTGCATTGAAAAAGTACACAATACATGCTACAGTAGACTAAAAAGAAACAGCATGGCAGTGATTCAAGCCATAGTTAGCATCCCCAGTGGCACTATAACACAGACCTTTGCACACCTGCGGGTTTGGGAGAAAAATCGACAGGGGTAATTTTACTTCCTTGTAGTCAGGCACACGATGAGGCTAAGCAGAGACTAGGCCATTCCTCCAGGGTTCAGTAGCTTTGCAACATCTGTTGCTTTGTTTGCAGTTAAAAAGATAAAAGTTGGCTTGACAGCAAGAACAAAGTTCATCCTTATAGACCTCCTAATGAGTAAGTGGGTTGCAGCAGTGAGTTGACATTCAAATTGGGCAGAAAACAATGGTAAAATAATTAAAACTCTTAAATAAATGCAAGTACAGGTGTTGATTTCCATGGATAAGAGGTAAGAAAAAATGAATTATCACTAAAATGGTACTACTGTTAATGATGTCTGCGGTACTTGTTCTAAGAAAATAGTGACACTGAAAAAATAAATTGGATTTTAAACTCAAAGTTACTGTCTGTGTCAGAAGACCTGAAATGCATGCCAATCTGCAGATCCCCTGTGGAGGAGACAGTCATGGGCACTACAACATCTGCCCACCATGCCCCCCTGATGGGTTGTTCCAGGACAACAAACCACACATTGGCTTTTGTGGAGTTGCTGTGCCAGTCTTTCTAACATTCTGGGCTTTAAAACGAGAAAAGAAAAGCCAAAAGAAACTGTACTTTCTGACCACTTCCAACAACAAGCAGCCCCGCTGCTGTTACATATGCAGCTTTTGGACTGAAACTTTACTGTTGGATGCTTGCCTAGAAAAAAGGAACCATGGTCCCCTAGAAAACACACGCTAACAACAAATGCACTTAGCAAACATTTGTCCAACTGTAGTGTTAAATGCAAAGCAAAAGTTCCATCTTTTTGGGGCAGGTTGTATTCCTGTTTCTACAAGCAGATATTTTCATGATTTGTGGACCGTTAAGTCAGATGGTCAAATTGTCATGTTCACATTCACAAAGGTAATTTTTTGTTAACAGTATATGTTAACCCTAAATGTTAACCATAAAACACACTATTTTAGCTGAACAGCATATTGTTTCCTTTGTATTGTATTATAATGAGTTTTGGTGGGAAATAATTTCACTTAACGGGAATACATGGTTCTTGTATTTACTTTTTATCCTGTTAATATTAGTGAGACTCCAGTGTTAGCATGTCATCATACTGAACTACCAGACTTGTTTGTGAGTTGGACTACTACATATGGCTATAAATGCTTTTATGTTGGCAGTGCCAGTAGGGGGCTCCCTGGGTACTGATTTAATGGACTCATTTGGCAGCTTCCAGGAGAGATATACAGTACTGTAGAGCATACTGCATGCCAGGCAATGAGTGGGAGAGACCAGGATGAATGTGAGGGAAAAAAAAAAAACACTATTCAGTATTGATAAAAACAAACCAACCCAGTTTTCCCAAAACCAAACTTAAATTTGCCCAACTGATCACGACAAATTTCACCAAACGCATATTTAATGTATTAATTTTAGTAATTTATCATCATATACAGTAGTCCGTCGCATATCCCACTGCTATATTATAAAAAGGAAGGGGTTTGGCAATTGCCTCCAAGTAGTTTTTCTAATTGGTGCAACAGAAAGATTGACACTGGGGGGGGGGGGTTATTCTCTGTCGATCTGGCGCATTATTGATGCACGCTGTTCATCCTGTAGTAGGCGTGGCATGGTATCCAGTCCAGTGGGGTAAGAAAGTTAATGCCAATGTTTTGTCTGACATTTGTTATATATTTTTCATAAAATGGCATCTCTAAACAAAGGAACAAGGCAAAGCCACGTTTGGAAGTATTCTGACGAACCGGTAAACCACGGTATGTAAATAATTATGCCAAACAAAATTGCCTTACCACAAAAACACAAGTTCAATGCTTCACCATTTGAAATTAAAACTTTCAGAAATTACTGTGGATGGAGTTACTGATGGCAGTAAAAAGCAAACATTAATAATAAACAGAACGATGTATTTTTTTTTTCAACACTGATTCAGAACGCATTTTGTGTAAATAAATTATGTAGAGGCTTTAAATTTACCAGTACACTTTTACACAAATCATTTGTTTAAAAAAAAAAAAAAAGTCCTTCATATCTATGTAATTTGTCAATAGAAAGGGATATTTATCTAAAAAAAAAAAAAAAAAAAAAGATAAGAAAAAGGGTTTCCTGTCTGTCACTGATCCCTGAACAGTAGAGTAAATATAATAATGTATTGGAATCTGTGTATAACATATGTAAGCTGTGTTTATTATTATTATTATTATTTTATTATTATTATTGGTTTTGTTCTTTAATATAAAAGATAATATATACAGGAGGCTGTGTGGTCCAGTGGTTAAAGAAAGGGGCTTGTAACCAGGAGGTCCCCAGTTCAAATCCCACCTCAGCCACTGACTCATTGTGTGACCCTGAGCAAGTCACTTAACCTCATTGTGCTCCGTCTGTCTTTTTTTTTTATTTTTTAAATTTGTAATTAAGTCTTTGCGATGTTAAAACATTATTCGCTTTAGGGTTTCTTTTCTTAGAAAATACTAACCAGGGCTGTCGGTATACATCAGAATGTAATAGAGTGTTTGTTTATGTATATAAGGTTTAAATGCAGACACCTGCATAGCATTTAAACATTCATAAAAATGTACCAAAAGCACATCCCTAATATAGTGCTGTGGCTAGGTATATTTCAGTAACCATACAAGTTATAGGCATTACACAATTGCTTTCCTAATTTTACAGTAACAAATGAAAAGACAGCAAATTGACAGTTTAGTGGTCAATGTTTAGCTGCTATGCATTTTCAACAGGATGATTTATAGATTCAACATCTATTCATGTTAGCTGGTAAAATATTAAATATGTTTAACAATAATTGATTGCTTTTGCAGTGTAGACTGTGGATCATCCATGTAACAGAACAGTAATAAACTGATCAAAAAAGTTTAACTTGCAAGCATACAGTACATGATGTACAATAAAATTTGCCTGCTGACATGAAAGATGTATTGAGCTGTTATTTGGCAAGCCAAGCCTAAACAAGCAAACCTCTAATCTTCTCAAATCATGCTGTGCACAGAGCATCATTTTCTGGAGTGTAGAGTCCCCAACCTGTCTACAGCCCCACGGCGATGTCAAACAGAATCTGTCTGCCACTTTGAGTGAACCATTGACTAAGACCAAAACATCATTAATCCTGTTAATAGGAGCTTAGATTGTGAACTGGGGTGTGCACACAACCCACTGTTTGTACTTCTACTCTGAAACCAATACTCCCGATTATTCAGAGTACATCACTAGAAGTGGGTGGGGCTAAAATAAGTGTCCATACGGTGTTTTAATGTTTATTTAACCCTCCATCAGTAGCGGTAATTTAGCTCACATGGACTGCAGAAAATATAAAAGCGGTTAACTTATTTAAAGCAAAAGACAAAATAAAAGGTTGTTTTGAAGTACTAAAGCATTTTAATATTTTATGTATTTGTTAAAAAAAACAAAATCCCTTTAAAAACAGCATAAATACATTTACTCCAAAAGTCGCCTCTACCAGGTACTAATTCTGCAAGTCAACAGAGGCTGCGCAATAGTGGTAGCCTAGTATATGAAAGACTTTTTTTTTTTTTTAACTTGCAGAATAAAATCATCTTTTCTTCAATAATGTACTGTAAGAGGTAATAAGGAGGCTACTGTAAAGAATGCAGTAATTAAATACAGTGCTGGAAACGAATGTATAATACACACAGACATACAGTTTCATGAAAATTACTATTGGCTGAACAAATAAATATTTATGGATAAATTAATAATTTTGGAAGCGATACACCGTTTCTACATCTCTCGGCTCTCCTACAACTCTCAAGAATTTATTTTGCCAGTAAGCGGAGCTGTGATTTGTGGTATCGAAAATGTTTTATTTTTTGTAACCCTAGGAAGGCAGAAAAGAATGTACCCCCAAAATGTACTACAGGCACCTTGAAGGATTACTTCCGTTTCACATATTGGACAAGGATGTTCTTGGTATCAAAATAAAGGTCATTGATTAAAGTTTAAATCACGTGAAAGCACATCCTGCGATTATTAAAGAGTTATGATATACGTTAATTTTAAATAAGCTGGGACGCATTTGAACCCCATTGCTGTGGATGAACGGTTAACTAGGGCTGTAACGAAGGGTACATTTTTACCTTTGAAGGTTCGAAACACATTACCGAAGGAAGGTTTGAATCTTCGATAGTACTAATTTGCATCATTTATTGGTGACATCACAATAGCTACTAGTTTAGAATTGATTAAAAATCCTATTATCGTACAGGTAATCCATATAAATGGAATAAAACAAACAAACATTCACATGTAGTTTCAAAATATGTTACAGAACAGTAATCATGTTTTTATCATTTAAATAAAAATACACGTTTATGTACACATAATTGATGCTGCTTGCCATAAAGCAATTTTTTGTTATCGATTATCAGCTGTAAATCATCACGACAATCATGATTATCGGATGAATAAATAAAATATAACATTTCTTGTAACGTGTCTTCTCGTTGCTAACTTGTTTACAAAATAAAAAAACAAAACAGTGTTTCAAAAAAATGCTTTCCAGTTCATACAAGTTCTAATTGCGATTCAAAAATCTCAGCTGTTGCACAGTTCCAAACACAGATCGTATGTTACTGTCATCCCTGGTTGGGGTCATATACTTGCTAATGTATTTATTTTTTAACCCAAAAAAGTAGGGTTGCAACCTTTATAAAAAATTGATTCATTCATACTTACACTTTATTACTTGAAACTTTTTTTGCACAATACAGGGTACCCCGATGTATCTTTATAAAATGTATTCCCCCTGTTGGGTAGTGCACAAACTCTGAATAAAAAAGGATTTGTTGAATATCATTTATTTAACATATCCTGCATAGACATACTGCATATGCATACTACCAGCATAGACATACTGTGGTGGTACTTATCTCAAATGGTATTCTAAAATAAAACCTCTACATGCCACCTCTTTGACAAACAGATTACCAAGGAATGTCTCTCATTGGGGTTTATTCACATGTGCAACTTAGGTGGCACTCTTGCACTTCATCAGTAAAGGCTTGCTGTATGTAGCTTCAAAGCATTTCTTAGTACTAGTCAGGAGTTTCAGCTTCTGAACACAGAGAGCTTCCTGGACAATGTTGGACGGAATTCTGTGTGCAATTTACAGACAATACTGAATATCCGCTCCGTATCAGCATTACTGTGTGGTATAACCAGTATGATTAGCATCACCTTAGTCAACAGAGCAAACTTTGGCTGGCCTGTAGCTGTAAATATGATCTTTCCAATCATGTACCATGCAGTATCTACCCTGTCTGACTGAAGAATATCTGATGGAAAGTTAAACACCTGATATGCAGCAAACTCATTTTCCAACTGATCTAATCTGTCATATGACAACAGGTCAAATCTTCTTACAAAATACAACAGAGATGCAAATTTGGGCACTTGTTCTCTGACTAATGTCAGCCACTTCAGCGTATTTCAAAACCTCATCATGTACTGGCAATTTTCTGGCAATATAAGTACTTGCCTCTGCATAGTATTTTCTGACAGAATCAAATAAGACATTGGTCTCACCCCTTCCTAATTTTCTTTTCTCCCTGGATTCCTCTAAATATTGCCTTGTTTTCACACCAATTACTAGGTCATCTCTGTCCTTTTGGTTTGCTCTAACTTTTACATCTACATCGAATGTGGCTCTGCTGCCAGTGATGACTGATGGCTTGATAAACTTGCTGAGAAGGACTAAATGCAAGGAATCTAGTTCCTGCTTAAGAATATGAATAAATGGCTCCTCTCTCTGCAAGAGAGTATTCAACCCATCAAAAAACATGGCAAGGAGGCTTGGAGAAACAGGCAAGACAGCATCACATGAGGGTTCTCTAGGCTGTGCTGTATTCTACTGAATCTGGTGTCTGGCTTCCTAGCTGCTGCTACTTTTGGCTTTACCCCACTCTTCTTGCTGACAACTCTCCCTGTCTTCTGGCTTCTCTGTAAAGCAAGCAATATGTGCTACACTTAAATCCCTGGACATTTTTCTTCAACATATTCTTTTTTCCATAACATATTCATTTTCCATCTTATGTAAAGCCTGTGCTAACTTGAAAAAACCACTTTGTACTACAAACATTGATACTTATTAATAATGAACCAATAAAATTTTGCAAAGAGACATAGTTAGAGGGGTACTTTCCCCCTTAGAATATTGGCAATTGCTGAGTAGTGCACTACAGTATTGCTTTGTAACAGGCTAATGTTATATTTTGCAATAACAGGTATTCTGGTAAACAGATGGTACCTTTGCCACTTGCAGAAGAAGTTTCAACAGCCTTAGGTTTCACACTGCCTGTGTCAGTGGACACCTCACTTGACATCATAGCTGAGCCTAAACTCCAATAAAGCAATCCACATAAGGTCAGTCTTGCATAATTTAAGTCAAACTGCTTGACATAAGTATATCAATGTAAGAACTAATTGTTTAAATAAAAAGTAAAGAGAAGATTATAAATCAGAGGCATAAACATGTCCAAATTCAATTAACTACAACAATTTTCCAAATTTCCTTAACACCAAGTCAACATTTTTTAAAACGCTTTGACAAATTTAAATAGTAGTTACACATACTTTTGGTAGGTTCTGCCACTGTAAACGGTTGCTTGCTTGGCATTTTTTTGGTTGGTGTCTCACTACATCTAGTAGCGTTCTGAACTACCTTGCTCTGACCTACTCGAAAAAAATACATACAAAACATGAATCAACAAACTTGGGTTTGACACCACATGTGTCAAGGGACATTTCTATTGACATCATAGCTAAGCCTAAACTAAAGTTGTCCACATAAGGTCACATAGTATACGTTTTACTGTTTAATATTTTAAGTATTTGAGGTTGAGGACTCCTGAAAAAGTGGTATAAATGAAAATGTTTATTTAAAGAATTGCATACCAATCAATCAATAACAAACTTAATCATTCAATAACAATAACAAACAAAGTCAATAACTACAGTTTTCTTAGCTTTAGTGTGGATTTATGCTCAAGAAATTAAGATGCCTTTAAAAATAAAGAGAACATATAAAAAAAAACTGGTTTGTGGTAGGTTATGTCAACAATTGCTTGCCTGTTTTTTTTTTTAGCTGTGGTTGGTGTCTCACTACACGTGGCTTTCTGAACTATCTTGCCTGGACCTAACAGAAAAAAAAAACAACGTTCTGAAGTGAAACTAGCTGGGTGGAGGAGTCGTTTTAAAACCAATGTATGAAAGTATCGGATAGCTACCTTTGTTTACATTGTAGAACTCCAGGAGTGCGGGTCATTGCTGCAGAAATCAATGCATGAGCCTAAACGCAGCCACCTTAAATACAAATTATAATTGCTGTTGCTGGTATAAGAATGAAACAAATGAATACAGTTTTTAAAAACAATGATTTAAAGATTGATCAAATTCTATTAATATGAATGGTTTATGGCTTAAACTAAGTACGGTACAAAACCGTACAATATATTATAGAACATGATCTGTCAATTATTATATTATACTGGATTTATTTGCTAAAAAAACAAAAATCGAATATGTTAATGCACAAACCTGGTGTTCACATGTTTCATTATCTTCCTTGTCTCAGTACTACAAAGGTCTTGGCATCGTTTGAGCTGTTTCTGGCGTTTACCGCTTTTGTCTAAGTGACAGTATATGTCAATGAGTAGCTCATCGATTCTTGCTGGCAGCAATTTTGAAGCGGACTGTGCTGCTGTGTGAATTAAATGGGAAGGGCAGCCCTGAATGTGGATTGTGTTGTTCTCTTTCTTTACGTAGGCAGCTACCCCTTTATGTGCACCCATCTTAAAAGAAGCATTGTCTGCTCCAAACGCTATGCAATTTTTCCATGGTATGTTTAATGACTGCACACAGTGTTTACTGGCCTGTGACGGGGTAGCCGAGCAGTGATGACGTTCCTAGACCAGAAAGCTGACAGACAGACACACACACAGTTACTATGGGTGAAAATTGCACTGCGGCACCATTTTTATTGAAACAAAAATAAATATTTAGGACAAAAATAAAAAGGTTTAACAAAACAAATCACAAACGCTAATCCAACAATCAAACACTGTGCTGGTCTGCCCAGCACGAGTAGTAATTGCGTGCTTTCACGTACCTCCCTCTCTGTACATCCACACTGAAGAAGAAAAACTGCATGTTTTTATACTTGTGAACATCTCTGAATTAGCAATAAACTAATCAATTAATTGATCCAGAGATGGTCACCTTCTGCACAGGGTTTTAGTTTGCATGGACGACAGTCAATAATCGCGGACTGCCGACCATGCATTTGCACGAGCCATTTGGCAGGGACGAGCTACTAACACCGCCTCTGCCAGACCACATTTAAACAAATAACAATAACAACCAGTTGTTTTAAATAAACTCAAAACCATACATCTTTAAATCATAAAATATACAGTGTTTTTAACTAAACACAAAATACATTTAAATCATAGCATATTCACCCGTTTTGAAATAAACAATAAATATATTTACAAGCAGGGCCTTGCTCTGCCCGCTCTAATTATGTGCAGGGCTTTTCCTTTGCCCTGCCACCCCCCCCCCCCCCCCCTTTGTGCGCAGCACACTTGGCCCTAACAGCCATCTCCACCCTTAAAGTCCAAAAAGTCTCTGTTAAAGTTCGGACCCAGGAACAGGGGCAACCAACCATGGGTCCATGGGTGTCGGCCACTGTGGGAGGTCCTCCTCCTATGCCAACACTAGCAGCGGCCAGGCTGACCGCAAACAGACTGGCTCCTCCACCCAAGGCAATCCTGGCAGCTGAACTGCTGCTGGTGGACGTGGTCTTCTGACCTCTCCCCCTCCTTCTCTGTAGCCAAAAGCTCCCTCTTCTGGGGCTCCAGCCACAGTATTTCCAGCAGCAACACTGCTGCTGGTGGACACCACAAATCCCTGTGCGGTGACGAGCAGACATCCACAGGCCCCAGGCAGTGACAAGCAGGCATCCCCAGGTGGTGATGAGTAGGCATCCCTGGGCAAGCTGACGTCCCCCCAGGTGATGGCGAACAGGCATCCTCAGGCGGTGCAATGTAGGATTTGCCCCAGGCACTACAGGACTGGGCAGGAGCAGTCCCTCAGGAGACACGGCAGGTGCGGACCCTCGGGAGGTAGTTCCAGCTCCTTTGGTGGTGGACGCGGAAACAGCAGGCAATCTTCCTCTGCTGGTGGAGGCGGGAACAGCAGGTAATCTTCCTCTGCTGGTGGAGGCGGCTCCCCTCTTGGGCGCTGGACACTTGGGCTTCCCTCTCTTGGGCACTGGATGCTCTGGCTGCCCCCTCTTCGTCGCTGGATGCTCGGACTTCTCCTACTTGGGTGTTGGACGCTCTGGCTCCTCATCCTCCAGGTCCATGTCTGGGTCCCAGTTGGCCTCTGGGCAGTTGTCCTCCTCATGCCCATAGCACAGGCAGAAGAAGCATTGTGGGACACCGGCCTGGGCATACTGGGATTGCTCTGCCTCTCGCTCCTGGTAGACCCAGTCCATGACCTGGGTCATTGTCTCCAAGGCCTCCATCAGCCCTGGATACCCTCTAGTGATCCCCTTCAGCTGGACAAAATCCAGGTGGCTGTCCCACAGGAATTGTCTCCTCTCGTACCTCTCCATTATTCTGTGGGCAGGTGGCCCTTCCTTTCCCCTCTGGACAGGACCTTCTGTCCTGTAGTGCCTCACTTCGGGTGACATGCAGGCACCACAAACATTCCTCAATCCTCTTCATTCACAAAAAAATAATCCTTTCTTTCAAAAAAAATTAAATAAATAAAGTGTCCCCACAATACCTGCTCTAGCCTGGGTCCATGGAAGCGCTAGATCCCACTCCTAGCACCACGTGTGACAGGGTAGCCGAGCAGTGATGATATTCCCAGACCAGAAAGCTGACAGACACACACACACACACACATAGGTACTACGGGTGAAAAGCGCACTGTGGCACCATTTTTATTGAAACAAAAATAAAATAAATATTGAAAAAAAACACTGCTCACACACAGAGTAAAAATAAAACAAATACTAATCCAAGAAACAAATACAGTGCTGGTCTGTCCAGCACAATTAGCACTTGCTTGCTTTTACTTTTGTTTCTTTCGCTCTCACGTACCTCCTCTCTGTACACTCACCCCGAACAAGAAAAGCTGCAGGCTTTTATACTTCTGACCATCTTCGAATTAGCAATAAATTAATCCGGAGATAGTCACCTTCTGCACAGGGTTTTAGTTTGCATGGCCGACAGTCAATAAGCACTGACTGCCGACCATGCATTTGCACGAGCCGTCTGGTAGAGACGAGCTACTAACACCGCCTCTGCCAGACCACATTCAAACCAATAACAATAACAACCACTCATTTTAAATAAACATAAAAACCATACATTTTTAAATCACAATACACTGTGTTTTTAACTAAACACAAAATATATTTAAATCAGAACACATTCACCCATTGTAAAATAATATATTTATAAGCAGAGATGTGCTTTTGGTAAATTTTTATGAACGTTTAAATGCTTTGCAATGTAAGCATTTAACCCTTAAAGGTCCTATGTCGGACCAGGTCCGACATTACAATTTTCCCTTTCCGGTCCAATGTCGGACCCTGTCCGACATTATCAAAAAGACGTAAAAAACAGGTCTCTAGTCGTTTTTTCTCCAGAAAAAGCAGAGAAAACCATTCAATGGCCGAGTGAGACCGATAGGAGCCAAGAGAAGACGAAAAAAAGTGGGCGGATCTGAGCAATACACAACCCCTGGCACCCCAGAGATAACACAGACATAAACAAACAAGATAGCTGCTTCTGCATCCAGCACTCAAAGAATATCACAGACATTTGCAAAGCTTGAGATGTTATAGTAATAAAATAATGACTTGGATCGCATTATTGAGGAGTTTGGTGATAAAACGAGTGATCAGGAGATGATTTATCGGTATGCACGAGTATGAAGAGGTATGTGAAAAATACAGTACTGTGTCCTGTTGATATGCAGTGCCTTTTAAACCTGTTTTACTGTGAAATGGTATTTTTTTATATATAAATAACTGTCCAAAATTATATGGTTTTAATACTTTCACTTCTTGAAAAGGTAATTACCAGCGATAAAATAGCACAATATTTTCAAATTTTAAAGAGCACTGTGACTGACATTAAAAAGTCTGCCTCAGAGATTTAAAAGTTTGCGGTCTTTGATAGTAGGGGTGGGATTTGAGATCTATTGTTGCTCGAGATGAGTACTTGAGCGTTACAATTTCCGAGTTCTTGAATCAAACGCCACTCTCCTCTACATACTGTACTGGTGTACATAAACCTCCCAAACACTGCCACAAGTCCTATTTTAAATGTCAAACTGACACAAAATCAAGTAATATATTAAGTAATTAATATAATATTTGCCTTCTTGTGCAGTTAATTGTATATGGTCAAGTAATACAAAATAACGTAAAGTATTCAAATTCTCGTATCCACACAACTTTACATTAATAAAACGAGATGCCTGGCCTACCTGTTTGAAGTGTGTCTCAGAGGTCCTTTACTTTAGTGCCGTAGTTCCAACATACAAATAAAAATTGTACCAAATATAAAACGGCTGTTCAGTCCAAAAGCTTACAGAACAATTTCAAGTGAAAAAAGCCTTTCACCTATGGGAAGATTGGAGAATGGGGTCCATTCTCCGTAATTGCAACTTTTTCTCCCTTTGAAAGTTTTGTATGAACAGCTGCAGCACGATGTCCTTTAAGTTTTTCCAGCCTCGCTGTTATTGTTTTATGGGTCGGCACAGTAGTGGGATACATAGCTTTCTAAACTACAGCATTCACAATTCACACGCACTGTCCTCATAGGAGATAATGTAATCACACCCTGTTCGGCCAAATCTATAGCAAATGTTGTTATGGATGTTTGCATTTTATTGCCATCAGTAGCTTGTGTTTTTGTGGTACGGCAATTTTGTTTGGCATAATTATTTGCATACCACGGTTTTCTCATTCATCAAAATACTTCCAAACGTGGCTTCCTTTGTTTAGAGATGCCATTTTAAATATAGAACAAACTCAGAAAAAACGCTTGTCATTAACGTTATTACCCCATCGTGGAATTGATACCATACCACGCCTACTACAGGCATAAACACACACAGTGCACCAATGAAGCACCAGATTGCATAATGCCCTGCCCCTCTAATTACATGCAGGGCTTTTCCTCTGCCCTGCCCTGCCACTTTTAATGTGCGAGTTATATTATTCACACATTGTTAAACGGTTTCTGTTAACAGACGGGGAAAAAAAAAAAAAACAGTGTATGAATGCCCCCGGACGAACCATTAAGGGTCCAGAACTACCTTCGAACACAGCCCTATGGTTAACAAAGCTTTTTATTGTTTAAGTCTTAAAAGTGCCATTTTAATTCTTGTTGCACAATAATTTATTTATTATCAAATAGTGGTGCAATCGGCACCCTAATTTCGTATTCGATTATCGTATAGGCTGTCAACAATAATCGATGCACTGACGTTTTACTTTTCAAAATAATAAACAAACATTAATTTTGTTTAGTTTTTTTTTTTTTTTTTTAAACAGAAGACCAATAACATAATAATTAAACAAAAAGGCACAACTTGCATTCAAATTAGAACACTTATTAAAAAAGAAATACAAAAGGACTTGAGTTAACAGCTGGAAAGAATATGCATGTGTCCGCTTCAGATGTCCCTAGGACTGCTGCGGTTATACCTAAAACCGCCGCAGGCAGTCATTATGACGGTTACATTTTAAACATCATCAATATTAAAATGAAAGACAAACTATCAGATACAACTCAAAAGTTTTATTCAAGCACGTCATAGCAAACATCTGCACAACCGAAACACTGTATTTAAATGAACAATTAAACATAAAAGGGTTTACTTTCTAACTTACCACTGTAAAGCATTACTTCAAAAAATGAAAAACTATAATAAAATAAACATTTAAAAAGAAACTAGTGTTTAAACAGGTATATGTACATACAAAACATAAAAACGAATGTCTTTTGTTTTCTCTGCGTGTGTCACTCTATCCAGGTTGAACTGCTGCAGCCTGCTGCTTTGCAGTTTTCTGATCGAAATGCTTCGGCTGTGCTGTGGCGCTGTGATATTTTCCTTGGTGCATTCCTTGTACAAAACGAAGGAATTGGTGGCTGCCAGGTCCAGTAGAGATAACAGACTTGTATATTAAAAAATAGAATATTGTAGGTTATATTCAAAATAAAAACATGTATTGTAAAGGGCTGTCAAAGTTCCTGCCACAGCAGTCATTTTGACGGTTTTCACTTTTAAAATTTAAATTTATATATATATAAATTTCGATCAGAAAACTGCAAAGCAGCAGGCTGCTGCTGCTCAACATGGATTTAGTGTCACACGCAGAGAAAACATATGTTACTTTCGTTTTTAAATTAATTGTTTGTTTTTACAGTTTTGTATGTACATACATCTGTTTACACACTAGTTTCTTTTGAAATGTTTATTTTATTATAGTTTTTCATTTTTTAAAGTAGTGCTTTATCATCTCCAGATGATCAATAATCGATGCAGGTATTATTGTGATGGAGAGGTGGTTTTGTACAAAAAAAGAGAAGATTATTTTTCAATATTAGACTAATGTCTGTTTATTGAATCTGCAAACTCAAATGCACAAACACACACGTTTTCCAAAAACAGAATGGCAGAAAGACAACGTGCCACAAGAAAAAATAACACTCACAGACACACACAAGTCTGAAATCCAACACAAAGACACCTTGAAATATATTATACACTTGTAATTTTTTCTTTGACTTATCTTTGAAAGCACACGCACAAACTGAAGGACTAGCCTTGAAGGCGGCCAAGTTACCCAATATCAACTCAAAAAATGTTTTTTTTTTTTATTAGTATATTTTATTAATTATATTCTTTTAGAAAAGTTGTTAGGATATTAATTTTCAAAGTGATAGTAATATATATATAGCTGAAAAGTTTGATTCTGAGACGAATATTCCATCTGCCTGACTTCCATACTCACAAAATGCCCTGTCAGAGACTTATCACACTGGTCCCTCCTCCTTCCCACCCTGGATTGGCTCTCTATCCCTTGACTTGAGAGCGACAGTCATCACTGCCCTCTTGGAGCCAGGTGCTGATTAAATGCATTTTTTACATATACTTTATATATACTGATGAAAATTCAAATTTTGTTCAGGTGTTACGTACGCATGCTGATGACGTACCTGAGCTTAAATCTTGGCTGCAGTGAACACCCTACATGTCAAAACATGGTGCTGCAAAAGCTGTGCAGTTTTGTACAGGACGCTGTTTACTACGTACATATAACAAACAGTTCCATAAAAGAGCAAGTATCCATCTGCTTCAAGATTTTTTAATATTTTATTTTATGAGACAACTCATGCAAAGACGTTATTTACCACTGTAAAGGATGTACTGTTACGATTTCATTGAGTGTAATGATGAGGCAGTGAATGTCAGTGATGTACTATCTGGAGTGCAAGCTAGGGTCTAGCTTGAAGAACCAAGAGCTGAGTATGTACACTGTATGGCTCACTCATTGAACCTGGTTGCGCAACATATACAGCTTGTTCAGAACTTCATAACCAATGCAAGAGTTGATAGGTTGCATCAGAAGATCTCCAAAAATGCCTGCATGCTTTGAGATTTGATTTATTTGTCATATTAGTAATCATAGCTTTAATCTGCAAAATGCAAATAATTCCTTCATAAATACATAACATGTACCGTATATTTTTGTTGAGGTGTATCTGTTGTTGACATAAAACTACTGTACTGCTGCACTTGCTTTCCTTGACCACAATAAGAATGTTGTGTGAAATGTGAGTGAAGGTAGTGTTAGAGTGGGAGGAAATGTGCAGGAGAGTGGCATGAAAGTACAGTGAAGATTAAGTGAATGCTGCAGGAAAGCAACGTGGTGGTGGCATAAGTTAGTGTGAATCACACTCCTTTCATGTTGTATGTATTGTAGGTTAGGCTTAATATTTCCATTTCACTTTGAATCTGATAACGTTAAATCAATTAGGTGTGCACCAAATAACTAATTGAAAAACTCTAGTGTTCTTTTAAAACAACATCACTGACTGTGCCCCATTAGCACTTTTTATTTATGTATTTGGCAGACGCCTTTATCCAAGGCAACTTACAGGTGTTACAGGGCAGTAAAGGGTTACAATTCAAGCTTAATATTTAAATACAGTGCTGTTTACAGTAAGTGTAAATGCTATTAAAATTCAGTATGAACTAGTTAGGATTCATGGGTGAACGTGGCCAATGATCATTTTGACAAACACCTGGGGCAAAACCAATCATATGGCCGGGGATCTGAAGCTCTGGGGTTGTACTGCTCTCAGATGCATTCTGAGCCATTTTGGACCACTTTCAGAAGCACTCTCTCTTTTACTCTAGCTTTCTCTCCAGTCCAAAACGTATTGATCGTCACTTGACAAATGATCTAGCAAACAGATATGTTTACGTCTTGCTGTGTTTCATTGCCCGTTGCAGTACTTTCATCATTGTGGTATCAGCGTTGTTCTCAAGAACAGCATTTTGTAGTTCTGACACCCGACCATGAATGTTTTCAGTTTTATTTTTAGAAACACAAACTTGGCAAACGTGTTGTTAATGTTCTCATCAAAAGTCGTGTTTCTGCAACCATTCGCGTTGAAAATTACGTTTGCATTAAATCACTGTATAAGCCGTTTTACTGCTTATTGGAAGTGCTTGAGTCCCAGTTCAGCTGGGATGTCGTAAAAAGTAAAAGCAACGCTCCTGTGTCATAAACTGGCTGCATTTTGATAGATGGAGCTCGCTTATCTAAAAATAGTTCTATTTTTAGATTAGTGATGGAGCTTCGAACGTAGGAGGATTTGCTCTGTGTTGGCACTTTGCACACACTGCGAGTCAGAAACCAGACCCCCCCGACCCCCCCTATTATTATTATACAATCATTATACAACTTGGTGGCCTAAATGTTTACACAGAACATAAACATGAGCACAGCTTTCTGCTGACTTAATAAAAACAACAACAACATCAGGGTATACATTTAAAATAGTACAAATGCAATGCACACTTTATAAAGACATTGCCATGTGAGGGGGCTCCGTCACAATACCGTTAGCTAATTGTCCAGTTGGAAATAAAAAATAAAAAAATAACGCACCTTTTATTAACTTTCTACTGTGCTGTGATAGCCACTGAGGGTACGGTGTACTCTCCTGTTTATTAATATGTTATATATATATAGATAGATATATATACACACACACACACACACACACACACACACACACACACACATATATATATATATATATATATATATATATATATATATATAAATTATATATAAATTATATATATATATTTATATTATCTCAGCCATAACTCAGGTAAAATAAAAGTAGCCTACTGTATACTTGCAATCACTATATACCGCCGGCGTCATTCTAGTAAAGTATAAAGCAAATTCCCTGCTCTTATTGGTTTATCTGTCATGTCACTGATCTGGCAAGCAACAAATGCTTGATTTAAAAAAAAAAAAAAAAAAAAAAAAGGCGTGTGCTAAACGGGAAGTAAACTGAGCTGTTTTATCAGTCTGTCTGTACAAAGTAACCAAAGATTTTCTATATAGAAGATATTTGAAGTAACTGCTTAAGAAAAAAAAATCTTTACAAGCCGTCGGTAGTCCCGCGAGCTTTGCAACATTACAGTTCGGTAGTCCGGACCCAATTTTTGGTAGTCCCGGGCGGCCGGACTACCGATTTGTCCGCCCCTGCTCTGAATGCTCACAATTTTTATCTGTTGTTTAAAAATCAGTATCAAGGGTCGAGGGATTAATTGGTTATCAATTACCTTGTTTATCCCTCGACCACTTTCCGCACAGGTTTTCTAATACGCGTGGTGGACAGCCAATTTGTCAATAAATTATTAGCTTCCAACCATGCATTCTCACGGGATTTTTTTTTTTTTTTGGTTGTCTGGGCGTTTAACAAACAAATCCCAAAGAGCAGAGGGGTTTTGACACATTTCTTTAAATACAAATGCTATACAATGCTTTTCTGTCGAAATGGCAAATGAAGAAATTAAAGGTTTGCCTCTGGATAACATGAGCTGGAGAGGGGAGGGGCGGATGGTGCTTAGTTTTCGAAATCAAAATTATTAGTGTTAGCGTATATTTTGTATGTTTCAAACATATTCTACCATAGCACTTGTCTTACACTGTCTTGTACACTAGGTATTCAGGAAATATGTTGATTGGATATATTAATGAACAATAAATAATTGAAAATTAATTTTGTAAGTATAATTTATACCAATTAGTAGATCAAATTTATTTGGCAGTATGCTGCTAGATAAGATGATGTGAATATCGCTTTAGAGCCGATATATTAGCCTAACTGTAATACATAATTTAAAATGACTTTTGTACGTATAATTTACATTAACATGTAGATCGGATATATTCGACAGTATGACGCTAGATAAGGGAATGTGAATATCGCTGTAATATATAGGCCTATTAGCAGCAAATAAATAATTTAAAATGAATTGTATGATTGTACATTTATGATTGTGTATTTCTGTTTATGTGACAAACGTTCACTAGCAAAATGTGTTACGTATTGACGTTATTTTGCATTCCTGGAGGTGTTTTTGTTTTGGGAAGCACTACAGTATGGACAGCAGGTATGCGAGTGATTGTCCAAAAAAAGCATGAGTTTCAATCATGGAAAAAATGAAGCTCCATGCTGCGATTACTAACTAGGCCACGGTGCACATCAATCACATGATGTACTTGAAAAACGTTGCATTAAATAGCGATCGATCGTATTTTCTCCAAATACACATTAAGATATGGAAAACAATTACCTCACTCTGCATGTACAGTTTCTTTGGGAAATATCCTGAAACGATCATCAGCCAAAATATACTTTGCTTTCTTTGTCGTCCATTTCTACTATTTTACCTCCATTGCTGAAAACTAGATTTTATCAACCTAAATCAAAACAATGCAGCACCAACTTTGTCCCACCCCCTACTGCACAGTACAGATCACATAAAAGCAGTAAAGACGCACTGATAGGCTGATTAAAACTTTGTCAGTTGAATAGTAAACAAGAACGTTAACTGCTTTGGAGAATTTATTTTGTAAATGTTACTTGTGGACGTTTTTTGTTTGTTTATTTTTTGCTTAAGTGCAATGCACACGGGACGGCGAAGGAATAAAAAAGGGCTATCTACAGAATGTAGATACGTAGTTTGCCGTTGCGTCGCTTGCATTGTGCAGTAGTTAATTTAAACAAGGTTTATTTTTTCTTCCTCTCCGTACTTGTTTGTATGCATTGTCCCCTAAGAGGTGAATTTCGCGGTGATCCCTCAATTTCTCGATTTCCGCGAAATCGCGATTTAGGCAGGTCCCTAGTAATATATAACGATTTGGTAGCAGATTTTATTAACAACTTTTGTTTACGTAATATGCATTATACAAATCAAAAGATCATGTGAGTGGCATTTAACGTGTGATTTACAGTATAAATGGTCTTAAACAGTTTCTGTTAATAGGAAGCAAAGAAAAAAAAAAAACAAAAAAAAAACACACAGTGCGTGAACCCGTCTGACGAACATTCAAAGGTTTAAAACAATCTTCGAAACACTGGCTAGCGAACGAACCTTCGGACACAGCCCTACCAAACACTTTAGCAAATTGTGCAGAATGTCAGTACCAGTATCAAACACTTTAGCAAATTGTGCAGAATGCCATTTTTACATAGTAACCATGACCCTATCTGCACTATAATGAGTTATAAGGCAGTTTTACATTTGACCTTTAGGAGAGGTCAAAGGCAATGACATTTTTTTTGATAGAGCATATATGGGTTACTATGTGTGTTCCATAGTAACCATGGCCCTATCTGCACTCTATAAGGAGTTATTAGCCAGTTTTGTATGTTGATGACGTCATCCAAGGTGGAAGCCATGTTTTTTGTAGAAACTTCCCTTGAACAACCTTTAAAGTAGAGGTGCAATCGGCACCCTAATTTTGGATCCGATTATCATATAGACATTTATCAATGTAACAGTAACAGTCCAGCAATGTCATGTGAGAGTAATCCTATTTACAGTACTCCACAAATTAAGTTTAGCGTTTTACTGGCGTTACAATAACCAGGGGCCTCATAGGCCAGTCCGGCGATTGCGATGTGGCTCCGATTAGGTTGCGAGGATGCAGAGGTCATCGCTGCATGTGTTTCATAAAGCTCTTTATAAGTGCTGTGGCTTGTGATCTGCCCTTAAAAAACTCAGTAACTCTGTAATCCAGTTTAAAGCCCAGTGACTGATTAGGTACACATAGGCAGGGATGCAAAGGAAAAACAATTTTTCCATAGAAGAAATTGATACAATTATAGAAATGGTTGGCCAACACAAATCTGTTCTATTTGGCAAGTTGTCTGGAATTTTAGCTAAGGAAGACAAGAAAAAAGTGGCTGATAATCACGGATGCAGTAAGGATGGAATAGAGAACGGCACTTGAAGTAAGAAAAATAAATCATAGATCTACAGGGTTTCCATTAACTGGTAAATGCTCGTTTTTTTTTCATTGAAAGAAATCTGCCGGTGGAGAGCAGACATGTGAGTCGGTATGTCTCGTCAGCCATTAATAGCGACATTTTTCAAAAACGCGGCTTCAGATACAGCTGCAAGTGAAAAGGAAACAGAACTGGACGTGCCTGAAGAGCCAGAAGACATCGAACCTACTACAAAGCCTTCTACAAGTAAGAAAATAAAGAGATCGTACAACCCTGAGTGGGAACAAAAGTTTGTGTGGGTGCAACATGAAAATGTCAGTGGCATTGACAAAATATTTTGCCAGTTTTGCATAAAAGCTTCATGTAAAAATGGATTTACTAAAGGCTCAGTTAATATGCAAGCTTCTTCCCTGATAGCACACGCCGAGTGCAACGACCATATTATAGCTATACGTACACTGAAGCAGCAAAGTATTATGAAAAAGCACTGTGACAAAGCAAGCCAATCATCAGGCAGCACACTGATTACTCAGCTAAAAGTTGTTTGTTTATCACGTGACACATTAAATAGCTTTAGTTATCCCAGTATCAAGCGTTCCGACCGAGAGAGGATTCTCACTACAGAACAGAATAAAAAATAGTAGAAGTCGTCTGACTGAGGAAAAAGTAACACGCTTGATGAGGTGTTTTAAGGCTATATACCTACTTTTAGTTTTCAGTTATGCTAAGAACTATGACTGTGTTTGAGTTGGATCGTTACACAGCAAATATGTAAAAATATCATTAACATTTGAAAACAAATTATTGAACTGTTTACTTTGCGTTTAATTAAAAATATGACTGCGAAAGGATTGTACAGTAATTTTGAATACGTCTATGTGTAGCATGGACATAACCGGTTCATTTAGTGTGGTGACCGGTAAAAGTTTTAGTAACAGGTCACTGTGACGGGCTACGTTTTTTCCTAGCAGAAACCCTGGATCTAGCAAGTAGAACAAAATTAAAAGAAGGAAGATGAAAAAGACCTAAAATGAGGAAAACATTGTCTAAATATAATTGATGAATTAGCTGTTGCTGGTATCAAAGGTTTAAAACTGCCTTCAAATTCCTGGCTAGCAAACAAACCTTCAAACACAGCCCTAAAAATGAAACATGTTTTTTTTATTTTATTCATACCAAGAAATGTTCACATTAGAAGAATAATTAAAACTAAACAAACACTCTGAACTTGGGGATAGCCCTGGACTAGTCATTTTTATGAGCAAGCACTCACAGAGAACATCAATTTAATGTATATTATTGTGCAATAATATTTACACTGGTCAGCATTTTTTTTTTTTTGATGGCAAAAAAAGATGGCAAACCAGGGCAGTTATTTGAATAAAACTAAACAAGAAATACACGGGGGTCACTTAGGCTATTGTTTTCTGAATGGGGATTGCTTGAAATGAAATATCCAGAATTTAAGAACTGCTGACACATTCAAAAAATGTGAGTCTCCGCTGGTACTTACTCCAATTGGAATATCTGCTGGTAGAATTTCAAATTACATAAAAAAAGGAGTTTTTACCAGTACAACCTCACATCCTAGTATGTTCTAGAAAAATGTTTTAAAAAATCTCTTCTCCATTAATTTCATGTTTGGAAATGTAGGCTATTCAGAAAAAAAAATGAAAACCAAGGTATGTGTAACACCAAAATCACTAAATGTAACCCATGTTTTAAAAACGCTATAAGCCAGTCAAAAGAGTGCTGCTGGTAAGGTAAGATACAATATACTGTAGCTCAAAACATACTTTCTATCAATCTTAAGCAAAACCTTGGTAACAAATGTATTTTCACCCCTCCCACTAAACAGTAAAATGACAGACTTGTGCAGTGTGCCCCTGTGTTGTCTGTGGCTGCTGTTCAAAAACAAGATGGATAACAGTGCCAAGTTTCCTGTCACACTGCCAACATTTTTTAAATGGTCTAAATGTAGTTTTTTTTCTTCCAGTGCTATAATGTCTTCCCAATAGAGTACTACTCTAATGAGGTAATAATTATTTCTATGTTTTCCTTTTGTATCTCCCCCTTGTCCAAAGAAAACACACACCATCACCTGGCATTCTATTTTTTTAGGTTTATAGGACTGCAGTATTTATTTGTCCTGAGAGACAGATTCTGTGGATCCAAAAGAGTAAGAGGCCATCCTTTTATTACATTAAGAAGTAGAATATATGACCGGTTCTGAGAAAACCCAACCAAAGGTGAAGATATTTCACTTGTCCTGCACTCAGTGTTGGTTATAAGAAACTACCTTTTTGACCAGTATTATTAAAATGATCAGATGCCAACTGTTGTTAAGTTTGCTCTGAACCAGTAGGGTTCATACATTATCCGCCAAATACAAAAAGAAAAAAAAAACAATTACTTTTTTTTTTTTTTTAAATCAACACACTTTACAGTATACAGTAGGGTATTGATAACAACCTTCCAGATTGTTTCTAGACAGCTGTGTATGATAGCCAAGAAATGTTAATTGGTGATTTTTATACCTACCAAGTTTCAGGTCAATACAACAAACAACTAATAAGTAGCAGCAAAAGCAAAATAGAATTAACAAAGCTCAACCCATTTGGCTTCAATGTGGGAACATTCCTGTTCTTTTTTTTCCTCTCTCCAGTGGGATTGACGCATCACCACAAAAACCGGCTTGCCATTAGGTGATAACGATGACGTATCGGTATAGAAATGTACCAAAGTTTCTCAAGGGCAATGATGCATGGAAAATGTCTTTAAACAGTGTTTGAGTACATTCAGACATTTCCTATTTGTAGCTTTGCTTCCACAGTTTAGCCATCTACTGTATACAGACACAACCATTCCCGAATGAATCAGCCAAATGAAACAATTCAAAGTACAACATGCCTGTCTTTATGATTTATTTCCTATCTGAACACATAACAGTAAAGGGAGTGTTGAATGAAAGCAATCAATTGCAAGTTGAAGCCATTTTCCCATAACTTGAAACAAAATGTACCACAGGGCAGAAACAAATACACAGCATGTGTAACTAAAACAGCCTGCAGCAGAAAGTGACAAGATGAAAAAATCTCTCCTTGAATCTGCATGTCACTTTTAATAGCTTTGTAACACTGTAGCTCTACTGCAAATTGCAGCACCACAGTACATTATATTATTAGATTGTAAAACAAATCAAGCGAATATCGAACTTGAAATCAATGTTGAATACATTTAGTTCCAATCGATACAGTAATTGGGCAATTAAAAAAAAAAACGTATTCCACACTAATACCTCCAATTTTTTTTTTTTAAATCCACTTTGTTCTTGCAATTTATTTAGAAATAATCGAGAAGATGAACGATCCTTGTAAAGTCAATCATTAAAACGGTTTCAAAGATAACGATACAATCTATACTGTGCCTGTTATACAGTATCTGAATTATGTCCCGAGTTGCACTCTGCATCCTTGTTTTGTCTACATTGCGTAACAGCAAAGATGCATTTTGGAAAAGTGAGCCAGGTGTTGGTACTGATAAAAAAAAGTTTTTAAAAAAAAGTTTAAAGTTTAAACAAAATGCAAACAAACATTAAATGTTTGTTTCACCAATAATAATAATAATAATAATAATAATAATAATAATAATAATAATAATAATAATGCTTTCTTGACTGGCAGAAAAATAACATTAATTTGATGGTTTAAAGTAAAAAAAAATACACACTTTAATAGCACAACAAAGAAACACATTCAAAATATATAACTAAATGAAGGACATTATTATAGATATATCCCTAAACACACGCTGGAGAAATAAAACAAACATTATAATCGAAGGACTTCAATTTTGAGGCTGGTACCAAAACAAACAAACAAAAAAAACCACTCACTATATACTGTATTAACTGCTGCAATCACACGGCTCGTTCAAAAACCCAAAACAACACGGCAGTGCAGCACAGTAGTAGAAAGAGGAGTGTGGACTACTAGAAAAAGACACACAATACATTTAAAGGGGGGGGGGGCGAAAGCCTTTCCGGAGAACCGGCTACAAAACAAGAAACGGTCCCACAAACCGTGCCTCTATTAAAAGCTTCTAATTTAAACCTAATAATTAAATTCCACTTTAACTCTGCAATCTCCATCAGCTCTGAATCTCAGACTTACCCTGTCACAACAGGCGCCATCTTCCACAAACTCTCACCAAAACTCTAATACTCGCGAGATCACTCAGCCGACTGAGACAACAGAAACTGAGGAGAGAGAGAGTGTGTGTGTGTGAGAGAGAGAGAGAGAGAGAGAGAGAGGGGGGGGGGGGGGGCAGACGCCACAACAACAGGCGTGGGAAACTTCGCAAAACTCGCGAGATTACAAAAATTCTCACAATAGACAAGAATGAAACAGGGCTCGTCCCATCGCGAGATTTGGGAGTGCACTACTGGTACTTATTTTATGGTGTTATTGTATTCCCGCGTGTTTACAAGGCAATAAATTAGACTGGAATTGAGTTTGCTACTAAATTTCACAACATTGTCTTTTCTCAGCTCCATAAAAAAAATATTATCAGATTTTATTTTTATACACAAACATTTCTAGTTTTTGACATCTTCGTTTTGGTTCTTTGTGTTTTTCAGACGCCACACATACTACAGTAAGACTAGTAAATTGCATGTGTAGTACATTATGTAATTACCAACTACATTGGAAACACATGCAAAAGTAAGATACATTTTTAAAAATGGCAACATTGAAGGGTAATACTTTGAGTAGGCAAAATTGTATTCCAGGGTCAGTCAAGTCCTTGCAAAACAATGCTGCATGGAGGATTTAAGAACATATATTTTAGGTAGAGGTAAAAAACATAAATACTATATATATATATATATATATATATATATATATATATATATATATATATATATATATATATATAGTGTGCAATATGTAAATGTAATGCAAATCCAAGGGGTGGGATGCTACATAATTCACGGGGGCAAAGGGGTTTATCCAAGCATCCGACCACGAGGGTGGACATTAAATTCTCATTTATCACACACTACCCCATGCAGTATTTTTTTATAATCTCTGGCGAGCAGGTTTTTTTTTTTTTCTAAGTTCTAAGTTCTGTGTTGCTTGGACGGGGCTTTCCTCTAGTTTATGTAGGTGAGTTATTAGACAGTGAACTGCAGAAATAATTTTATTTTAAATAGTAACAACTTTTATAACTTGAACAAAATTTAAAATAAGGTTTGCATTACGTGAGACAGTACAGAGAAAGCCGCAATTGCAGTGGTCTGTACTAGGAGTTATAACGCATGAACAGTTTAAACTTGTAACTTAAAAACAGCACTTTTCCTGTGGTTTTTCGGGTGTTGTGGAGGTGATCTTTTATTCTGCCGTGCTGAGTGCAGTCAGGTTTCTGTGGCAATTTTTTGTTTCTTCGAGATGACTTGGGGGGAAGGTTAGGGAGCGTGTTAAAATTACGCGCTTTAATATTTTTTATATACAACAATTTTTATGTTCACTAGTTTGTTTCGAGGGTGTTTGTTTGTGTACACTTTTGTGAGAAGTGGCATACCATCAGTAAGAATCAGAGTGTATTAAAAATCATCTTTTTCTTTGCATTGGAGATTTTTCGGGTGGCCAATTTATAGATGTTTACAGCGACTCCCTCATGGAAAATGCAGTTCAGACGGGTTGATGTTGGAAACGTGGGTTTTTTTTGGATTTACCCAATTTTCACTGGACGTGACGGGTTCTGGAGGGTATTCTTTATCAACAACACACTAGAGAGTTGCGGAGATTTGTTGTTTGACAGCTTGCGCTGGGGTTGCTGTTGCTGGTATTAATGAGCTTGTGTTTCCCATATCACATATCATCAACTGGTTGAGCCCATTGAAAAAAGTGCTCACCGGTTTATATATATATATATATATATATATATATATATATATATATAGTAGCGATCTGTGGTAAGTGTGTGTGTGCGCGCGCGTGTGCTGTCCTGTCTTTCCCAGCGTTTGTGTGTCACCCTGCATGAATCTGTGAGTAAGGAGTATTTTGTGTCTAGGCAGTGCTCGAGCGCTGCCTGGGGTGTTACGTGTACAGTGCAGCTGTATGTAGATTGGGGTCGGTTCCGCCGGTCACTTGCTTGCGCGGGACCGATGGTCTGAGCGATTGGTCAGTGTGTACCTCCACCCTCTTCTCCTCACTCACCTCCTCCCTCGACTCCCTCTGTCCCCTCACCTCCCGTCCTGCTCGCCCCTCCCCTCCCCATCCCTGGCTCTCCTCTGCGCTCCGCTCGGCAAGAATCACACTGCGATCTGCTGAAAAGAAATGGAAGAGAACCAAACTCCCTGCTGCCCTAGACCTTTACCACACTCTCCTCTCCTCCTTCTCCTCTACTCTCTCCTCTGCTAAATGTGCTTATTTCCAATCTGTAATCCAAGCCTCCACTAACAACCCACGTAAACTATTCTCTACCTTCTCCTCCCTCCTTAACCCTCCCCCCCTCCTCCTCCCTCCTCTATCTCCCCTGATGACTTTGCCTCCTTCTTCTCTTCTAAAATTTCAGATATCCGCAAACTCTTTAACACCTCTCCCTCCCCCGCACCCCCTCCCGCTCCAACTCCTACACCCACTGCAACCCCTACTAACTCACCCTCCTTCTCCACCTTCTTGCCCCTCTCAGACTCTGACCTCTCCTCCCTGCTCCAGGGTCACAAACCCACCACGTGTGCCTTGGACCCCCTCCCCACTCACCTCTTTCAAGCTGCTGCTCCTGCTCTACTCCCCTTCATCTCCTCCCTCCTCAACACCTCTCTACTTTCTGGTATCTTCCCCTCTGCCTTCAAAAAAGCCTCGATCACTCCCCTCCTCAAAAAACCTACCCTCGACCCCACCTCCCTCCAGAGCTACCGTCCTGTCTCCCTCCTACCCTTCCTCTCCAAAACCCTCGAGCGGACTGTACACCGCCAGCTCTCTGCTTTCCTGTCCAACCACTCTCTGCTTGACCCTCTCCAATCTGGCTTCCGCTCTGCTCACTCCACTGAAACCGCCCTCCTGTCTGTCACCAACTCACTTAAATGTGCCCGAGCTGCCTCTCTCTCCTCTGTCCTAATTCTCCTCGACCTCTCTGCTGCCTTTGACACTGTTGATCACTCTATTCTACTATCATCTCTTGCTGACCTGGGGATCTCTGGCACTGCTCTGGCCTGGTTCTCCTCCTACCTCTCCAACCGCACTTACCAGGTAACCTGGCGTGGAGCAACCTCCACACCTCGCCCTCTCTTAACTGGAGTCCCCCAAGGGTCAGTCTTGGGTCCTCTCCTGTTCTCTCTCTACACCCGCTCTCTGGGCCCCCTCATCGCATCCTATGGTTTCTCATACCATTTCTATGCTGATGATGCTCAGATTTTCCTCTCCTTCCCCACCTCTGACTCCACCATCTCCTCCCGTATCTCTACCTGTCTGTCTGCTATTTCCTCCTGGATGCACTCGCATCACCTCAAACTCAACCTCTCTAAATCTGACCTCCTTTTCTTTCCCTCCTCCTCCCCCTCCTCTGATCTCTCTATCTCTGTTCCTCTGGAATCTACCACACTCTCTCCCTCTTCCTCAGCTAAGAACCTTGGAGTCACCCTGGACCCCTGCCTCTCTTATTCCCAGCACATCTCCACTCTGGCACGCACTTGCCGATTCTTCCTGAGCAACATCCGAAGAATCCGACCCTTCCTCACCAACTATGCTACCCAGCTCCTGGTCCAGGCCCTGGTACTCTCCCGCCTAGACTACTGCAACTCCCTCCTGGCTGGCCTCCCTGCGTCCGCCACCCGTCCGCTCCAGCTCATCCAGAACTCTGCTGCCCGCCTAGTGTTCTCTCTGCCTCGCTTCGCCCACGCTACTCCACTACTCCGCTCGCTCCACTGGCTCCCGATCACCGCTCGCATCCAGTTCAAGACTCTTGTACTAGCCTACAGATGCCTTGACCAGTCTGCACCCAGCTACCTCCAGACCCTCATCTCTCCCTACACCCCCACTCGACCTCTCCGCTCCGCCTGCACTAGAAGACTGGCTCTACCTCCGCTACGCTCCCCTGCCTCCAAAGCCCGCTCCTTCTCCACCCTTGCTCCGCAGTGGTGGAATGACCTTCCTACAGATGTCAGGACTGCCCAGTCCCTGACCACATCAATCCCCCCAGAAGCAGCTGACAGTGCCGAGACCGTGCCCACAACTTGGCGGTCACATCCTGGGAGAGCCTGTTGGCACAGCCGGGGGATGGGACCCAAGCCCCTCCTGAAGTAGCAGATCGCACACACAGTTCCAGGGACCAGCTACAGACTGCAGGCGTCTGGACAGATCCAGATCGCTCAGGACTGTAACATTGTCTCTTCGGGGATGAAGAGAACTTAAAGGGGAGCTATGTAGGGATCTGTGCTAAGTGTGTGTGTGCGCGCGCTGTCCTGTCTTTAGTTTGTGTATCACCTTGCATGAATCTGTGAGTATGGCTGCCTGGGGTGTCACGTGTACAGTGCAGCTGTATGTAGATGAGGTCTGTGTTTGCTGCACTGTGATTTGTGTTCGGTTTCGCCGGTCAGCTGCTTGTGCGGGACCAAGGGTCTGAGTGATTGGTCAGTGTGTATGTAAATGTTCCCTTGTGTGTGTGAGCCAATAGGGCTCAGGGGGGATCTCTATTTAGGAGCTGCCTCCAAGCAGCTCGGGGTGTGTTGTGGTGTCCTGACGTTGAATGAATACATATCTGAATGAGATCTTGCGGTCGTATGGCCCTTGTTTGTTCCCTGAAATGCTACTATATATTTTCAAACTTTGCAAGTATTTTACAACTGCAGCATGTGACTTCACTTAACTTGTGTAATACAGTAGTCTTCGTGCATAGTAACACCTTGTAAGAGAACAGTTCGCCTAAGAGAACACCCTTGTGGAAACAGATTTTTCCCACTGTAAATGCTCTGCCTTAAGGAACAGGAGCTTTGCTTAAATGAACACCTTTTTGACACCGCTAGCAATTCATCCACAACTGGCACAGTACTGTTTTGTAACCTGATAACCCATCGTCATCAAACTTAAATTCAAATGGTTTATTTATTCTTTTCAAATGTGACTTGTTATCGCGAGAGTGACTTGAGGCACACTGATTGGTTTATTAAATCTTTCCAGAACCAGCGTCATATCATTGACTCGTTTTGTATTCTGATTTCCATAATTGCACCTCATTGCTACAAAGTGGCACAGCGAAATGTGCCGCTATTTCTCTTGCTAGAAAAAGTTGGAAATTGTTCGAGCTCCTGAAAAAAAATAGCAATTTGGTGTTTTCAGTTCTGGTGCGTTGCTTCACCATTCTGTTAAATAACTTTGTGCATGTCTTGAATATTGCTCCTCTACAGGTATGCATAATTAATCTAGAGCTGCTGCTGCATTTTTTAACATGTGGAGGGGTGCTGTGTTAATTTAGTTTGACAGTTTATTAACATTAGTTTGTCTGTTACTTTATTATTATAGTTTATTAACATACACTTGCCTGTTGCTTTTCTCTTCCTTATTCTATTAATTTCATATGTTGATGCACATGCGTCATGACAAGTAATAAATATTTATGTATTGATTCATATTGTGTCTGTTGGTCAACTCTGTCTTAAAGAACAGTTCAGCTAAGAAACTGCCATGTTTCATCAACACTGGTAAAAGGAGAATTATGATCAACCTGTACACTGCCAGGATATGCTACAGAGGGATTTTTAGAGCATTTTACAGCACCAGGGAATCAACCAGGATTGCATCACCCACGATCCACTGTTTTCCTGCAATTAATGCAATCTAGGGGAACTCTAGGGGTATTCCTGTAAAGCTCTAAAAAATCGAGTTGTGTCATATCCTGGTGTTTTTAATTGTTCAACTATTTATTTGTTATTTTAATAACATTTCTCCAAGCAGCTTTGTATAGCAGATATAATTGAACTTTATAAAAAAATAAAAATGTTAAAAAGATTGTTTTTTAAACTTAAGGAAACATTTGGTTTGCTTTGTTATTGTGCCTGTGCTTCCTTTAATATGAGATGTACTTTGCTGTGGTGAACTTCAAAGGAAAGTGATTTCCAGGTTTGGTGCAGTTAGCCTCATCTTTCACCTACTTATTTTGCTAATAAGTAGTTGGCTGCAAACGGGAGTGTGTGGCTTTAAAGGTTAAATTTTAAGAAACTGATCAAATAAATGTAATGTATTTAATAATTGGGGAAGTATGTGGGACTCAGAATTATTCACAGTTTGTACCCAATTTAGTTCTTACAGGTACCAGAGGAGGAAAAGGAACTACGTTTTCCAGAGCCTGTAGCACAGCCACGTGCTAGGCTACTCTGAGATCAATTAAGGGTGCTTTAAAAGTGGAGAGGGAAAAGAGAGTCAGAGAGAGAGAGAGGAGGAGGAGGAGAAGGAGACTAGGAGACAAAGAAACTGAGTTTGTGTTGTGCATACAGGAAGTGTGCAAATTTGATAACAAGTGAACAAGTCAGTAAACAGCTTAGCTGTCTGACAGACAGATACGGCTAAACGGGTTTAGTTAGAGAGTTATGTGTGGAACTAGGTTTTGTTTTGTTTTGAAAACTTCTGTTTGTTTTGTTTGAAACCGTGCCATGTCTTCTGCGCAAGGACACTGCACAAAGAATAAAAATACTGGCAACCCACCTGTTTTAACCAAATTCCCTGTGGTTGATAATTGTTTTTTACACTGGAAAACAGCGAACATGTTTGGCAGGGATATGCTTCCTCAATACGTTGTAAACAGAACTCTGTTCCAACAGGATCCGTTATAAGTGGAGTGCATCTGTAATATATATATATATATATATATATATATATATATATATATATATATATATATATATATATATCTATATATATATATATATATATATATATATACACACTACCGGTCAAAAGTTTTAGAACACCTCCATTTTTACAGTTTTTATTGAAATGTACGCAGTTTAATGTCTCAATGTACTCTGAAATTAAAGCATAGAACAAATAAACAATTGGAGATAAAATAGAAATCATGGAATCGTTTTGTTTAACAAAATTTAATCTAAATTTTTGACTCATCAAAGTAGCCACCTTTTGCAGATATAACAGCCGAACACACTCGTGGCATTCTTTCTACAATGGAAATCAAATATTGTTTGGAAAGTTCTTCCCAACACTGTTGCAGAAGTTCCCACAAATGTGTTGCACTTGTAGGTTGCTTTGCTTTCACCCTTCTGTCCAGTTCATCCCAAACCAGCTCGATGGGGTTTAAGTCTGGAGACTGTGCTGGCCATTCCATGATTTGAAGCCTACCGTCTTGTTCTTTTCTTCTAAGGTAGTTCTGACATAGCCTGGAGGTATGTTTTGGGTCATTATCTTGCTGTAGGATGAACCCCTGACCAACTAGGCGTATACCAGAGGGTATTGCATGGCGCTGCAAAATGCTGTGGTAGCAGTTTTGGTTCAGGGTGCCACTCACTCTGTGCAAGTCGCCGACTCTGGATCCAGCAAAAGAGCCCCAGACCATCACGCTTCCTCCTCCATGTTTGACAGTTGGTGTCACACACCGAAGAACCATCCTTTCGCCTACTCGACGGCGTACAAAAACCCTGCGTGATGAACCGAAGATTTCAAATTTTGATTCATTGGTCCATAAGACCTTCTTCCAGTCTTCAGTAGTCCACTGGCGGTGCTTCATGGCCCAGGCAAGCCTCTTTTTCTTATTTTGCCATCTTAGCAATGGCTTTCTTACTGCCACTCGACCTGTCAAACCTGCAGCTCGAAGCCTTCTCTTCACAATTGAAACTTAGACTGGCTTACTTCGACCAGTGTTAAGCTGTGCTTGAAGCTATTGTCCTGTGAGCCGCCTATCACGCAAGCTGTTGACTCTCAGAAACTTGTCTCCTGATTCTGTTGTGGCTTTGGGTCTGCCAGACCTCTTTCTGTCAGAGTTTCCTCCAGTTTCCAAGTGCCTTTTAATGGTGTAGGAAACTGTACTCACTGACACCTTGGCTTTCTTTGCAATTTCTCTAAAGGAAAGACCTACACTTTTAAGGGTTATAATGGTCTGTCTGTCTTCCTTTGTTAATTGCCTTTTTCTCGCCATTATGAAAGCAATATACTACTTCCTGCAGTACAATACTGTCCAAATAATGCTTAAGAGGGTGTAGTAACACAGTCTGTTCCAACACTGCTTTTATACAGACAGAGGGTTTGTAAGTAATCAACAAAAGTTGGGACACCTGTAGGAATTGTTAGCATCAACTTTCAAGGCTTAATTTACTTCCATTGCTGCAGAACAGCTGTAAGTTGTTAACCCATTACTTGTTCCCTGAAAAAGGCCTTTTTGTATAACTCTGAAATGTACATTATTTTTCAGTTTTTGGTAACCTAAACTTTTTTTTTAACCTCTGGCAGTTTACCACTTACCTTTGTACCATTTCAGGTTATTCAGTGGACTTGAACTGCTTAAATTTCAATAAAAACTGGAAAAATGGGGGTGTTCTAAAACTTTTGACTGGTAGTGTATATATATATATATATATATATATATATATATATATATATATATATATATATATATATATATATATAAAAAGAAAAAAGAGAAAAGGATATTTCAGGTACTTAAAAAGGTAGAATAATTGATTTGTAATCAATTATTCTACCTTTTTAAGTACCTGAAATATCCTTTTCTCTTTTTTTTTTCTTATTGATCATTTTGGTACACAGCAGTTTTCCTTTTTCTCAAACTATATATATATATATATTGTAGCACAGTGGGGAGGGGAGGGTTGAAATCCTCCCCGCAATAAAATGTGTGGTTTTGTGTTAGTTTGGGGAAATGTAATTGTTTGATTAGTGTTGTTAATTGGGGAAGGGTTTTGTTAATTGTTTTATTATTAATTATCCCCTGCACCTGGTAGCCATTATTAAATTAGAACCAGGTGCAGGGTATTTAAGAGAGGCAGCTAGTCTGCTCATGGCTGCTGTGTAGAAGGAGGCAGATGAGGTGCTCTGCTTCCGAGCAGTCTGGGGAAAAAAAAAAGTAAGCTGTGTGAACCTGTGTGTTTGTGTTGAGGTGGCAGGTAAACGGCTAACCCTTCCCGAATTAACAAAACTAATCAAACAATTACATTTCCCCAAACTAACACAAAAACACACATTTTATTGCGGGGATGATTTCAACCCCCCTCCCTGCTGTGCTACAATATATATACAGTGCCATGAAAAAGTATTTGCCTCCTGTCTGATTTTCTCATTTTGGCACATTTTTCACATTATATTTGGTCAGATTTTTTTGTGGGTTGTGGTAGTATATTGAGGGAGTCTGAGAGAAAAAAATGACACCAAAGTTTGGTGCTTCTTTCATTTGTTTGGTGTGCAAGGTAATCAAACATGCAATCTTCAGGTGTGAAAAAGTTATTGCCCCTCCCCTAGTTAACTCAACCCAATTAAAGGGATAATTAGGGTCAGCTGTTTGAGTACTTTGGTTAACAACCAGACCTGACTTGGGCCAGCCCTGCCCAATATAAATCTGACTAACTTTGGCCCTTACCATCAGAGTGAAGTTGTCAGCACACAGGTTCGAGAGGCACATCATGCCACAAACAAAAGAAATTCCTGAAGACCTCTGGAAAAAGTTGTTGATGCCTATCAGTCTGGAAAGGGTTACAAAGCCATTTCTAAGGCTCTGGGGCTCCACCAAACCAGAGTCAGAGCCATATTGTCCAAATGGAGAAAGTTTGGGACAGTAGTGAATCTTCCCAGGAGTGGCCGTCCTGCCAAAATCTCTCCAAGAGCAAGGCATAAAATCGTCCAGGAAGTCACAAAGAACCCTAGAACAACATCCAGGGATGTGCAGGCCTCTCTCGCCTCGGCTAAGGTCAGTGTTCATGATTCCACCATCAGAAAGACACTGGGCAAAAATGGGATTCATGGCAGAGTATCAAGGTGGAAACCATTGCTCACTAAGAAGAACATGAATGCTCGTCTCAAGTTTGCCAAAAAGCACCGGGATGGTCCTCAAGAGTTCTGGAACAATGTTCTATTATTATTATTATTATTATTATTTATTTCTTAGCAGACGCCCTTATCCAGGGCGACTTACAATCGTAAGCAAAAACATTTCAAGCGTTACAATACAAGTAATACAATAAGAGCAAGAAATACAATAACTTTTGTTCAAGTACAAGTTTGACAAACCACAATTCAATAATACAGCAGGTAATAGTGATAATTACATCAGGATATGATTAAATAGTGATAGTTACATCAGGATGTGATTAAATACAAAGTACTACAGGTTAAAAACTTGGCAGATGAGTCAAAAGTGGAACTTTTTGGCCGACATGGGCCCCGTTATGTCTGGCGAAAACCAAACACAGTAAGAACCTCATACCAACGGTCAAGCATGGTGGTGGTAGTGTCATGGTTTGGGGATGCTTTGCTGCATCAGGACCTGGACGCCTTGCCATCATTGAAGGAACCATGAATTCTGCTCTGTATCAGAGAATTCTACAGGAGAATGTTAGGCCATCCGTCCGTGAGCTGAAGCGCAGCTGAGTCATGCAGCAAGACAATGATCCGAAACACACAAGCAAGTCTACATCAGAATGGTTGAAGAACAAGAAATTTAAAGTTTTGGAATGGCCTAGTCAACGTCCAGACCTAAACCCCATTGAGATGTTGTGGCAGGACCTGAAACGAGCAGTTCATGCTCGAAAACCCACAAATGTCACTGAGATGAAGCAGTTCTGCATGGAGGAGTGGGCCAAAATTCCTCCACGGCACTGTGAGAGACAAATCAATAACTACAGGAAGCATTTGGTTGCAGTTATTGCTGCTAAAGGTGGCATAACCAGTTATTGAGTCTAAGGGGGCGATTACTTTTTCACATGGGGGCATTGGGTTTTGGATAACTTTTTTAAATAAATAAATGAAATATGTATCACATTTTTGTGTTATTTGTTCACTCAGGGTCCCTTTTATTTAATATTAGGTTTTAGTTGAAGATCTGATAACATTCAGCGTCAAAAACATGCAAAAATGCAGAAAATCAGACGGGGCAAATACTTTTTCACGGCACTGTATATATATATATATATATAATCGAGAGGAACGGTATAGAGAGTTATAATCCAGTTTGGAACAGTTTTTAATTGTATCCAGGTCTGGTGACCAAATAATAATCCCCGGCAATACACAGCAATGTGTAGAGCATGAAGTAAATAACAACAGGGTTACAGTCCCAAATAATAAACACAAATATGCGTCCCACAATATACTAATACGGTCACTAGTCCTGGGTGCGTGCAGTAGTGCTCGTGGTGGGTGATAACAATTAAACAGTGATTGTGGTGTAGTGTTGCTCCGGGTAGTGCTGGCCCAAGGAGACAGCTCCGGAGATGTGTTAGCCGTCTAGTGAATTCACAAAAACAAAAGACAATTACTAACAACGACAAAACAAACAAAACACTCACAAACTCTTTTCAGTTTTTAAAGGGGTTTCTCCCGGTCCTTCCAGTTCCTTGTTTCCTGAACCAAGCGAAGGAAAAGATTTGCGATTCTTTATGCTATCACGCATGACCCCTTGGTAAACGAGTGCAGCTGTCTCTACTGTCTGCAGCTGCTACATTGTAAAATAGAGAAAACATCCACAGAAAAAGGATGGCTGTTTTTCAAAAATGTAGTACTAGAGGCGCAAACTATGCATCAGCTGCAGTCACTTACAATTACGTCTCACCTGAAAGACGGAGCACAAGGAGGTTAAGTAACTTGCTCAGGGTCACCCAAAAGTAGACAAATCTAAATCTGAAACACAATGGCCAAAATGGTTTAATAGATCAATTAAAAAAAAATATTCAGCGAAAAAAGGCACTTTACAGAGCATTTAAAAGGGACCAAAAACAAAGTACACAGAAAAAGTACTTGGAACTGCAAACGCAAACTTAGAAAGTCCAAGAAAGATAGAAATGAACATTGCTAAGGGGGATAAAACCAATTCCAAAATGTTTTTCCAAGACAACATGCCCCACATGTCGAGCGTCCAGTGCCCAAGTGGGAGGAGCCCGAGCGTCCAGCGCCCAAGTGGGAGGAGCCCGAGCGTCCAGTGCCCGAGTGGGAGGAGCCCGACTGCCCAGCGCCCGTGGGAGGTGCCCGAGTGGGAAGAGCCTGAGTGTCCAGTGCCCGAGTGGGAGGAGCCCGAGCGCCCAGTGCCTGAGTGGGAGGAGCCCAAGCGTCCAGAAGTGGGGAGCCAGTGCGTCCACAGCCCAAGAGGGGGGAGCCGGTGTATCCACAGCCCAAGAAGAGGAAGCCCACAGGTCCAGAGCCCAATTATCCACCAGCAGAGGGAGACTGCCTGCTGTTCCCGCTGCCACCAGCAGGGGAAGGTTACCTGCTGTTCCCGCCTCCACCAGCAGGGGACGATTACCTGCTGTCCCCATCGCTGTCTCCAGCGCAGGAGGAAGACTGCTTGCCGCTCCCACCTCCACCGCCAGGGCCACTGTTTACTGTGAAGAAACGGCAATGGAAAGGAATGAAAAAAAAATAAAAAAATTGAAATGCTGTGTAAACGATGTACTACTTATTTTGTGAATAAACAAAACAACGTTTAACTTGAACTATTTGGCATCCTTTGTTTTGTAGTTAATTCACTTGGGTAAAGTAAGTCCTACACAACTTATTCTTTACTCCTGGGATATTTTTGAATTTTAATGTGTTACACATCGTAAGGTCTTGCTGCATTCAGAGCAATATAATGGCTTTTAATACTTTTTGAAAAATGAACAAATATCCGAACGAATATTTAAATTATGTGTGAATATCCGAACATAAAAATCCTGTGCTCGTCCCAGCACTATTTATAATAAACCGCACATCAGCGCTTCACTCAGTACTGTGTCTGTCTACTTCCTGGTTTGACGTCACCACAAAGCCTATCCGTGACACTGCCATTTTGAGATTGTTGTTATACTCTTTAGTTTTAACCATTTTTGTTACTTTTTTGAATCACAGATTTCCAATTTATTTTTCAGCACTTCAGATTATGTATTTTTTTTTTCTATAATTATCATCAGGTGTTGGTTTTCAATCATGATAATTGTTATAATTAGCAATGAATGGGTTTCATACGAAATATGTTGATTGCCCAAATACGAATGCCCAAGTATGAAGTTCGTTTTTGCATGTTATTTTTCATTTTATGCCTGTTATGAAATATTTTTTTTGTTTTATTATAAAGCTGAATCTCTAATTTATATCTTTCAATAGAACAATTAGAAATTATAGAAATCACTTCCTTTGTGTTTTTTTTCTTTTTTTTTTAAACTGCCCAAATACTTTTGTCTGCAACTGTGTGTGTGAGCATGTGGGTGCACACAGATGAAGCACACAGTAGATTCCAGTATAATCCAAGTTTTTATTACTCGCTTTTTAAACAGAAATGACTGGTTGCGAGATGATGGCAAAAGAAAATAAACAGTTCAAACAGGATTCATAAAACAAGATACAAAAAAAAAACAGTCTAAACTAACTGGTCGATTAACCGCGTCCAGTAGGTGAATAAGTACATTTTCCCCTGGGTTCCACCAGCTTGTTAGCGGCTTCCAAAGGTCCTCCAGCCACGGGTTGTTTTAGTCCCCTAGGCCGGGGAAAAGCAAGAGCTGTCCATCTCCACTTCTCTGTATATAATTCCAACAGCACCGGCACAGGAAAGAAAGTATCGGACGCAAAGGCAGCACCAACTTCTCTCTGTTTAGTCCTTTCAGTTCGGGGTGTAAATAAGCCCAAGCTGTTCTTCGGTCGGAAGACAGCGCTGCCTGCCTGCCGACTCTCTTTTAAAGAGTTCCTGATTACCACCAGGAATTGGACGGTTACAGGCTACAGGTGTGGGCCAATTGAGGCTAATTATACCGAACAGTATAATAAACCTGATCCCCTTTCTAACCACAACTGTAGCCTGGTCGCCTGTTAACTCCTTGATGTCATGGTAGGCAACTGCGCTGAACACAGATCTATCTGGGTGTTATTTGAATCACCTGTGAGCTCATCTCTAGCTCGCCATGAACGCCTCCTGGTGGTGAACCTGTGAGCTGGCTCACAATAATATATATATATATATATATATTTATATATATATATATATATATATATATATATATATATATATAGACACACACACACACACACACACACACACACACACACAAACTTGTGTTCTACCTGCAAACTAAACCAACAGGACATGGATAAAGTAGTGAGATGGTTTCTCATTTAAAGCATGTTGAACCTGTCACATAAAGTCTCAGATTTCATATCCCTCAGCTATATAAGTCATCTATACTGGCAGTTCTCAATTCTGCCAGTAGAATGACAGATTTTGGGTCAAGATGTGATTGGCTGACTGCCCATTTATTACCCCCTCTTATGTCACAAAGAGGGAATGCTTCATCTTTTTATGTCAGTGATAGATTTCTGAGACTGACATTTGCAATGCTAACAGTAAAGATTCAAAGTAGGCCGAGGCATCAGATGATTTTGTACTAAATTCTCAGTAGGTTGCTCTGTTTAAACACTTATTTAAATGCAAATATGATTTTTTTTTTAAATAAAGGTCTAAGGTATTTATATTATTGATGAATAGTTCGTACTTAATGTGAAGACTCTGGCAAGGGTGAGGAAAATGTAACCTTCAATGATACTGTTTTTGATGCAAAAGATCCCATCTAGTTACAACAGCAGTTCTCATCTATGTTATGCAGTATATTCATTTAAAAAAAAAAAAGACGTAAACAGTTTAAATGGGTATATATGGTATCGATTATAAATATAATGTATGGCTGAAGTGCATGTTATGGTTCAAATTCACCCTGTTAAAAAGTAATTATGAACATGTACTTTAAGTAATTAGATGCTTTTCACTTGTCACAATGATTAGTAAAAACATTAACTGTGAAAATCTCCAGCCAATTAGTGCTTCAAAGAATCTTATAAAATGGCTTGGATAAATTGGCTGAACAAGATCACATGACCGTGCAGTAAGTTGTCATATGCATGGCTAGGAGCAAATCGCAGCTGAAGGTCAAAGCGTGCCTGGGTCCAGTGCTGCCACTGGGCAGTTTTCCACCCAATTGGATAGTTTTGCATAAAGTTTTAGCATAAAGAAACAGTGTTTTGTCAAATAATAGTATCTCTGCCATAATTGACACAATAACACATAGAATCCGATTCAGAGTAAGACCACACGCAGACACAGACCCCTCCCCCTGCTCTGTCAAGTATCCACCAGTAGGATTGTTGTTTTTCCACAGAAAAATTGAGCAACTAAAGTAGATATTTTGAGTGATTAATAACAGAGACTCCTCATATCTCCCAAGAGAAAGATCCTGAAATCATGGGCAAAATAAAAAAAATACAATCCTTTCTGGGAACAGGAAGCAGTAGGATGAGAATTTGTCTATTGTTGGAGCACAACCACACATATTAGATTTGACAGTAGCTGGCTGTTCATCTGATGGAGGAAGTGTTCCTCTGTTCATCTGCTACTATCTTAATACTAGCACATGCCAGTTGCACCCTGGCATTTATTCATCTTATTACAATAACAAAAAACCCTGAAATTGTAATTCCATTTGAACAGAGATTTTTTTTAAACCTCACTTAAATATTAGTATCAGGAGGTGCCAAATGACAGACGGTTGGGTGCAGGTTTTGTTTTGGCTATTTCGAGGACACTGTCCCTTCAGTCTGTTTGCTTTCTTGGTCTGAACTTGCAGTGTTTTAATTTGCCTTTGGCCAGTTTATCTACATTTTCTAAGCAACCTTAAGTAACAGCATGTTATTTATTACAGTAACGTAAAATGCCTGTGGCAGGGCTGATGCCTGCCCCTGTAAATGTATTTCTGGTGTGGTTTATAAAGAAATATGTTTTGGTTTTGATTATAAATAAAATGTGTTTAATTTTACAAATAAAGTGTGTGCTAGATATGGCAGGGCTGGGAGGTTAGACTTTCCACCCAGCCTAATTGAACCTTTATGTGCAGCTGGTAGACAGGTGTTAATTGAGTAATTAATTATCAATTAACCCGTACTACATGCCTTTAAAAAGGGTCTGGAAAAGCTAGTAATTTGTTCTCTGCTTTGTTTACATGCTGAAAGCCTCATAACTGTGTGTCTGAACCAACACTGAGGACCACCGTGTGTGTAACTAGGATCCTTAGGACCATAGCAGAGGGATTCATTTAGGGGATTTTAATCCAAAATGTTTGGGCTGGGTTGCACCAGCTATGCGCAAGCTCTTACTTAGATTAGTTATAGCGTAAGTCTTTACTAACTTTGGTTTTTACACATTACTAAATTTACACGGGTTGCACCAGGTAAGATAGTTATAACATAAGGCTTAGTTGTTACTTAAATTGTATGCATAGCCTCGGGTAGGTGTAAGCTGTTCATAGAATCACATTCCAAGATGAATGTGTTCGAAGTTTTCGGCATCAGCGTGTTTTGCGAGACCGCATACACCCTCTTGACAATTACGATGATATTGACCTTTTTATGCCCGTTTTAGATTTAGACGTGAGCATATTTTGAAGATCACTGATGAACTGAAAAGTAATACAAAACATTAATCTTCCAGAAATGGAGCACTTCCTTCATCTCTCCAGGGTTCACAGAAAAAAAACAATAAATGCCACGTCTGTCAAGAGAGCAGCGCCTTCGTGCAATCGGCATGTTGAAGGTTGGACTAGGGCAGTGTACTGTGGCTCACCATCTTGGGTGCTCACAGCCAGCAATTTCAATTTCAAACCTGGCAAGATGGTATAACCAGACTCTGTCAATGACAAGTCACGAACTGGGAGACCAAGAGTCACAACACCTGCCCAAGATCGACAGATCATTTTGCAGCATCTTCGTGATGTCAATTGTTAATCAGCACAATAAAAAGTCACTCCACCTGCTCTCAAACAGAGTTTGTCATTTTTCGATCACATCTAGTGAATTTTATCCAAATATGAGTGATATGCTTCTTTCGATGCTCAAATATAAGTGATACATTTCTTTTGATGCTCAGTATATCTATCTATCTATCTATCTATCTATATATATATATATATATATATATATATATATATATATATATATATATATATATATATATATATAATATATATACAGTTGTAGTCAAAAGTTTACATACCCCAATGGAAATTTATAAGTTCTAGAAATTTCTTGAAAACAAATAATTGTAGAAAGAATCTTTTGTAGCAAAAGTTTTGCTTTGGTGGATGACGAAAAAAAGTTACAAGAAATAGATGTCTACAATTATTTATTTCAGCAACTTTTTTGCAAACTGGGTACCTGCAGAGAAATCAGCGGCCCAACATGATTTAACCCGTTAAATGCAAGGCTACTTATTCAAAGTAGATACATAAAGAGCGAATAATATGCGATTGGCATATGTGGCATATTTACCCGCTGTTCTTCCCTAGTAAACCACGTTGGGCCGGGATAAATACAAGTGGGGCTTGCAGAGGGGTTGCCCCTTGTCAGGTACCGGCAGAGAAATCGGTGGCCCAAAATGATTTAACCCTTTAAATGCAAGGCTTTTTCCAGCGAAGAAGCTGAGCGATTGGCATATGTAGCATGTTTGCCTGCTGTTCTACCCCAGTAAACCACGTTGGGCCGGGCTAAATACAGGTGTAGCTTGCAGAGGGGTTGCCCCTTGCCGGGTACCTGCAGAGAAATCAGCGGCCCAATGTGATTTAACCTGTTAAATGCAAGGCTACTTATTCAAAGTAGATACATAAAGAGTGAATAATTTGCTGAGTGATTGGCATATGTGGCATATTTACCCGCTGTTCTTCCCTAGTAAACCACGTTGGGCCGGGATAAATACAAGTGGGCCTTGCAGAGGGGTTGCCCCTTGTCAGGTACCGGCAGAGAAATCGGCGGCCCAAAGTGATGCTTTTTCCAGTGAAGAAGCTTGGCATATGTGGCATGCTTGCCCTCTGTTCTGCCCCAGTATACCACGTTGGGCCGGGCTAAATACAAGTGGGACTTGCAGGAGGGTTGCCCCTCGCCAGGTATCTGCAGAGAAATCAGCAGCCCAATGTGATTTAACCCGTTAAATGCAAGGCTACCTATTCAACATAGATACATAAAGCAAATAAGAAGCTGAGCGATTGGCATATGTAGCAAGTGTACCCGCTGTTCTGCCCCAGTAAGCCACATTGGGTCGGGCTAAATACAGGTGTGGCTTGAGGAGGGGGGTTCCCCTCGCTTGGTACTTGCAGAGAAATCAGCGATCCAATGTGATTTAACCCATTAAATGCAAAGCTACTTATTCAACGTAGATACATAAAGAGCGAGTAAGAAGCTGAGCAATTGGCATATGTGGCATATTTATCCGCTGTTCTTCCCCAGTAAACCACGTTGGGTCAGGCTAAATACAAGTGGGGCTTGCAGAGGGGTTGCCCCTTGTTAGGTACCGGCAGAGAAATCGATGGCCCAAAGTGATTTAACCCTTTAAATGCAAGGCTTTTTCCAGCGAAGAAGCTGTGCAATTGGCATATGTGGCATGTTTGCCCTCTGTTCTGCCCTAGTAAACCACATTGGGCCGGGCTAAACACAAGTGGGGCTTGTAGGAGGGTTGCCCCTCTTCAGGTACCTGCAGAGAAATCGGCGGCCCAATGTGATTTAACCCTTTAAATGCAAGGTTACTTCTTCAACATAGACAAATACATTTATGCACTTAAAAGCTTGCGAATAAGAAGCTGGGCGAATAAGAGGCTGGGTGAATAAGAAGCTGGGCGAATAAGAAGCTGGCGAATAAGCCAACTTCAGCCTCGTGTTTTACAGTGTAAATTTATGAAAAGATGACAGACGTAACCATAATACAGTCACATTTAATGTCACGTCTGTTAATGTCACACTCTCCTTATTCTCATCAAATTTAAATGTCCCAGCCCGAATATAATGCATGCTGTGACTTTGATGTTTTGTTTTTAAAATGTATTAATGATCAATGCATTGCTGAGTATGTTGCGCACACATATCAGGTGGTGTCTGGAATGATCCAAATGCAATTAAAACAGCGGGTGAAGGTGTGAAATAAATATATTTATAACTTCTCTTATGCAATTATTTCAATAGCGATTAATACCTTTTGTGGTCCATTTCAATAAATTAAAAGTAAATCAGCTTATTTCTGCTGTTTAATCTACTATTTGTTAATAATACAAGTAAAACTTCAAAGAAAATGTTTAAGTATCTGGTACTGACAGGCAGTCTCCCATCCAAGTACCAACCAAACACGCATATTATTATACAAAAAAGACAAACCACAAGTGTTGAAACTGCAACAAGATGCACGATTATTATTACTTTTGTTATTTGTTTTAGTACAACAGCAGTGTCCCCCACTTGGGATTGAACTCACGCCCCTCCGGTCAAGAGTCCAGAGCCCTAACCACTACTCCACACGGCTGCCCATGTTGGCCTTTAACAAATAACTAGTTTTCTGCTCACGGGCCAGATAATTTGTGTGTGTGTTCGTGTGTGTGTGAGTGTGTATGTGTGAGAGTGTGTATGTGTGAGTGTGTATGTGTGTGTGTGTCTCCGTGTGAGTGTGTGTGTGTGTGTGTGTGTGGGGCGTGTGTGAGTGTGTGTGTGCTTGTGCGTGTGTTTGTGCGCGCGCGAGTGTGTGAGAGAGCATGCTTGCGTACGTGTCATATATATATAAAACGGAGTTCAGAGATTTAGACAAGGAAGCTACATGCCACACTTGTGTGCAATTCCATTCTATGGTATCAACCAAACAAACAGGAAACTAGAAATTTTCGAATAGGAAATCGAAAATTTCTAGAATCGAGCAGCATTCAGGTTTTCAGTAAAAGCTGGTCAGGCTTGGATGTAAGCTTAAAAAATGAATGCATTTCAACAACTGCGCAGTGGTGCAGCGAGCTAAGGTCGTGTTCTCTTCAAGAACGTCATGTTTCAAGTTCAAACCACGATATATATATATTTTTTTCCCTCCTGCGCTATGTGCTGTTTTAAAACATAAATAATTTGTTTAATATAAATGGTGTGGATATCAAACTGCTTGCACACCCTGGTATGTTTTGACGTTGACCAACATGTGGAATCACATGATTGGTAGATGTCCAATTATTTAGCTTTTCTGTTTGAATAGTCGCTACACACCCTTAAAAAGTCGACGGAAGAGGAAGAAGGAGAATAACAATTTTACCTTAGTTTGACGACTTATACCTCATTGTGTATAAGAGGTATGTACGTTTTTTTTCACATTTGAGGTAAAAAAGTTTCAGACCTTTGATACTGATACAGATGGTAATTCTAAGTGATTTAGTTTTGCCCCTGCAACATGGTAAAAACAGCTAAACTCTTTCAGCTGTATAGAGACTCTCGGTAGTTCCAAACACATTTTTCTAACTTGTACGAGGAACTACCGTTCCTCCCAATAAGTTAATATGGGGAAAAAGTAAAGAGCTATCTGAAGACCTTAGGCAGAGAATTATTTATTGTCATAAAGCTGGAGAAGGATACAAGAAGATTTCCAAGCATTTGAGTATCCCAATTTTTTGTTTATATTATCATGAAGTACAAGACTCATGGTACTATCACAACGCTCCCTCAGTCTGGAAGAAAGAAGGTTCTTTCACCAAGAAGAAGTAGAATAATTGTGAGGAAGGTTAATAACAATCTGAGATTGACTGCCAAAGACATTCAAAGTGAATTGGCTGCAAGTGGGACCGGGGTTTCCATTTCAGCCATAGGTCGAGTATTGTATGGTGAAGGTCTCAATTGTCGCAGGCCAAGGAAAAAGCCACTCTTAAGAAAATGTCACAAGGACAATCGCTTAAAGTTTCCAAAACGGCATTTGAATGATGGATATGAGTTCTGGTCAAAGGTTTTGTGGAGTGATGAAACAAAAATCAAACTATTTGGTCAGGTTGATAATTGTTACGTTTTGGAGAGTCTGGTGAGGCATACAAAGAAAAGAACACCATACCTACTGTCAAGCATGGAGGTGGTAATATCATTCTATGGGGCTGTTTTCCCTCTAATGGCACAGGAAATTTAGTTTCAATACATGGTAAAATGGATTCCACAGCATACCAAAAGATATTGGCCAATCACCTGAAACCCTCCACTACAAAACTTGGTTTAAAGCGCAACTGGACATTCCAACACAACAACGATCCGAAGCACACATCAAAATCTACTTCAGAATGGTTAATGAAGAATAAAATCAAGGTTTTGGAATGGCCTATATGATATATATCAGTGATCCGCAACCCATGGCTCCCGGTCAACATGTTGCCCGCCAGACCCTACAGTGTTGCCCGCAGCCCCTGTAAATAATATACCGTATATGTTTTTTTTTTATTCGGATCTCAAAAAAACAAAAATCTCATTACGGTAAAAAAAACAAAATATAATGGTAATCCCTACCTACCTCCCCATCCATTACACAGTATCAGTTGAGAGGCAGGCAATTTATACAATGTGTTACGTCACTTTCCCATGACAATAGGGCTTCGGTTTCTGAGCTGTATTTCCTTGCGCACGAAAGAGAAGTACAGAGAGCTTTACATTTTAATAATGGCTTAACGTGACACAGGTCCCCCACAAAAGAGAGCAAGAACGTACACATACACCTTTAAAGAAGAGTGGGAAGAAGATTTTTTCATCAAGGAAGCCATGCTTGCGGCTTCTGAAACCTTGTTTCAAGACTTTAAAAACCATTTGGAAATTGTGTCTGCAATTAAAGATATTCAGCTCTCTGGGAATTCGGTAACAAGGAGGACTGAAGCAATGCCAAAAATGTGACCTGCATGCTAAAACATGATTTAATGAGCTGCGAATTTTTCAGCCTACAAGTTGTCAAATCAACAGTTGTATGCGACACGGCTCAGTTATGCATTTTTCTCAGGGCAGTTTTTGAGAATTGTACTGTGGAAGAGGACATACTGGCTGTTGTACCATTGACGGGCAAAACATGCGGTGAAGATATTTATCAGGCTTTTAAGCATTCTTTACAGAAGATCGATGCCCCTCTGCAAAAATTTGTGTCAATAACAACTGATGGTGTACCTGCAATGCTAGGAAAGAAGATCAGCTTCATTTCTATGTGCAAAAATGACCCTGATTTTCCCGATTTTTTAACTATCACTGCATCATCCATCTGCAGGCTTTGTCGCAAAAGTACTCAATTTTCAGCATGTCATGAGCGTAGTTGTAAAGATTGTCAATTCAATCCGAGCCAGGGCACTGCAACACAGACTGTTCAAGACACTGCTGTCTGAACTTGATGCACAGTATAGTGAACTTATTTTGAATTCAGAAGTGCGATGGCTCAGCAAGGGAAAAGTTTTGGAGCGTTTTCAGAAACTCCTTCCAGAAATAAAAACGTTTTTGGAAGAAAGAAATGAACACTACCAAGAGCTCAGTGATCAACAGTGGCTCACCGATTTAGTGTTTCTTACTGATTTGACTTCTAAACTGAACACCGTGAACCTTGAGCTTCAAGGGGAGGACATAACTTTGACACAGCTAATTGGATCAGTGAATGTGTTCTGAAGGAAGCTCAGATTGTGAAGCGCTCAAATCAAGACGGGAGTTTTCACACACTTTCCTGGCCTAGCGAAGAAGCAGGAAGAACATGCATCCTTCGACAAGGACATTTATGCTGAACAAATTGAAAAAATTGAAGTAGACTTTGAAAGACGATTTGATGACTTCAAATACATGGAACCCATAGCCACTTACCTTCAAAACCCTTTCACTGACACCGATATCAGTGAAACCGCATCCAGGATAGCACATTTGGTGAAACGTGACAATGCCGACCTAGAGATGGAAATAATCACTCTTCAGAATGATTTAGTACTTAAGTCCCGATCATCTGAGAAGGGATTTTGGACACTTGTGGAGAAACAGAAGTACCCCCTTTTAAAAGATGTTTATCTTCGCACGAGTGCTTTTTTCAGTTCCACATACTTGTGTGAGACTGCGTTTTCTGCAATGAAGTACTTGAAGTCAAAGTATAGATCTCGCATGACGGATACCCATTAACGACTGCATGAAGTTGGCCATAACGCAGTACACTCCAGACTTTGGGAAGCTAGCAGAGGATATGCAGTGTCAGATATCACACTAGAGGTGAGCATTAAACATAACTTTAATTTACAATACATACGTTTTACTAAAATACAATACCGCTAAATGACGTTTTTATGTTCTGCCGTTTAAATTTTTTGTTTGGTCGTCTGTGATCCCTAATGTAGTTGCCAAGCAAATAGAAATGTGCAATTTAAAACAGAAAGCAAGTGTTATGTTGTTTTCAGCACATATAGCCTATATTTGGCTTTCTAAAGATGCTTCTTCATGAAGACAGAGTGATCTAGGAAGATGTTGCCCGCAGCATGTTACATTTTTAATATTATTGCCCATGGGTCAGTAAAGGTTGGGGACCGCTGATAGATATATATATATATATATATATATATATATATATATATATATATATATATATATATATATATATATTACTTGGTATAACAAGTCAGGTTTATTAAACACACCTGGGCACATGCTAAGATTTAAATAGTCATCTGGAGCTCTCTCTTACTCATGCTGTCAGTTTCTGCCTTGACAAAATTAAACTCATACAATTAATTGGGAGGCACCCTTTCCAGACCTTCTAACAACCCAACCCATCTCTTCATGTATTCCCTGTATCTGTAGTCTATTAACCTGCTTTACTAGTGTTCAGAACTGCATTACATGGCAGCATTATATTGTGGTCCGCTTGCCATGATTGCTAGATCTGGTCTGGTGGCACTGTTCTAAAAACTCAATTAATTGGCTGTTCTGCTAGTAAGGGGCTTTCTGATTGGTGGAGCAGATACACCCTTATAATTCAAACTCCTTAGGTGGATATGTAGTTAGAACTTTTTACAAATACATTGTACCTTATGATTTAACTAGCCCCCATGTATTGAACATGTTGTATAGCACAAAAACTTTAGATAGAAGCTTCCCACAACAATATCTCAATTTTTACCAATGTGTTAGTTAGAACCCTGTAATTCTAAGCTCACGTTATGTTTAGATTAACTTTTCTCAACAGAGCACTCATGGCTAAAGTACTTCAGTGTAACCAGGAACTGTTCCCTCTGCCTCAAATGGTTGTAAGAAATACTGCATACAACAAACTATTACCAGATGAGAGCAAGTGTGGCATTTCTTACATCCCACTAATCCACTTAGCGTGCTGCAGGAATACATGATTGTGTTACACATGGGTACTGTTATACTGCACCTGTTGTTCTTAGATATGATTCTAAAAGCTCAGTTGAAGCTGTGCTTTTGTGAATCTAAACAACGAGAATAATAAATAATTAAAATAACTCTGAAATTCCATACCTACGTACTCCCCGCCCCATGCGTATTTTATGTTTTGTGTTATTTTGTATGGTATCTGTTGTTTTATGATTTTACGTTTATTATTGTTGTTTTACAGCATGGATGGGGTTAAAATTCCCCATCCAGCTAAACCGGTGCAGAATGTGACCATCTCCAGATGATTCATTTATTAATAATCTGGAGACGGTCACGTGTATAAAAACCCAGAGCTTTGGCTGAACGGTGTCAGTGTGTTAGAGACGGAACGAGAGACGTGAGTCGTGAGGTAAAAAGAATTAAAATCAAATATAACAATTTCTACCCGTGCTGGTTTTACACTAGCATGCTACTTGTGTAAAGTGTTTTGTTTTGTTTAATCATTTTGTGTTATAATAAATCCACACACCAACGCATTCACTCACAGCACTGTATCTCTGTATTTCCTGGTTTGATGTCATCCATCAGCCATCCTTACCACACCATGCCATATTGCTCTGTAATACAAATACATTACTGTTATCAAAAAGTGTAAACAGTGTGATTTTGTTTGTGCAAATATGTATGTTTCCTTGCTGATAATGGTCTGATGAAACCTATTATTTCAAAGCGCCATTGCTGGAAGGAGTGTGTTGTTTCTACACTTGGATATGATGGAGATGTATTCTTGTACTCTCAAAATGCACATGGATTTCCTTCTTTAATTTCTACAGATGTAATCAGCATTGCCTTAAAAAAAAAACACTGGTTCTGCAGTTTTGACACATAAGCCTAAGACTGATCTTTGTTTTCTGCTGTAGCAGTGCCTCTAGCAACTTTAAAACGCTTGCATCTTTGATATATCAAATACTCATTTACATAGGGGAATGTTTCTTTATTGTTTCTTTTGCAAAAACAGGAACATGTGGAACAGCATGAGACTGGCTAGCAAGACCTGTAGACCAGGGGTTCTCAAACTGGGGTCCGCGGACCCCTGGGGGTCCTTAGAGACTGCCCAGGGGGTCCGCAAAATATTAGGGGGGAAAAAATATCACCGCACGTATGCAATGCCTACCGGAACAGACGCATATAATCATAATTACTTAGTGGTGCATGTACAGAAACATAGTACAGTAAGAGTCACTAACATTTAGGACAGTAGTACCCCAGACACCACTGGGGAGACAGAATGGGATTTTAATGTTGCCCTTAACTGAAATAAAGTAACGTGTAAATTAAGCATTACACCTGCGTAACTCCGTACACAGCAATAATAATAATAAAAATGATTAAATGTTTTTTTCATTCATGTTTTTTTTTGTAGTGTCAACTGTCGCTTTTTACATTCTATTAATAACTAATATTGCCCTAATAATTTGCACTCCCGATCAAATCAAAAAAATTAAATCAGCAAGATTAATTTAACTTTTCATATTAACAAAGGCGTAATACTTACAGATAAAAAACATACTGCAGTTTAAAGGCAACTTTAAAATGTTCTCAAATCTCGCCGGTTAATATGAAAACTATGGTGAGCCTACTAATAAGTGTCAAATGCAGAAATGCCTACGACAAGAGCTCAGTGACGTCAGTCTGAGACGTATTTGGCGGGTGGAAGTGAAAGATATTATTAGTGAGAGAGAAAATAAATAGTGAGTGAGCAAACATTAAGAAAAATGGATAAGTATTTAAAACGTCCATGTACTGCTAGTTGTGCTGAAGGCAGTGACAACGCTGAGTCCAGTAAAAAGCAAAAGAAGAGAAAGTTTGATGACAGTTACATTGATTTGGGTTTTATGGAATTCAGTGATGGGCGGCCGCAATGCGTTGTATGCTTACAAATTCTGTCAAATGAAGCAATGAAACCTGCAAAGCTGAAACGACATCTTACTACAAGGCACCCAGAATACAAAGATAAATCCACAGACTTTTTTAAAAGAAAGAAAGAAGAATACAATCAACAGAAAACTAAAATGACAAACATAACAACGGTTCCAGAAAAGGCTCTGAAAGCATCCTTCTTAACAGCGCTTCGGATTGCAAAGAGTAAAAAGGCCCATACTATTGGAGAAGAACTGATTCTTCCAGCTGCTGTAGAAATGTGCGAAGTGATGGTTAGCGAAGATGCAGCGAAGAAACTGAAGGCCATACCACTTTCTAACGACACAGTAAGTAGGAGAATCGAAGAGCTTTCAAGTGATTTGAAATGTCAGCTCACCGAAAGGCTACGTACGTGTGAGCAGTTTGCAATTCAGCTTGATGAGACAACAGATGTTGGTAATGCAGCACAGTTGTTAGTTTATGTTCGTTATGTTTGGTTGGGGGAAATTATGGAAGATTTTCTTTTTTGTCAGGAGTTACCAGAACGTACAACAGGTGAAGACATTTTCAAGTTATTGGATGATTTCATGAAAGCTGAATCTCTAAACTGGGAGAAGTGTGTTGCTGTTTGTACAGACGGCGCGGCCGCTATGACAGGCAACAGGAATGGTGTTGTAGCAAGAATACGAGCTATAAACCCAAATGTAATTGTAACACACTGTATGCTGCATCGCCAGGCCCTTGCATCAAAGAAAATGGAACCTGAATTACATGCTGTTCTAAATGCAGTTGTGACAGTTGTGAATTTTGTAAAGTCCAGGCCTTTGAATTCACGGCTGTTTTCAAAGTTGTGTTCCGAAATGGGTGCTGAATATGATAAATTATTGTTTCACACGGAGGTGCGTTGGTTATCTCGCGGCAGAGTGTTGGAACGTGTTTTCGAACTTCGCAAAGAACTGCTGGGCTTTCTTTCTGTGCATAATCCTACACTTGCCACAAACTTTTCTGACACGCTATGGATCACGAAGCTTGCATACCTTGCAGATATGTTTAACTTGTTGAATGCCCTGAACCTGTCCACACAAGGGGGCAATATAACCATACTTGAGGTGAGTGACAAGATTGCATCATTTATGAAGAAACTAGACATTTGGAAAACAAGAGTGAGCAATGGAATCTCCGATATGTTTCCGCAAATGACAGAATTCCTGGATACGAACAGCATGACAGTTGACTGTGTGAGAGACACTATCGTTGCTCACCTTTCAACTTTGGCAGAGTACTTTGGAGTTTACTTTAAAAATTTAAACATGGAGGAATACGATTGGGTTCGAGATCCATTTTCAACTTTTGCTAAGTCAACCTGTCGCTTGAGTGGAAAAGCAGAACAAGAGCTGGTCGAACTCTCCTGTGACCGCACGCTGAAAATTAAGTTTCAGGAACAAGCCCCTTACCAGTTTTGGCCAACTGTTGCAGTGGAGTACCCAGTCTTAGTAAAAGAAGCCATGAAAGTGCTGCTACCTTTCCCAACAACATATATATGTGAAGCATCGTTCTCTGCTTTGGCAGCTATGAAGACAAAGCTCAGGTCCCGACTAGAAGTGGAAAATGATTTGCGAGTTTGCTTGTCAACCATCACACCAAGGATAGACAGACTCTGCAGTAAGAAGCAGGCCCACCCATCTCACTGACATCTACAGTATCTGTAAGTGCTGTGTACTTTTTTTCTTTAAGCATTATTAACAGTGTGTTTATAAGTACATTTTATATACTTGTGTCAGTCAGTTTCTCAGTAGGGGGTCCGTGATTAATGTTACATGTGAAAAAGGGTCCGTCAACAAAAAAAGTTTGAGAACCCCTGCTGTAGACAACGGAACTGAGGAGGATCAGCTTCCTAGTCCACATATGATGTTCTTCCATCACCGCAGAACATGAATGTGTGGGTAGGAGAAAACCTTGCATGTCCTTTGTTTTCATCACCGGCAACCCTGCAGCACATTTATACAGGATGTAAAGTGGCTCTGAGTCAGGGTTTCTTCACTTGGCGTCATGACCAGGTGCTGTGATGCTTGGCATTAGCACTGGAAGAAAAGTGCAATAAGATCAACAGCTCACTGCCAATATCAGTAATAGCTGGCACGCAGAGAACAGAATTCCTCTGTCCAGGAGAGGAACAAACAGGAATGGTTATTAAAATTAAGCTTTGCCTCCGACAATTGGAGGCTGCTGGAGATCGGAGAATACAGGCAGATACTGGCCAGTGCCTTATTTTCCCACCTGTGATTTTTACAACTACCCTTCGACCTGACATTGTCCTGTGGTCAATCTCAGCAGACCTTATTCTCCTGGTGAAGCTAACAGTACCATGGGAGAATTCCGTGGATGAGACATACGAGAGGAAGAAACAGTTAGCAGCTGAGGTGGAACAGCAAGGGTGGAGAGTCCGGGTTTATCCAGTAGAGGTGGGTTGTCGTGGCACACTCCATGACCCAGCTTCTCAGAGATATTGGATTCAATGGATAGGAATTGCAGCACATAGTGAAGGCTATCCGAGGGGGTAGAGAGAAGTAGCAACAGGCTCTGATTGACGAGGAAAGAGACTGTGGGGACCTCAAAAGAGAGGTGATGGAGGAAGTTAACATCAATGAAAAGGAATGGATGGCTAAGGTAAGTAAACTGGACTGCGCTGGGTGGAGGATGGAGAGGAGTCATGCTGGGACGCCAGCATCACTGTTAAGCCTTCTCAAGGTATCATGGGTTAGTCGATGAAACACCGGAAGGGAGGTGCCCAGCTGATGACCCCTGTGAAATGCCCCACCCAGCCCATTCCATACAGTTGCCATGCTGAGGCATTAAGGACGCCGCACTTTGGTTAATCCCTGGAGCCAGCATCACCACCATTGTGTGTGCCAGCCATCAACACTGGGCCATTACGAAATTCAAATGACCTGGTGTAGGAAAAGCGCTGAAGGCTCATATATTAGTGTTGGTTGGACCCTACCACTACTATCTCATTTTATCTTGGTGAAGATAAATATTAGCATGAAATAAATAACAGCTACCCTCATGTAACAAAAAATCTAAATTTGGGGGCTTTTAAAACATAATATCCCCACCTTTTGTGCTGTTAGTATGTACATGCATATACGGTGCCTCTTTTGATATGATACATTACTGGAGCACAATATCATCAGCTGCGGTAATATTGATTTCATAGTCAGTCAATATGTCCTCAGCAGACAGTTTTGTATTACTGAACTGCTTGTGAATGAGGATATTCATTTTGTTTGGTTTTAAAATTTAAGACAGACTATTTCCCACAAGGTTGAACTGTGGTACATAATTTAAGTGGCACTGACAATTGCTTGTCACTGGGAGTTCTCAAAAAAAAAAAAAGTCATCTCTGAATTTAACAACAAGCTGTTTATCTGGATGCATTCTCTCTTCTCTTTAGGAACTGCCTCCCTGCAGTTACACCTATCTATTCTGCCTCACGTCCGCTGAAGTTTACACGGCCGCTGCACTTGCTCTTATTACATTCTCTGTCCTCCGACACAACCAGCCAGTCTGCCTTCTGCCTCGCTCCATCCACCTGTTCCCCTTACGCAACTTGCTGGTCCTCCTTCACTACCTTCTGCAAACAAAATCAGGTATCCCTATCTCCCTTCAACCAGAAAGTCATTCTATCGTTCCCCATTCACGCAAAAGACAAGCTGCACCTTCCCCTGAGAACTCTCGAAACTATTCTCCATCCCCATTCCTTTGTATAGGTGCAACAACCTCAGCAGCCAAAGTAAACATTAAATAGTATCTCATCAGATATCAGCCTCTCTCTTATATCTGTTCGGCCAAATAGACTATTGCTAGTATGCCCAGAGTGGGGGGCACAAAAGGGGTTTTTCCTTAGTTCTTAATTATAATTTTAAAATATCCTCTAGTATTGACAGTCACTAATTAACCTGTGTTTTTTTACTAACCTTTTTTTGTTAAATGTTTTTGCATTGGTGGTGCAGTTGTTCACTGCCCAACCTTAGGCCCAGCCTAGCTGGCCTTGACCTCCGAGAGGAAGGTTCTTCGAGAGCCAGAGGGGAGTTCCGGCCAAATTCTAACTTAACAATCGCTCTTTATTCCAGGTTCCTCCTGGGGGCAGCATACATGTTTCCCAGCCTTGGAGGCTGATTGCTTCGGTCTCACCTCTGAGAGGGCGGCATCTCCCTGAGCCAGGGGGCAACTCTGTATAATTTAATAAAAACTTGCTTTCATCTGTGCCAGTGTTCCTCTCTTGCATGTTCATTTTCTTCTCTCTTTCAGAATTCCTGTCGCCCCGCGAGGCTCTGTCTCGGAGGTCTGGCCGTGCCGATCTCCCGAAGCGTAGGAGGATCCTTGTTAGTCGGTGGCGACTTCTAGTCTTTTCAAATGTATCCTCTATCCTTCTCTTACTTATCCCCTTGGGGGAAGTAATGCTTGCTTCCCAGCCTTGGGGGGCATCATCTTCCTAAAGCACAATCACATAGTTCCTATTTCAAGTCCCAGGGCTTACTCCTCGCAGCCCTTGCTCCTGTTCAGTGAGTTATTATTATTTGTTTATTTAGCAGACGCCTTTATCCACAGCGACTTACAGAGACTAGGGTGTGTGAACTATGCATCAGCTGCAGAGTCACTTACAAATACGTCTCACCCGAAAGATGGAGCACAAGGAGGTTAAGTGACTTGCACAGGGTCACACAATGTGTCAGTGGCTGAGGTGGGATTTGAACCGAGGACCTCCTGGTTACAAGCCCTTTTCTTTAACCACTGGATCACACAGGGTAAAGACACAAATACTCTCCAGAATATACACTCAAAGGCAAGCTATATAAATACTTATTTTACAATAATTTTGAATATGATATCCTAGTTATAACCAATCGGCAACATAATATATTGTCACATAACATATATTTCCATATTAGAAGTAATTAATAAGCAGAAAAACACTATGTTAAAAAATTACATTGAAAAGCAAGAACATTTCAGCTTCCTCCATCTTCAGGAAGCAATAATGGAATCAAGCATACTGTAGGTATGAAAACTGATGTTTTTATTTATTTGAAGGATGCTGAGTGAAAGTTCTGTTATTGTACAGTCCAAGTTTAGGCATAAAGTAAAGTTGTTGTTTACCTTTTTACATAACATGTATGATACATTTTTCCCCACAGTTGAAGAGAGAACGTGATTTATCACATACAATTTAAAAAATAAAAAAAATGCATTGTTTTGGGACTGAAGAACTGGCTTTGCAGTCTTTGCTGTGATAACGCAATGCCCCTGGGAGAGGGAGGTGCAGTTAGACAGAGTACTGTATTTCATGAACACACAAGGTCAACATTTCTCTTGCATGCTTCAGGTCGGGCTGTGGCACATTGCCAAATTAGTGTGGAGGAAATGTAGTTTGACTGGAGAGATAGTTTCCTGTACTATCATTGCCTAATCTTTCAAGAGCACTGAATACAATACCTCACACTTGAGCCAGTTTACCTGTGGGCGGGGCGGCAATTGTCAAAGTACACAAGGGATGTTTAATAGTGCACAGTGTTACAAACAGTCACATGAGGAAACAAAGAGATCAGGAAGTATGTAGATCAGGGAGATACAGAATGGAGAGCAACAGTACTTGCTAAAGTGCAGGTATTCACATAAGATCTGAAGTGGTGCAGATATCACTGCTGTTAAGGACGGGGGTTTTGCTATTTAGTGTGAATGCAGAAAAGGAAGTGCATATATATATATATATATATATATATATATATATATATATATATATATATATATATATATATATACAAATATTTATAGGAAAAATCTGTTGTAGCAAACGTTTTGCTTTTGTGGATGAGGAAAAAGAGTTACAAGAAATAGATGTCTACAATTATTTACTTCAACATTTTTTTTTTTTTTTTTGCAAAACTCCAAAAATGATAATTCAAAAGTTGAGGCACCTTTAGCAATAAACTCTTTTAAACAATTAGGATATTTGTCAATGAGCTTTTGGCATGGTTCTTTAGTGATTTTTGACCATTCTTCAACGCAAAATCGTTCCAGTTCATTCAAATTCCAAGGACTTCTCTTGTACACAGCCTTCTTCAACTCATACCAAAGATTCTCAGTCGGATTTTGATTGGGACTTTGACTAGGCCATTCCAGAACCTTGATTTTATTCTTCTTTAACCATTCAGGAGTAGATTTTGATGTGTGATTTGGATCGTTGTTGTGTTGGAAAGTACAGTTGTGCTTTGACCAAGTTTTGTAGTCGAAGGTTTCAGATGATTGGCCAATATCTTTTGGTATGCTGTGGAATCCATTTTACCATGTATTGGAACTAAATGTCCTGTGTCATTAGAGGAAAAATAGCCCCATAGAAGGATATTACCACCTCCATGCTTGACAGTAGGTATGGTGTTCTTTTCTTCGTATGCCTCACTAGACTTTCTCCAAACGTAACAACTATCAGCATACCAAATAGCTTGATTTTTGTTTCATCACTCCACAAAACCTTTGACCAGAACTCATATCCATCATTCAAATACCGTTTTGCAAACTTTAAGCGATTGTCCTTGTGACGTTTTCTTAAGAGTGGCTTCTTCCTTGGCCTGCGACAATTGAGACCTTCACCATGCAGTACTCGACCTATGGTTGAAATGGAAACCCCAGTCCCACTTGCAGCCAATTCACTTTGCTGCAAGTGGGACTAGCTCTACCTCCGCTACGCTCCCCTGCCTCCAGAGCCCGCTCCTTCTCCACCCTTGCTCCGCAGTGGTGGAATGACCTTCCTACAGATGTCAGGACTGCCCAGTCCCTGACCACATTCCGGCGCCTCCTTAAGACTCACCTCTTCAAACAGCACCTGTAGAACTCCTCTGTTTGTATCCTGGGACACTATCACCCTTCATGTAAATGTGCTTTATTTTGCTCTTATCTGCCCCCTATTTTACTGCATTTAATCCTGTACTTCAGAACACTGTAATCTGCCAAGTGTTTAACCTGTAGTACTTTGTATTTAATCATATCCTGATGTAACTATCACTATTTAATCATATCCTGATGTAACTATCACTATTATCTGCTGTATTATTGAATTGTGGTTTGTCACACTTGTACTTTGCTTGAACAAAAGTTATTGTATTTCTTGCTCTTATTGTATTACTTGTATTGTAACACTTGAAATGTATTTGCTTACGATTGTAAGTCGCCCTGGATAAGGGCATCTGCTAAGAAATAAATAATAATAAAATAATAATAATATCTTTGGCAGTCAATCTCGGATTGTTATTAACCTTCCTCACAATTCTTCTATTTGTTCTTGGTGAAAGAACCTTCTTTCTTCCAGATAGAGGGAGTGTTGTGACAGTACCATGAGTCTTGTACTTCTTGATAATAGAAACAATAGTTGAAACTGGTATACTCAAATGCTTGGAATCTTGTATCCTTCTCCAGCTTTATGACAATAACTAATTTTCTGTCTAAGGTCTTCAGTTAGCTCTTTACTTTTTCCCATATTGACTTATTGGTAATGACAGCAATCATCCTATGCCGAGCCCTTTTATACTCTCTAAGAATGTTCACCTACAATCCAGCATTTTCTAGACTTTTCTAGAATTAGGTTCTGCATTATCATAGTGCAACACTTTAAGTCTGATGTACTTTCTAGCAGGTAATATTTTATTAAAAATGCAAAATATATGTTACATCATTCCAACCAGAAAAAAACACAACAGCACATTTACCAAGTGTCTGCAAATGCTTAAAAAAATTGTAATTTTTCAAAACTACATATATAATGTTACATTTAATGTTTTGGGGTTTTTTTGCATTGTAGCAACAGTATTGTAGATTTGGCCACATACACTTTATTATTATTATTATTATTATTATTATTATTATTATGAAGACGAGATCATTGCCACTGAATGTGTACAGTAAAACTATCAATCAATTAGTAGGCCTACTGGTTACTAATATGGCACCACAAACATGTTGGTTTTGTGGATTTATTTAATTTGTTTTTTAATTACAGCTGTATGAACAGTCAGTTGAATTCCATGGCTGCAAAAATACATACAAATGATATTCGTCTGGTGATTGTATGTCAATGAGAGACCCTCTCCAAATTGGCAAGTGAGAATCTTAAAACTACAAGCAGTTCCACCCTGTCAGGCTACTTCCTGTGAACTGCATTTTGATAAGTCACTCTGAAGTAGGCTAAGGATCACACATCTGACAAGCATGTTTATATTTCGGCATCAGGAGGATAAAAAACGATTCAGACAATTACCGCAAGATTTAATATCCATATATAAACAGAACATTTCCTCTCTAGCTGTATCCTATTAATTTAGCATTGCCATATTTCTTTCATGTTGTAGTGCTTGCCTTATGAATAGACGTGCAGATTATTCAATTGACACTAATTAATTACAAGTAGTATCATTAGTGCAAAATGTTTATAAACACTTCTCAAGTAAATAGTTGAGTTAAACCTATCTATTGATTCAACTATGGTTATTAAAACTTACTCTATTTGTAAATGTCTACATATCGAATATCAAATTATATAAAAGTTGCTTACCCTACTAACTAGTTTTATAAGCAAGGTAGAGATCTGTAATTTCAGGAATAAAAAAGAAAGCAATACTAAAGAAAGAGTGTGTTAATGACTGTTGGGCTGTTTGCACTGTATACATACAGCTGTTGCAATGGGGAGTTTTGGGGACTCAGCAGTCGGTTTCAGACAATGTGACATCTTGGCACACGCTATTAGTTATGGATCAGCAGAGTCCCAGCACCACCATCTGCTGGGGTCAGAGCATTTGTTAGGGTCGGCGTCAGTCCTGCAGACACTCAATGCTTTATGTGGGGTGCACCCAGCAGCACTCATTTACATAAACAATACCACAAACCTGCTCCCTGGACACAAGGAGAACAATGCTCAGTCATGCTAAAAGGCTCCAAAAGTTGATATACATTACAAAAGACATCAAGCTGGAAGCTGAAATGTGAACATGGGCTTGGCATATATCTGTAGCAGTGAGAATATAATAATGAACAGATTACACGCTGAAGGTCTGGTTTTTCTTAAATTGTTAGGACTTTAAATATATATATATATATATATATATATATATATATATATATATATATATATATATATATATATATATATATATATATATAATTTATGCCAGTTGGTAAATCTTTTGAATACTTTACACAGAAATAACAAAAACAAAGGAAAAAAGAAATAGATAAACAGAGGTGCCTGTTTTTCATTTTTGTTGAAAAGTTGTAGGTGTAAATGCAAAGTTTTAGTTTTGGTTTAGTTTATTAAACTCTTAAAAGAATTTAAAAAAAAAATAATTAGCAGAAATATACAATACTTTTTGAAGGTATTATCCAAAACATGACTGTTTACTGTAGAACACTATATGGAATATTGTACTATAGTAAATTTGTAATTTGGTCACTACTGTATAAATTAATATAGTATTTTATTTTACATATTTTATACGGATGCTTAAAAAAGATATGCAGCAGTAACCGTAACAACAGGATACATCATAGTAATGATATTATCTAATGATTATGAACCTAAGCATCTCACTTTATAAAGCAAATCCAAGGCCTTCTAGAGATACTGGAAAAGGCTGGAAAACCAACCATGGTGTTTTCCTGCAGCCAGGATTTTTAGTGAGTGACACTGCCAAATAAATCTGAATCAGTTTTTTTTTTTTGACAAACTCCTGCCTTAAACAAAACACATTTTCATTACCCCTGATGCTTTGCATGAAAAATTTATTGCATGCAAGAAGTTACTGGTGTAATGTAATCACTTATTTAAGTGGCTTTATTTAATTTAATATAATATCCACTTTAAAACAGCCTTGCAAGTGTCCCACAACAAGCCTGTTCACAACTAGAAGCATGAAAATGTATCTTTCAGCAACATTTTCTTCACATATCCCCACTTAGTGAAATGTTCTAATCTGTCGGAAATCAATAAGAGGGGAGCAATATCTGGTTCAACTAGGACTAACTGTACACCTCCACATTAAATCTGGTGACACTGGTAGACACTTGGCTCCCAGTTCCCAACATTAACTGGTATTTCTGATGCTAATACCAGATGAGTCAGGTCAGACTCAATGCGGTTAAAAACTTTGCACATTTTCTATGCTTCTACATTTGTGGTGTAAATACGTTTTGACCAACAGTTTAACATTTACAAATAAATTAGAATACATGGACTAGAGCGTTAATATATACAACAAACAGTCAACCCAATAAAGATCTGACGTATGAAAGTTAAACAAGATACTATTGGGATTAGCTGGTACTGTATAGTAACACTTTGTTTAATGACATATATTCAAGGTTATTCATAAACTATGAATGTTTCCTTATGATCATTTTAGTTATCGTTTCCGGTTTGGGGTACCGTTGTATTTTGTATGCAACTCCTGACCACATAACAACATCCTTTGCTAGTAGGATTCTGTGATGGAGCAAGTGGCTGCTATTCATGGAGGTGAACCAGGACTCTTATATGTTGTACATATGCTTACACAAACAAATCATACAAGTCACAATATGTTTTATTGCAATGCCCTCAAGTGGAAACTAAAATGATTTAAACTTCTGTTTATACCTGTATTTCTAATCACACCGCCACAGGCCCACAGTAATGCAGCTGCCCTTCTAATTTAAAACATTTTATAAGCTGGCAGAAGGCACATCAAATGACTGTATTACACACTCATTGAGGAATAGAAAATAAAAAGAATCCTTAAGAAGTAGGTGAACACAGACTTGAATGCAATTGACACCACAATTCACTCATACAGCGCCATTCAAATAAATAAATTATTTACATGAAAGATTGCAAAACGGATTTAAAATAATGCAATATAACTCCGACAAGCTGTGGCTGGTACTGCCTTCTGTTGCACCGATACTCTGTTAGTACTAATGTCAGGCTCCCCTTAGTCTTTGTTGTATCCGGCTGTTTCTGGCAGCCCATTATTGGCAAAAAACATTGCACTCAGAAAAGTGGTTTGATGCTGAGAGGAAGTTTCACCTCCTGAAATAACTGTTGAAGAAGATGACACCCCTAAACGGCGTTCTCTTTTAATAATTTCTTTTTCACACATTTAAAAAGGGTTACAGATAAATTTTGAAAAAGTCTCTATTGAAAATATCATCTCATTTTCATTTTACATGGTCACACCTTTTCATGTGAAATGTAATAAAATGTAAAATGTTAACACTATTTAGAATATATATATATATATATATATATATATATATATATATATATATATATATATATATATATATATATATATATATATATATATATATATTAGCAGCAGAAGTTCAGAGTGACACAAAGAAATTGAAAACAATTAGAGAAACTGAAAACAAAGCAAGCACAGACTGTAGGCTATATCGCTTGGTTGAGCCAACAGCAGGGAGGCTGGGAGTGCTAGCGGATGAAGCCAGTGGAAGGAGCCAAGCTGCCAAAAAGAGGTCTGTGAGCTTGCCTGTTTCGTGGTTAACATGCAAACCATTCAAAATCATGTTACAATGCTGTTTGGCAATAGTGTGGATATTTGAAAAAAACTGACGAATGGGTTGACAGTGAGATGATAATGTACTGTATATTACATTACTATCAGTACATTCTCGGAACACAATCAAACATTTTGTTTGTAAAAGTCTGTCATATTTTGAATGTCCTTTCAATTTGAAGGTTTTGAGTAAGATACAGGGTCTAATTTCAAAAGCCATTGGCACACAGTAAAATATTGTTTTCCTCTTGAAAGACAATACTGTTTTGATCAATGTTTCAATCAGGTTTTTATTATGGTCATATTACAATTTAATATCAAAAAGTTTGTAACAAACACGCTCAACTCAATTTCAATAAAGTTAAGACTGGAATAAGACTGGAATCAAATGAAAATTGAACAAGTCAGCACTGCTTAAAAAGGATATTTTTTATTTTAGTTTAAAACACAATTTAACCATGTTTGATCATGTTATTGGCTTTGAAGATGTAAACTCTCTGAATATGATCACACAAGTTGAGTAAAAAAAGCATTTTTAATCATGGTTTTTTAAATAGCATATCATGTTACTCAGAAGAAAAACAAAGTGGTCTGGGTGGTGCAGGGTAGTGAAACCAACTCTGTTGGCATTCCTAAATGAGAACAGGGTGAGCGAGCGGGTGCTAAGCATGTGTTAGACAAATTATGCAGCGACAGACTCCTAAGGACCATGCAGACAAGGGAGGTTGTTAAATTGTCGTACTTGAACTACAGTATAATGAAAAGGAATAAGTACCGTGAAGTTAAAAAAAAAAATGATTTGACTAATATCTAGCATTGTTGATGGTGATAAGTAAAGTAAGCATGGACAGCACAGCATCAATAAAATAACTGCTGACTGACAGCCTTTTTGAAATTAACATCAGAATGTAGAATCATAATGTATGTGCCATGAAATTTGAGCTTGTTGATTTGAATATCCACATATTTAACTTACAAGCAATATTTTTACTGTAATGTAAGAACAACATGTATAATTCACTGTTACTGTAGAGCAGTGTAGGCTCATTAGAGTAGGCAATGGAGGCAGTGCCTCCTCAAAAGTTATACAAAAAAATATATATATATATATATATATATATATATATATATATACAGTACTGTGCAAAAGTTTTAGGCAGGTTTGAAAAAATGCTGTAAAGTAAGAATGCTTTCAAAAATAGACATGTTAATAGATTATATTTATCAATTAACTAAATGCAAAGTGAGTGAACAGAAGAAAAATCTACATCAAATCCATATTTGGTGTGACCACCCTTTGCCTTCAAAACAGCATCAATTCTTCTAGGTACACTTGCACAAAGTCAGGGATTTTGTAGGCATATAGTCAGGTGTATGATTAAACAATTATACCAAACAGGTGCTAATGATCATCATTCAATATGTAGGTTGAAACACAATCATTAACTGAAACAGAAACAGCTGTGTAGGAGGAATAAAACTGGGTGAGGAACAGCCAAACTCAGCTAACAAGGTGAGGTTGCTGAAGACAGTTTACTGTCAAAAGTCATACACCATGGCAAGACTGAGCACAGCAACAAGACACAAGGTATTTATACTGCATCAGCAAGGTCTCTCCCAGGCAGAAATTTCAAGGCAGACAGGGGTTTCCAGATGTGCTGTCCAAGCTCTTTTGAAGAAGCACAAAGAAACGGGCAACGTTGAGGACCGTAGACGCAGTGGTCGGCCAAGGAAACTTACTGCAGCAGATGAAAGACACATCATGCTTACTTCCCTTCGCAATCGGAAGATGTCCAGCAGTGCCATCAGCTCAGAATTGGCAGAAAACAGTGGGACCCTGGTACACCCATCTACTGTCCGGAGAAGTCTGGTCAGAAGTGGCCTTCATGGAAGACTTGCGGCCAAAAAGCCATACCCCCAACTTGGAAACAAGGCCAAGCGACTCAAATATGCACGAAAGCACAGGAACTGGGGTGCAGAAAAATGGCAGCAGGTGCTCTGGATTGATGAGTCAAAATTTGAAATATTTGGCTGTAGCAGAAGGCAGTTTGTTCGCCGAAGGTTGGAGAGCGGTACACGAATGAGTGTCTGCAGGCAACAGTGAAGCATGGTGGAGGTTTCTTGCAAATTTGGGGCTGCATTTCTGCAAATGGAGTTGGGGATTTGGTCAGAATTAATGGTCTCCTCAATGCTGAGAAGTACAGGCAGATACTTATCCATCATGCAATACCATCAGGGAGGCATCTGATTGGCCCCAAATTTATTCTGCAGCATGACAACGACCCCAAACATACAGCGAAAGTCATTAAGAACTGTCTTCAGCGTGAAGAAGAACAAGGAGTCCTGGAAGTGATGGTATGGCCCCCACAGAGCCCTGATCTCAACATCATCGAGTCTGTCTGGGATTACATGAAGAGAGAGAAGCAACTGAGGCTGCCTAAATCCACAGAAGAACTGTGGTTAGTTCTCCAAGATGTTTGGGCCAACCTACCTGCCGAGTTCCTTCAAAAACTGTATGCAAGTGTACCTAAAAGAATTGATGCTGTTTTGAAGGCAAAGGGTGGTCACACCAAATATTGATTTGATGTAGATTTTTCTTCTGTTCACTCACTTTGCATTTTGTTAATTGATAAATATAAACTATTAACATGTCTATTTTTGAACGCATTCTTACTTTACAGCATTTTTTCACACCTGCCTAAAACTTTTGCACAGTACTGTATATATATATATATATATATATATATATATATATATATACAGTATATACAGTGCCTTGCATAAGTATTCACCCCCCTTGGACTTTTACACAATTTGTAGTGATATAACCGGGAATTAAAATGGATTTAAATGGGATTTTTACCATTTGATTTACACAACATACTTAACACTTTGAAGGTGCAAAAAAAAGACATTTGTTGGTTGCATAAGTATTCACCCCCCTGAGTCAATACTTGGTAGAAGCACATTTGGCAGCAATTACAGCGTGAGTCTTTTTGGGTAAGTCTCTACCAGCTTTGCACATCTGGATCCTGCAATTTTTGCCCATTCTTCTTGGCAAAATTGCTCAAGCTCTGTCAAGTTGGATGGGGACCGTTGGTGAACAGCAATTTTCAAGTCTTGCCACAGATTCTCAGTCGGATTGAGGTCTGGGCTTTGACTGGGCCATTCAGGTTCTTGTTTTTAAACCACTCCAGTGTAGCTTTGGCTGTGTGTTTAGGGCCATTGTCCTGCTGGAAGGTGAACCTCCGCCCCAGTCCCAGGTCTCTTGCAGACTGAAACAGGTTTTCCTCTCGAATTTCCCTGTATTTGGCTCCATCCATCTTGCCCTCAATCCTGACCCGTTTCCCAGTTCCTGCCGATGAAAAGCATCCCCATAACATGATGCTGCCACCACCATGCTTCACCGTGGGGATGGTGTTCTCAGGGTGATGAGCAGTGTTGGCTTTGCGCCACACATAGCGTTTTGCGCTAAGGCCAAAAAGTTCAATTTTGGTCTCATCAGACCAGAGAACCTTTTTCCACATGTTTGCTGTGTCTCCCACATGCCTTTTGGCAAAATCGGGATTTGATATGGTTTTTTTTCAGCAATGGCTTTCTTCTCGCCACTCTTCCATAAAGCCCAGCTTTGTGGAGCGTCCGGGTTATAGTTGTCCCATGGATGGTTTCTCCCACCTCAGCTGTGGATCTCTCCAGCACCTTCAGAGTTACCATTGGCCTCTTGGTTGCTTCTCTGACTAATGCCCTCCTTACCTGGTCACTGAGTTTTGGTGGACGGCCTTCTCTAGGCAGAGTCGCGGTTGTGCCATATTCTTTCCATTTTTTAATAATGGATTTAACCGTGCTCCAGGGGATGTTCAAAGTTTGGGATATTTTTTTATAACCAAACCCTGATTGGTGCGTCTCCAGAACTTTATCCCGGTTTTGATAGTTCCTCGGTCTTCATGATGCTGTTTGTTTAGATATGCTCTCTAACAAACTGGGGCCTTCCAGAAACAGGTGTATTTAATCTGAGATCATGTGACACTTTGATTGCACACAGGTGGACTCCATTCAACTAATTATGTGACTTCTGAAGGCAATTGGTTGCACCAGAGCTTATTTAGGGGTGTCACTGCAATCAAGACTTTTCAGTTTTTTATCTGTAAATAATTTTGAAAAATATGTAGATTTTTTTCCCCACTTCGTCATTATGTACTATTTTCAGTAGATCAGTGACAAAAAATCCTAATTAAATCCATTTTAATTCCAGGTTGTAACACTGCAAAATGTGGAAAAGTCCAAGGGGGGTAATGTTCAATAAAACAAAAACTACAAATAATGTCAAGAATGCAAGAATAAATGACATTTTACCCAAAAGCCTAGACTCAACATTCCTATATTAACAGCAGTTATGGCTCCTCAGGGGAGGCAAGTCTACATTATAAACTCCTATCTGCTATTAATCATAGTACTAGCAGTAGCAGATCACGCGATCTGAGCACAGGTTTTAATTGGAGGAGCCCAGAGAGTTTTTTTTCATCAGAGACACGCCTCTGTTACAAACTCCTATCAGCTATAACCACACACAGTACAGTACTAGCAATGGCAGATGACATAGTCTGATCCCTGGTTTTAATTGGAGGAGCAACTCAAACCTCCTGCCCCCTGCTGAAGCAATGCTATAGGCTTGCTATGCGCGATTATGAGGAATTGTTGAATAATGGAAATTGCATCATTCGGTTTCGAGATGTAAAAAGTGACTAGAAAAAAAAAAAAATCCATCATAACATTAGGAACATTTTTAAAACACTATGGGCAGGATTTTAAAAAGGTTGTAAATGATAACGTTAGGTGTTCCCTGAAAGAGAAGATGACCGCCAACAATAGGTCAGGTATTCACTGGGCATTTTATATCAGAGCTGCCGATAGGCCCCTCCGGGGAGTGGCGTCCTCAGTCCCACCTTCCAAGGGAACAAATAATCACTCCACGGAGCTCACTTCCTCGTTTGCATCGAACTCGCGAAGGCTACCGATGCGACCTTGCAGGTTGTTGGTCGTCTTCTCTTTCAGGGAACCAGGGTTACATCCGAAACCTAACGTTCCCTTTCAATTCGAAGATGAGCACTAACAATACTTTTGGGAAAAGTATACCAAAGTCATCGCGAGGGAGCGTGAGTGAAGACAGCAGGCGAGGGATGTCTCGAGACCGCAAAACCAAGGTTAGCGGTGTGAGCCTGCAACCTCAAGGACCCTTGTGCTTAATGAAGGCATAGAGGGATCTACCACATTAATCCTATGCTGCCTACAGGGAATGACCATATTTTGGTGTGAATATTTGACAACTTTGTGTTAGCTCTTGTAGTTTGGTAAACGTAAATCAGAAATGAAAACCCAGTATATCAACAGAAAGGCTTTAAGTAGACCTTTCCAATGATATAATATGTTTGGTTGTGGGATGTGTTATATTTTTTCACATATAAGTCACGCCTCCCAAAAAATATGAAAAATGGTATAATAAATAATATTTGTAAAACATACAAATGTACTTTTTTTCTAAACAATGTAGAAAAAATAGAGTATATAGGAGCTGCACAATTTTGGGCAGCAGTGTGGAGTAGTGGTTAGGGCTCTGGACTCTTGACCGGAGGGTTGTGGGTTCAATCCCCAGTGGGGACACTGCTGCTGTACCCTTGAGCAAGGTACTTTACCTAGATTGCTCCAGTAAAAACCCAACTGTATAAATGGGTAATTGTATGTAAAAATAATGTGATATCTTGTAACAATTGTAAGTCGCCCTGGATAAGGGCGTCTGCTAAGAAATAAATAATAATAATAATAATAATAATTTTACAAAGATTTCAAATTAGAAAGAATTGAAATTGCTTGTATAGTTGCAGAGCTATACAGGGTTTCATAATGCGTGCATTTTACAAAAAAGTGCCGAAATGGCGAATGCAGGTCAGCTGAGAAATGAAACTGTAAATGTAATATTAGCAAGTTAATCATCCTTGTAGTTAAAAAAAAAAAATGTCCAACCCACCCCAGCCTTAAACCAATGACATGGAGGCATTCACCGTAGTCATTGCTATGACTCAATGAAAAAAAACAAAACAAGATTGCTGGTTGGATGGCTGAGATATGATGTGTTTTGTAATCAACATCATAGTATCAAAATTAGAGCACGTCGGCCGCACAGTGTTAAGTTGGTAGAACCTGGTGAAAGTATGCGGGGCAGCCCAGCTAGCCGCTGTACATATGTCAGATAGTGAGGCTCCTCTAAAGAGGGCCCACGATGTAATGATACCCTGTTTCCGTCGTACCAGACGCCATACAGGAGCTGTGCATAGACAGAGACTGTAGCTCATTGACCCGCTTGGCGGAGGTGATGGCTAACAAAAAGACTGTCTTCATAGAGAGGTGTTTCAACTCTATGGAATGTATAGGCTCAAACTGGGCTTTAGTGAGAGCCTCCAGTACATGATCTAGACTGTACTTGGGGAGGACGTCCCTTCTAGGTGGATGTAACCGCAGAGCGCCCTTCAGAAACCAGGTCGCCAGGAAATGGGCGCCTGGGGATACCGAGTCAACGGGGACATGGCATGCAGATATGGCTACCAGGTACACTTTCAGCGTAGAAGGGGATTTTCCCGCTTCCAGCAGTTCTTACAGGAATTGCAGAATAGCTGCTATATGGCAAGAGGCAGGGTCATGACCCCGGGTCAGACACCAATTCTGAAAATATCTCCATTTGTAGGCGTACAACGACCTTGTGGAGGAGGCCCTAGCGGTTTGCAGTTTACCTACAACTGCATCTGAGAGCCCTAAAGTGGACAGATGGTCACGCCCGGTTCTGGATGCCAGAGAGTGTCTCTCGTCTGACTGAGGAGATCCAGGCGTAGCGGGATATCCAAGGGCTGGTCTTGCAGTAGCTGGCAGAGGGTTGAAAACCAGATTCTCCTGGGCCATCGCGGGGCCATCAGGAGAACTGTCACCTTCTCTCTCCTGACCTTCTTTAGGAAGGCCGGGAGCAATGGTATTGGCGGAAATGCGTACAATAGTGCCCTGGACCACTCGTGGGCTAGGGCGTCGAAGCCTAGTGGACTGCCGAAGCGGTGGAGGGAGGACCATAGGGAGCAGTCAGTTGTTTCCACCATGGCAAAGAGATTGACAAACAATAACTGAATGTTACAAAAACAAGTACCTTTTACCTAACAGGCTTGGTAGCATTCACTCTCGCTCTCACTCTCAGTGTACCTTCGTTCTCCTAAGCTCTCCCTTTTATGAGCTTGTAATGGGTCCTTTTATATTCTGTGGCTGGAGCCTTAATTACCCATTAATCAAACAATTACCTTATTAAAGCTCCAGCGACATTCCCACAAGGTTATAGGGATGGGGATTTGACCCCATCAATGCCAACTAAACTCCGCCCGCATATAAACATCCACAACAACAATAATACAATGAAAACAATAGTCATACACAAATATACAAAAGGGGTGTGCACCCCATCACAATTCCCTATAGTCTACAAGACCGTAGCCAGCTATGAGGCAACCAAGGCACTGGCCTCGGTTAAAATCATACTAATAATTATATATTTAGGCCCTTTTACACATTGCTTTAACAGGGATTTGAGCATAGATTTGCGCATAGATAAAGATAGACTCTGATTCATCCATTGTTAGTCATTTAAGTTTGATTTAATTTGTTTTCCTGCTGTACCCTAAGGGTAGAGAATATTTTTTTCCAAAGGATAAGATTTCTATTTGCATGAAACTTGGCCCCACAACAACAGAAGCTGCCAAAATGAAAACATCCCAGCTGCTAAACAATTGTAAAATGGTTAATCTGAATATTTTTTAGTACAAAGGCAAACACATTAAAGCTGTTTATAAAGCTTGGTTTGGATATTGCAAGGGTGCTCCCATTGAAACATGTAAATACTGAGACTTCTGAACCATTGGTCTAATATGTGTAGTGAATTAGGTATACAATTTATTTAAATAAACGTTTATGTATTGATTTATGTATTCATTTATTTCAATATGTATTAATGTATTTATTTATTTATGTATTACTTTTACCAAATATATAGGCTATCCTTCAGCATAGCTAATTCTCAGTGGGTCCACAAATAGCGTTACTCTCATCAACCAGTATATCGCACCAATAGGGACCACAATGAGCATTACACTAACAGGAAACCAACATTTTTCAGAGATCAAGATCAGAATCTCAGAGTCCCAAGAACTCTAAGAGTCCCAAGAACTCTTAGCTGGCGGACTTCATCTTTCAAAATACTGCTTGTTTTCTCAACTAATCATGTAGCACTGACAGTTAACACAACACGCCTGCAAACTGAAGGTTATGGTTTCATCAAATCCCATGCATCCAGGCCTTTTTATATTTATTATTATTATTATTATTATTATTATTATTATTATTATTATTATTTATTTCTTAGCAGACACCCTTATCCAGGGCGACTTACAATTGTTACAAGATATCACATTATTTTTTTACACATTATTTTTTATATTATATTTTTTATATTTATATATTATATGAAAAATATATATTTTTTGCATGCAAATGTTCAATTTTAAAACATAAATAAATCATTTAATATACATGATATAGACGTCACAATTAGTGTGTTCCCTAGTATATTTCCATGTTGACATTAAACTCGGATGTCCTGTAATATACATGTGTGGATAGAAGTGCCGGGATCTGCACAAATCTGCAAAAAAAAAAAAACAGAAGAAAAAGGAGAAGGACATTTTTACTTTGATGACTTATTTCTCTTACTGTATGACAGGTAGTGACTTTTTTTCTACATTTCACCTAAGAGTGTTGGGAACTACAAATTTAAAGTGAAATGGTGCTTTTGGCAGATTTACTTTTGCTGCGCCAATACCCTGAAAACATGTAAACTATCCTTGCTGTATAGAGAGTTCTCGCTGGTAACTTGGTGCGAGGAACTACCCAGTGCTGGCTTTAGCTAATAGGTGAAGTAGGCAGGAAAAAAAATCCAGTGAAAAAAAGAAAAATCCAGAGGGCAGCGGGAAGAAAGAAACTGAATTTACTGTGATGCCTGATAAATATATAAAAATGTGTTACAATACTGTATGTTGTTTTTATTTTTTAACACTGTCAGCTTGTATAAGTGTAATACCTTCTGTGTACATCATTCAAAAAACAACCAATAGATATCTTCAGATATGCTCGTTTTTTTTTGTTTTTTTTTAACGCGGTCACAGAGTCGTTCGTTTCCTTCTCTAACGGAAACTTTTTTTTTTTCTGAATGTATACTTCTAATTCTAAAAAATAGAGTTAAACTTTCAACATGTGAGATGGAAGACGACGGTTGTCAGGGGCAGAAAATAAAAAAATAGGCTTTTGCAACAAGCCAAAAGGGGTCTCTTTTTAAATATATTAAATATGACTCGGAGCAGGCTGCATCATCGAGTCAGTCACTGCCCGTGGACAGCAGTCTGCAGACAGGGGCACGTTAACCAGCATGGAAACGATGAGGCAATTGGAGAATCTGGAGATATTTCATCTTCACTGGCTCAAATGGCATTAGGTATCATGGCAACAGATGAAATGTGGATGAAAGCACAGCAGGAAGTTACAGCTCAGATGCTGCTGTTTTAAAGGATCTTGCAAAATGGCCTAAAGTGGACTGTACATTTAGACAATTGTTAGTGCAAAAAGTGAAAGCGTTTATATCTCCTAAAGACAGCAGCAATAGAAGATTTACCGATAAACATTACATTTGAGTGTTGGCAAATGGAGAGGAAGTAGGTAGGCCGTGGCTGGTTTATTCAACCAGCAAAAATGCAGCATTTTGCTTTTGCTGCAAAATCTTTCTGCCAAATGCAAAATTTGCTCTAGCGTCTGATGGGACTCAAGATTAGAAAAATTTACATTCTATTTTAAGCACGGAAAGTCTTCAAAAATGGAAAGAACTGGAGACACAACTAAAAAACAAAACTACTATTGATGATGCAAATCAACGTATTATTAAAGCGGAAATGCAACATTGGCAGAATGTCTTGGAGAGACTAATTGCTTTGATAAGAGTACTGGGCACTCACAATATTGCACAGCGTGGTAGATCAGATAAACTGTTCAAGCACAACAATGAAAATGTCCTAAAATTTGTGAAACTAATGAGGATGTTTGATGGTGTGATGAAGGAACATCTGAGGCGTATCACATCACACGAGATCCACGACAATGTGGCAGGCAGTGTAAACATCCAAGAGCATTATTTGGATTTAATTGAATTAAACGATTCAAAGGGAGCTGGAATGACTGAATTACTTCTGCAGAAACTTTGTGAGCTGGGACTTGACATTGCAGACATGAGATGACAGGGCTATGATAACGGAGCCCATATGAAAGGCAAAAACTGTGGAGTACAAAAAAGTATACGAGACTTGAATCCACAAACTTTTTTTTCCTGTGCAGTTCCCATTCGCTTAACTTAGTGCTAAATGGTGCAGCTAATTGCTGTATGGAGGCTGTTGAGTTTTTCAGCCAGATACAAAACATATATGCATTTTTCTCAGCTTCCACACATCGTTGGGGTGTTATAGTTTGACTGGGACGGCGGAATGAATGAAGCCGGCACTGGAACTACCGTTCCTCTCAATAAGCCCATAGTGTCCAGTTCTCTAATCTCAGCATAAAGTTACATTTACAAATAATTTAAAAAAATAATTCTACTGACTGGCATGTCCCTAACATCTCCTGCTAAATGTCTGCTTATGAAACGCAGAATTCCACTGGTATAAAGAATCAGATTTTTCGTTATTTGTTCTGTGATTACGTAGTTATTTAGCAACATGAAAAAAAAACTAGAAAAAATTAATTGACAATTTTTTTTATTACTACAGTTGTTTATGTCATTCAGTATTTCAGTGTACTCAATAAGGCTTCTTGTTGAAATGCTATACATGTGCTATAAAAGGGAGGGGTTACTAAGAAAGAGCAAACTCTACTAGGAGACTTCCCTTTTAAGTAAATGAACCCAAAGTAAATGGCCTCACACTACATTTTTACATGCTTCTTCCATTCACAATACATGGCTAGTTTGCATAAGCTCAGTCCACACTGTCAAAAGAAATATCCATCCTTCTTTGTTTGTTTTTCCAAACATTGCTGAATACTTAGAACATCTGTTTTCTTAACACTTAGGCATGTAACCAAAGTACTTGAGCTTTCCTAGAGTAACCTGGTGTTTCACAAAGGTCCACTCTAAGTCTGTGTTTACAGTTTTAAAAGACTTCCCTTACTTAGTCACGGAAAAGTCAATATATCCCTTTCGGAGCTTTTTCTTCTAAGTGAGCTATCTTATATCTTGCTGTCTATACTATACACTTGAATAGCATGTTCTCTGTTGCTACAATCTTAAACTTGTCTTTCAATTAATAATGTTCTAGAAAGCATACTTATGAAATAATAAAAAAGTAAGAACCCATACATTTTCATAATGAATTGCAAAATATAAAATACTTGTTTGATATGTGTTATAAAAATCCTATAAAACTCCTGATCTCTGATTGATGATCAGAGTCCCCATGTTTTCTGATTCGTAAACATGCATAAACATTTTTGTTTTGTTTGTTGCTACAGATGAACAACGAGGGAGGTCTGTTGTGAGTTGTTTATTAACATTTATTTAATAATAACCTGTACACGGCCTGCCACTTTCTTCCACACTAATGCTGACAATCTGCTTTTTAGATAAATCTGGCTTGTTTCACAATCCAGTTGGCTCATGCAGACAATTTCATTTCCCCATGCACCCTGTAGTTAGGATGATTCATGTGGAATAGGGCTCTCTAGCTGGAGCAATAAAAATGATTGTATGCAAGTCCTGTCTTGTTTATTCTTAAAAAAAAAAGTTTCAAATCCTCTTTATCTATGATTCTATTTATACAATTCCTGTTACATTAGCTATTAGCTGAGGAGGGGATACTTTTAGTGACCTTGTGACTGTTATGCTTTCTTTCTTTCTAGTCAACATGATTCATTTTCTCAATATGTTTCAGGTTTTATTTTGTACAGGATTGCTTAATGCTGCTTGAAGTTTAAAATGCTGTTTTCAAGTTCTGTTAACCACAGAGGGCACATACTGTAGGATAATGACCATCTGCCTGACCTTTTCAGAAATGTTTTGGCTGAGACCATGTTTATAAAGCTGGCTAGATCCCATACAAAATTTAATTGCAAGTGACAAATTGTAAATGTATTTGTAGTCGTAGTGTCAGAAGTCATACTTTGTGTAAATTGTCCATTTTAATATTAAAGTACATAAAGCTAACACAGTAATTCCAGTAAATCTTATGTATTACCATCAGTTTGTAGGTCTCACATTTTCCTGTATGAAAGAGACACATATTGTGTTAATGTGTATTTGATTTTTAATGCTATTTTTTCATTACATTTATAAACAATAAAATTGGCAAACATATCTTACACTCTTTTCCATGCTGTACTTTCCGTTAAAAGAACACATCTGGCACATGTGAGTTGTTTTTGTGAGTTTGAGTCGTTGTAGGAAAAATGAAACATTTGAAATGTTCACCATTTACCGTCCTTAAAATAACTAAAACTCTCAGAAGCTAGAAGCATTGGCTGACGTTCCAGTACCAAGCTCTGCTTTTCCTATGACTGATGTGTTTTCAATGTCGACTTCATTCCTTCATGTGACGTTAAGAAGTTGACCGGAAGTACATCATTGAAATATCTGTAGTGTGTATTCGATAAATATTTTTCTCCAACAGCTTCAAATAAATTACCAGGCAAAACTCCATTAACATTTAATGTCAGCAATTAAAACAGATCTCTGTCCTAATATATATCTGCCCTGGAATGATTACAGAAGGCTTGTGTGCCAAACCAGAACTGCTTTCATTGGCTTTACTGAATCCAGATATTTTTGTTGTAAAAATAAAATGGTGATGATCTATACTGTGCCCCCACAACCCAAAGTTAAAACCAAAGTTTTAACAAGAAGGAAAATTCCAACATGGTTTTGGATGGAGGTCTTTAAAATTATTTTTGCGCAATGTAAACATGAGAGCACTGTCCGCACAGGCCAATTTACTCCCTATGTGATTTGAGGGCACTCAGAAGTGCAGCCTGTAAGCATCATAATTGGCAAAGAATGCTAAGTCTTTTACAGCTTGTGGCGGAGTGTCCCGCCCCTATATATATATTTATTATTATTTGTATTTTTGTTTGCGGCGCAGTTCAAAGCGCCGCGTGTTTGTTGTTTGTTTTTATAATTTAAAAACCTTGTGAGGATGCGTGGCTGATCAGCTACTGATTATTTAACTAGCTGACAGTCACGCATCCTTACTAAACTCGTGCAGACTGTGGCCGAGGGGTAATAAGATAATTAACAGCTAGTTAACCCCTCGGCCAGAGTATAAGAACCTGCAGCTGTCCATGCTGCGCGGAGAGTGTACAGAGGAGAGTACGGGGAGCGGTGAGAGCGAGGAGAGAGAAAGATTAAAAACAACTGCTAAGTATCGTGCTGGTGCTAAAACCAGCACGCTTATTAGTTTCTATTTGTTTGGCCAACGCACCGTTTTGTTTTGTGTTTTGTTGTTTGTTTAAGTCTTTTGTTTTGTTTTATTATTTAATAAATACGCTGACCGCAGTAGCGTTCAGCTTCACCCGCCCATCCACTGTTTTGTTTCTGGTACTTCCTGGTCCGTGATGTCACCACACACGCCACTCAACAGCACTCGGTCACACAGCTCAGCAGATTCCCTGGTTGATTTTGTTTCCAGACTTTTAAAATAAGAATGCAAAACACATTTTAAACAAATTACCGTTTGGGTAATGGGGCCCAAGACGAAGTCAAGGGCGCTATTACAACCAAACGGTCGTATAATGCCTGGTAATGCCCAATGTGGAGGGTCTTATTGCTTATATACTTCAATGTTACAGTACAATTATCTATACTTTTTATTGATTAACTGAATTTATTTAAATTTTCCTTTTTTTACGTATCCTTCCACATATAAATATAGTCCTCTGTAACAACGATCTTCTCTATAAAATGAGTGTACAAAAAAGCATTTTTAAAACTGTGTACTTTTATTTGAAAAAACAGAGCAAAAGATTGTGAAAAAATATATAGATTATTATTATTATTATTATTATTATTATTATTATTATTATTATTATTATTATTACTACTACTACGTAGGTCCCCAGTAGGAGGCCCTGTACTCCCCGCTGGTCTCCAGAGGAGCTGGGGACTTGGGGTGGAGGCTCCTGCACGGAGCGCTCGCGTCAGGAGAGATCCTGCGTCACTTTACCGACTCGGACGCCGCATGCCCTTTCTGCGGTCAGTCCGAGTCGGTAGCACATATTTATTTTCTTTGCGCCAGGCTGCAGCCGTTTTTCCTCCTGCTGAGGAATCTGTTGCTGCAGTTCTGGCTGCACTTTTCACCCACCCTCCTCATTTTCGGGCACCCTGTTCATGGCTCCACCAAGAAGAGGGACCTCCTCGTGAAGCTGCTCCTGGCTCTTGCTAGACTCGCCATCTACAAGACCAGGAAGCGTAAGATGATCGGGGAGGGTCTCTTTGACAGTGGGGCCATGTTCAGGGCCCTAGTCCGATCTCGGGTTCAGTTGGAGCACGCCCACGCGGAGTCCGCTGGCGACATGGCTACCTTTGTCGACCAGTGGGCTCTAGGGGACGTGCTCTGTACCACCTCCCCTTTCGTTTTACAAATTTAATTTACAGACATTTTTACCGGTTCTTTCTTTCATTAGTTAAGGCCTAGTCTTTGTTGGCACCCCTATTTTAGGGGTGCTAAATTGAATTTCTTCTCCGGCCGCCTTTGGGTGGCCAGTGCACCGACTGCCACTGGGCCTACTAGGCTTTAAATAGGACTATTATTATTGCTGCACAGTTATTACAAATAATGTAATTGTATGTAAAAATAATGTAATATCTTGTAACAATTGTAAGTCACCGTGGATAAGGGTGTCTGCTAAGAAATTAATAATAATAATAATAATAATAATAATAATGCTTCTGTGAAGATTGTGCAATTGTAATAATAATAATAATAAGTATTTTCCTTGGTAATTGATGCGAATATTTCAGCTCTCAAAAATATAACTCGATATACCGTACTGTTGTCCCTCTTTATTTTTGACAGTTGCATAAAATTCTCTGAGATATTAATTTAAACTCAAAATGTGTGTTTTATTCTTTTCCTTTAACCAGTCTCAAAAAACCTGATTGCCCAAGCTGTTTGTTTTCTGGTATTGTTTTCAGTTCTTTCTATTTCAATTAAATGAAGTCGCTGTTGGGTAACACTCCCATGTCTGGCACTACTAGTAATACTGATGGTAGGTTTTTCAGTTTGTCCGACAGTACTTCCTCTCTGTACTACTTACAGCGACTGTAGACATCTCAGAGGTGCTCGTATTTTCTGGGTTGTTTTTTAATTGTTTTTTAAATGATTTTTGGAACATTCATCCCTTTTCCTACATGTCATGTGTTTAAACACAGTGTACTCTTGAATCCTATTTTTAATTATTATTATTATTTTTTTAGAAGATTTAGAATTAACAATGAAATATGAACACATTTCATTCTTTATTTGGTATCCTTCTGTCATCGGGTGTAAAGAAATCTTCTTTGGAAGTTTGAGCTGTAACCAATAAAAATAATATCCCATAAACAATGGGATTTGTTGATGAAGGACGAGAACGTTATTGGTTTTGGCAGGAGGATTTGGCACTCTATTTATGCAGTGTGCTTGTTGTGGTGTAAAGAACTTATGTCAGTTCCTCAATATGCACTTCTTTTCACTGTTGGAAGACTGCCTTCAATTAGTTTCCAAAGCTATTTCCACAAGTGATACTAAAGCCTGAGTGCCTCAGCAGAGGAAGTTGCACATAAAATAACTGGAATGTGTACTTTACTATGCCAGCACTAATCAAATGTCTTTGTTCAGATCCAATTGAAGTTAATGTATAAGCATTAAAAATGTCCCCCCAAAAACCATACATGCTTCAAAACACCAGTTTCTGGAACCTCGGTGGGCCTTGTGACTTTAATTTTGATTTGTGTAGAAATAGGATTTCGAGTTGGAGTACTTCACCGCTCAAAGTAGGTTTGATTTTCCATGGGGCTATGTACCTCTGAGGATTTTGTTTCTTTGACAATTTTCCCTTTATTTAACCTTTAAAGAGGAATCTTCAAAATCTGACCTGCATTATTTCCCTGTTCTATTCCAGATGTAGGAGGGGACCCCGGGAATTGAACACTGCCTTGGTGTCATAAACCTGAACACAGAACAGGTGCTGCAGATTTTGGACTGAGTATTCCGCTTACCAGATTCGCTTGGTCAGAATATCAATTTGAAGATTGAAAACTACCATCCTCTCCATAGGCTCGATTACACTTTAACTGGAAAAGTTGAATCCATGCAAATGTTTATTTATTCCATCAAAATAGGCTTTCAAAAATATCCTTTTTAATAACTCATGACCAGGGCCGTATCAAGGAGGGTGCGAGCAGAGAGGCCGCACAGGGCGCTGACCTGATGTGTCCCATAAGGAACAAATTAAGCGAAATCATTAGGTATGTTCGGACAGAGGATGGCCAGTGCTCGATTGAAGAAAGTTTTGTTGATTTCATCGAAAGTCACGAAAAAACAGGCCAGGGACTTGCCATGGAGATCACAGAAAAATTGAAAGACGATAGCTTACAAATAGAAGATTGCAGAGGACAAGGTTATGACAATGGCGCCAATATGGCAGGCAAATACAATGGAGTGCAAGCACGTATTAGCCTACTGAATAATTTGGCAAGGTTTCTATCCTGCGCAGCCCACACTCTCAATCTGTTTGGAGTACATGTCCACAATCATGGTCACGTTCTGTGGTATACTCCAAAGAATTTTCACATACTTCTCAGGCTCAACAACGAGATGGGAGAAACTTATGGCAGTGCAGAAAGGGCACTGTGCAACTCAATCGTCCTCAAAGAGGCAATGACCCCACCTCATCAGCAAATTAAAGACTTTCACCACATTTTGAAAGAGATTTAAGATGACCCAAGTCTGAACGCTGAAAGTATCAGATGCTCAGAACCTTCTCAAACAAATTGATTTTGAATTCCTCTTCCTGCTTGATATGATACTTACCTTGACTGATCGAGTGAACTGCAGTCTGCAAATGAAAAACCTAAACATTGATAGAGTCGCAAAAATGCTGAAAGGACTGGTGGCATCCATCATAGATTTGCATGACATCTTTTGAGTGAAAATATCTGTTTACTGTACCAAGGTAGGTCTGTCTTACAGCGTAGAAGTAACATTGCAAGCAAGCAGGGCTGTCTCTCACAGTGTCTGAGTAAAAAGAGTTAAAGGGCCAGGTTGCCAGCGGGATATTTGACATTGAGCGGACCCTATAGCTCTGCACTGATAAAACAGTTGCATGACTGGCAAGAACTGCTTCCATTATCAGACTCATTCAAGCAAAACTGGTACAGTAATAGTAATTCATTTTTGGATAAACTTCAAAATACAGGTACATTAACTACACATAGTTACATTCTGTGACTGTAAGGACCGTAATAACATCTATTTACATTTATTGTGAGTGCATGCAGACTGCTGGTAGAGTATGTTTAACTTTCTAATGGTTACAGAACTAAGCAGTCCATCAGAGAAAACAGATGATTTAAATGTCTTATAGTAAGGTACTGAAGGATTATGCACAGCCAGGTTGTACAAGCAGTAGCATTCTTGTTTTCATTTGGTATGAATAATATATTTTCAAAACATGTGTAACTGTATAACCTAAGTGCCTCTTCAAATACAGTACAGTTTTATCCTATTTATCAATATTTATTGTTTCTGACCGTCCATCAGATACCAAACTGGAATGGCAATGTTGAATTTCTTTTAAAAGGGAGAAAATACAAACCCTGTCTACCCTGAAGACTAAATAAATGCGCTTATATTTTTTTCACTTCCTGGCACATTGTAGCATGTTAACATTCCCATGGGAGGAAAGACTGGAAATGGACAACGGCATATCACAGGGTGCCATCTGTTGGTGTAAAATAGGCACTGCAGGCAAACTTGAGCCGGGTTTGGAGCCCCTCCCATGAGGCATTTGAGACTTCAGTGCCAGCTTTGAGTTGTAATAACTCATCTGTGTGAAAAGGGCATTTTAATGAAACAGTGGTGGATCTAAATAACACCTCTTTTTATCCTTATAATAATCCAACTGGGGTTTCCCATAGGGGTGATACTGTATATAGACCCACTTATTAACATTTCTACATGGAACTGAAATACAGTGAAATGAAATTCAGGTTTATACATTTTAGGGTGCTTGTTATTAAGATCAGCCACTGTTTAGATAACTAAATGCATTACAGCTTTTATAATAATGGTTCAATGGTATTTAAAAAAATGGGCCATACCATTATACCAATGCCTCTTAGTACAGAGGCATAGCATTGTAGTTTTAGTTCCACTGTCAGTACAAAAGTTCACTTTCTTACATGCCACTCTAACCAATAAATCGCTCAGAGACACCCAAACCTTTTTCCATATCATTGTTTAGTGATTGCTTTCCCAATATTGGTATGAAAGGCGATCAACAAATAAAGCTTATTATTATATGTGCAAAAACAAAAACAAAAAAACAAAAATAATAAAGTAGGCTACAGTAGCTGTATTAACTTCCCTTAACAATGACAAGGGTGACTCTGACTTATGCTCAACCAATGCCTTTCTGTACGTCAACAGATATTCAAAGTTCAAAGTTCACCCCAAAAATCTAAATTACTGAGCAAACCATTAAGTATTTAAATGATTGGTTTGAGTTGCTTCTCGACAAATAAGAGCTCTAAATAGCATGAATGTTTTGAACTACAAATTCATAAACAAAATGAATGGAAATACCACCTTTTAAAAATAACTGTGTTACAATACAAAAACCGTGCATTCACTTACAGATGATCCTCATAATAATTGCACAGTACATGACTGATAAAGAATATTTGTATAAAATTGAGAGTTTACTGGAGTGTAGCCAAATGCAATCTGAAATGTTTATGGGAGGCTTGGAGTTTGGTGCAAAATAATGGCAGTTATCGTGTTTACCATACAGAGTGTGACAGATGGATGGACAGGATCAGTTAATATGTTTCCCCTTTTTTTGAATGAGGATCCTAAATTAAGAAAAGTAACTTAAAAAAGCATATTCTAACATTATTGCTTTACTTTAAAGCCAAATCGAAATTTTCCCTGCTTTAAATAATTGTGCATTCAACCCCTTTCTCCTTCCCTCCTTTGTATAATGTGGAGTTGGCACTGTCCATAACAATAGGACAAGTGTACTAAAGAGTTTTGCAATCATGAGTGGAGGAGAATTATTAGTTGATTATCGGAATGCTTTCCTTATAAAGTACAGACAAAGTTAATAACAAATTCCTTTGTGGAACATTCCCTACTATGTGAATTTGGAATTTGCATTTGGCTACTTTTTTAATTATGTTGGCAAGCTTCTTCATTTTCCTAAGAATCAGCAGCTGAAACATGCTCAACATGATTTAAAGCTCTTTTGCTATTTTTTTTCCTGTTAACAAGGTTTTGTAAAGTGTAATAACACACCTCTTAGTAAAAAGAGGAAGATGAGTCAGTAACTTGTGGAAGCTATGTGCAAGACAAGCAAACCACAAAAAAAAAAATATATATATATATATATATATATATATATATATATATATATATATAAATAAGGTTTTGGCAGACCTTATCTCAGACCTTCTACCAATGAAGTCATCCATCACTGCCCCCAAAAGTATCATTTTTAGTAATCATTATTTTTGCTTTTTAAATATTTTGCTGCAAACTCAACAACCCTTTTAGGTCCAGACATTTCTTGAGGAAAGAATAAGCAAGTTTTTAAGAATGTCTCAGAGCTTTGCAGTGAAGTATGATGGCACTTGCTAAATCTCAATGATATGTCCCTTGTCTTATTTAACATGTAACTAGATCTGACAACTTCTTATGTGATTGAGATTCAGTGTTTGAATGTTTTATGTTAGTATAGCATAACAGTGAATAGTTATTATTTAATTTTTTTCACTAATGGGCTATTTTTCAAAGCTTTTTAACTGATTATTTTTCACCTGTTTTGGAATAACACTAAAAAGTTAAATCCCCCTGTGCCAGGTTCGTATGGAGTTTTTGATGGTCAATGAATGTTAAAGACCTTATGAAAAAATGTAATTAACATTTAGTTAGTTAACATTTACTTAACACATGAGAATTCATTGTCGAATGATATCACATCCTGGAAGTCACCTTTATGCATGTGACCTTATACATTTCTTATTTTCAAATACATATATTTTTTTCCTGTTCAAATTAAGCAAAATTTACAAAAAAAAAAAAAAAAAAAAACTACATTTCCCAGTGAATCTTTAATGTTGACCTTTTCACATCTCTTTTTTTTAATACAGAATGTACTTGACTTCATTTTGGTTTGTCCACCACAGTCCAATGCGGTTTTAATGTATTTATTCACCAGCTCTAATGAAGACCATGGCTGGAATGACTAGTAAGAAATGCTTACTCGTTAGTAAATCCCAGATTTTCCATCTATTTTCAACAAGACAGAAAGAGATCCAAATCATTACTATGACTACTGTTGAATCTCCATTACTCCCATTGTAAGAAATGTACAGTGCAACTACTGCACCATTAGTTTATTTAGTATTGAGTCCACACATTTTTCTATAAAGGAGTGTCTCAAGAAATATTTAGAAACAGAGACAAAAAGGAATAATACAAATGAATAATGTATTCCAGTGTTTTTCAACCTGTGGTACGCACACCAGTACTGATACATGACAGCTTCCAACTGGTACGCACCGACAGTTGTCTTTATGACGATGTGATTCCCCAACCACAATACTCACTTAATCGCGCTATCGTAATGTATCATTCTGTTTGTACTACTGAACCACCAACAAAGAAAAGGACTAAGAGCAAGTCAAAGTCTGAGCTTTCAAAGTTAATGATGGGGAACCAAAGCAGTCACTCTGTGTTGTTTGTGGTCAACTCTTGTCAAATAATTAGATGAACCCGTCACATCTTCTGTGATACTTGGAGACAAAAAAAGAATACCAGTTGTAATGGGATAGGTCTGTTTTACAATAGCCATTTAAGATTGCACATAGTTACTGTTACACCTGATGGTCCCTGCTGGAGACACTGGTACTGGAGATGAAAAGGTTAAAATCCACTGATGTATACCATATGTCACTCTTAACAAAGGTACTTGATTCTCATGATCATGACAAGAATCAACATACATGTGCTGTCTGTTGTATGGAAAACATATCCAGTTAACTGCCCTGAAAGTAAATTACCTGGATAGGAAATGACAATTACTGCACTATAACGTTTAATCAGTTTCATTTCTATTGATGCAATTTGTTTAGGTAGTTAACTATGGATACAGTATGAAATAATTTGATCAAAAAAAGCAAAGCCATCAACCAGTGTAAAAACGTAAACATGGCTGTTTGTGCATTACAGTTAGACCAGCAATATTAACAAAGACATACAACACTGAACACTAAAATATTGAGATATTACAAAGTGTAATGCTGCTGCCAATGACGACATATTTTTATAATGTATATAATAGCTCTTTACATTTGTCTACAATTATGCTGGAGGACAATGTTATGAATTACATTGTTCCTGGAAGAAGAACAAACCTTAATTTGACTTTGATCATTTAAATATATTTTGTAATGTGAGCTATTTTCTCTTGTAACGTCTCCTCGGGAGCCGAGACAGGAGAAAGCGCCTACAAATGGCACAGTGTCAAAATCAGTAGTTCAGCTAGGCCACTGAGGGAATTGCACCCTCAGAATTTGAATAACTTTGGTTAACACATCCAGTTAAGTCCCTTATAATTCATTTTCTCACAGGTTTGTTTTCTAGTGCAATGGTACATAACTGGGATGTAATCAGAGGAGAAAACACACACAGACAAGAATAAAAATTCATAAAATGGTTATTAGGGTGTGGCAATGTGCCCCGCCCCTGTGTGCATTTCTATGTTGTATGTTGCGTGTGGTGTGTTAATGTTGGTGTATAGGCATTGGTACACGGGATATAAACGGGTCTGTGTTTCACGTGTGATTTAAAATGTATAATTGTATTTAGGCACGGGATTGCACATCACTTCACGTGCATTTAAAGTATATAATATGTGAGCACGAGGTTGCACATAATTAATTCACGTGCTGGGATTCAAGTGAATGTTTTATTAAACCCTTTTTATTTATAATAAACCGGCGCAAGCAAGCGTCTTCGTCATTTCATTTCATCTGTCCTGTGTGTTATTCATTTCCTGGATCTGACGGCACCACTCAGCCAGCAGTGTGACATAGGGACATAGACAATGAAAGCAGGAGGGTCAATCCAAGTAGGGTAGTAAAGTTTATATAAAAATCAACTAATTACTACAAACAATCAGCAGCAGCTTCAAGAAATACAGAGGTGTGCTTTACTGGATAATTCAGTACTAACAAAAGTGCAAATACTACTTTTACTAATACATACAAAAAGAAACAAAAGTCATACTACTACTAATAATAATGACAAATCTAAATATATCAAATGAACCAAATACAATTTCAACCAAAGATACACAAACCCACAAATGTGCAAAGTGCAAACCTTGCCAATATTTAACTATATGTAACTGTTTAACTATATGTAACTATCTCATTACAGCACTGTGACGGGGTACACCCCGCCCCTGTGTTTATTTGTATCTTTGTTGTATTGTTTGGTGTTTAAAAACACAATGTTTGTTTTTAATGTTTTACAGCATGGATGGGGTTAAAATTCCCCATCCAGCTAAATGTGTGTATAATGTGGCCATCTCCAAATGAATTAAGTGATTACCAATTTGGAGATGGCCATAAATATATAAAGAGTGGATCAGCTGCTCATCAGGGTTGGAAAGTAAGATATAAAAATACAACTGCTACTTGTTTTGTTTGACTTATTGTCCTTTTATTTTGGTCACTGTGCCGTTTTGTTTAAACATTTTATTTATAATTAAAGAAAGAGCAACTCACCCATAGTACCGTGCCTGTGTGTTTACTTCCTGGTCTGTGACGTCACCACTCGACCATCCTGTCACAAGCACACACAAAGCAGTGCTGTTATATAAATAGTTTTACCAAAAAGGCTAGACAAGTAGTTTACTGGTTGAGTTATCACCTGCTAACACAGTACAGGTGTATTTAATTACCAAGTAAGTAGTAAATATGTATTTATAGCAATGCAAATGCAAATCAAGCCAGGTCCTTCACAGGATATTATTATTAAAAACCTTCCCACTATGCACAATACATAAAATAAGCTCAAAATCAGGGGTGTTTCTCTACAAGAAAGAACGGAAACTAAAACAAACTCAAACCTACCTCTAATCTACAAATGACAGTCTGTCGGGGATTACACTGTATACCAAGCCTGTGTGTCACTTCACAAGTAGCCGGCCACAGTGACTGTAAACTTGCTTAGTTTTGAACAGTACATTTCACTAGTCACTTCCCTTAGAGATTTACTCCCAACAGCCAGCTACGGCTGTAGCTAACCAATTCCTAAAGATATATCCAAATTGGTTTACTCGCGCCCTCTCATAATTCTGAGAAGAGTTTGTCCGCTACTCATAGATCTCACAAAGGCAGATTTACATTCTTACACACACAAATATAACAGCCGTAGGATTCTTTTGTGAAGAAAGTTACACAACGCTAGTGCCGGCGACACGACACATACACACAACACAGGCGCCGTCGCCCCGACAACCTCTCGTTCTCTCTACATTCCGTTCCACTGCTGAATGGAAGCCCAGCCTTTGAAAAGAGCCAAGAGAGGCGAATCAACATACTTGATAGAAAGATGGGAAAGGGAGGAAAATCAAAGGGCCGTTGTGTCTATTTGTTTTGGCAACCATGCTGTTTTGTTTGTTCCAGTGTTATCTTTTCTGTTTAAACCTTTTATTTTGCCATAAACCGGCGCAACAGCGCATTCACTCAGCAAACGGTGTCTCTTCCGGGTCTGATGTCACCACAGAGCCAAACTGTCACAGATCTATAATTCAAAACAGATTATTTAGCCTGTTATGCATGGCTATAAACCAAACTTCTTTGGTCAATGATTGATGCAGGAAAAAATAATATATTAAATGTCATTAATGTTATAATTAATGAGACTAGTGAAACAGTTGATTCATTTTCTACTTTAATTTGCTGGCTTTGAGTCCTGAGTCCTGCTTTGCCCGGGCCAATGTGGAAAAACTATGAACTTGATTAGTCCCTGGTGAGTAACAGTACATGTTGTAAAAAGAGTAAAACTTGCTTTAAGATTTTTAGAACACACTGTAAGGATATCTGGAAATTAAGAACGTGAACTGTTTGGTGTTGCGGTTTTCAACCTCCCCTTAGTAAACTAAATTAGGTCTGTAAATTAGTTACTGTATGTTTGCTTGAGTGTGATTGACTACTGAAATCTGTATTATGGAGAGAGAGATACAGTCTAGTTAGAAGTTAAGTATACATACACTGAAGAACGTACAGCCAACCAGCACCTATGCTATCTTAAACCAAGGTTTTCTACAGGAAAAATATGAGGGCAAATGGATCAGCTGTCAGCCTGCGAAACATACTCACATTAAAGCGCATACCACTGTACAGTTTGATCCAAGAAGGGAGCTATCAGTTTAATCTTCTGGGCACTGTTCTTCTACACATAAGAGCAAGTCTCAGACACTAGAAGGGAAGATGAAGTGGCATCCTCAGCTAGCAATTAGGGGGAGGCCTGCATGTTTTTCTTTTTAAAGTGCACTTGAATTGGCAAGATTCTTTCTGGTGCGAAGTAACTTAAATTACCATGATGGATGTGACCTTTGCAGGAAGAAATCAGATTTAATTAAAAGTATTGCATTTTAACAGAAGAATCACAGTTTAATATGTTATTAGGAATCACATATATCTACTCTCTGCCATCTTGAATATTCAAGAATCCATATTAAAATGTTCTGTTACAGCTTCGAGGTATAATTAATTTGTTATAGTTCATATTTAAAAAAAAAAAAAAAAAAAACATTTTAGAAAGGATACAAAAAGTTGCCCTGTAAAGACTTATGTGCATTACAAAGTATAGTGTAGTATTGCATGGAAATTAATGTAGACTTGCACAGGTTTTTCAGGTTCTCGAAAGCAGTGGTTTAATAAGCTGGGACTCTAAACTTAACAGGTAAACCAGCCAATCCCTTGATTTGTGACAACAATGCAACCAGGTCTCGTCCACACGGCAAGCCGAGCTTCTGATTGGTGGTGATTCTCCCGTCTGATGTCCCTGAGCACCTGCTGCAGTTGAACCTTTGACTCTGGGTCACAGAACCTTCCTGAATGTGGTTACATAAGAACATAAGAACATAAGAAAGTTTACAAACGAGAGGAGGCCATTCAGCCCATCTTGCTCGTTTGGTTGTTAGTAGCTTATTGATCCCAGAATCTCATCAAGCAGCTTCTTGAAGGATCCCAGGGTGTCAGCTTCAACAACATTACTGGGGAGTTGGTTCCAGACCCTCACAATTCTCTGTGTAAAAAAGTGCCTCCTATTTTCTGTTCTGAATGCCCCTTTATCTAATCTCCATTTATGACCCCTGGTCCTTGTTTCTTTTTTCAAGTCAAAGAAGTCCCCTGGGTTGACATTGTCTATACCTTTTAGGATTTTGAATGTTTGAATCAGATCGCTGCGTAGTCTTCTTTGTTCAAGACTGAATAGATTCAATTCTTTTAGCCTCTCTGCATACAACATGCCTTTTAAACCTGGGATAATTCTGGTTGCTCTTCTTTGCACTCTTTCTAGAGCAGCAATATCCTTTTTGTAACGAGGTGACCAGAACTGAACACAATATTCTAGGTGAGGTCTTACTAATGCATTGTAAAGTTTTAACATTACTTCCCTTGATTTAAATTCAACACTTCTCACAATATATCCGAGCATCTTGTTAGCCTTTTTTATAGCTTCCCCACATTGTCTAGATGAAGACATTTCTGAGTCAACATAAACTCCTAGGTCTTTTTCATAGTTCCCTTCTTCAATTTCACTATCTCCCATATGATATTTATAATGCACATTTTTATTGCCCGCATGCAATACTTTACACTTTTCTCTATTAAATGTCATTTGCCATGTGTCCCAATTCTGAATGCTGTCTAGATCATTTTGAATGACCTTTGCTGCTTCAACAGTGTTTGCCACTCCTCCTATTTTTGTGTCGTCTGCAAATTTAACGAGTTTGCTTGCTATACCAGAATCGAAATCATTAATGTAGATTAGGAATATCAGAGGACCTAATAGTGATCCCTGTAGTACTCCACTGGTTACCTCGCTCCATTTTGAGGTTTCTCCTCTAATCAGTACTTTCTGTTTTCTACCTGTTAACCACTCCCTAATCCATGTGCATGCATTTCCTTGAATCCCTACTGCGTTCAGTTTGAGAATTAATCTTTTATGCGGGACTTTGTCAAAAGCTTTCTGGAAATCTAAATAGACCATGTTGTATGCTTTGCAGTTATCCATTTTCAATGTTGCATCCTCAAAAAAGTCAAGTAGGTTAGTTAGACACGATCTCCCTTTCCTAAAACCATGCTGGCTGTCTCCCAGGATATTGTTACCATATAGGTAATTTTCCATTTTGGATCTTATTATAGTTTCCATAAGTTTACATATAATAGAAGTCAGGCTTATTGGTCTGTAGTTACCTGGTTCGGTTTTGTCTCCCTTTTTGTGGATCGGTATTACGTTTGCTATTTTCTAGTCTGTCGGTACAACACCTGTGTCAAGAGACTGTTGCATGATCTTGGTTAGCGGTTTGTAAATAACTTCTTTCATTTCTTTGAGTACTATTGGGAGGATCTCATCTAGCCCTGGGGATTTGTTTATTTTAAGAGCTCCTAGTCCCTTTAACACTTCTGCCTCTGTTATGCTAAGTTATTTAAAATTGGATAGGAACAGGTCGACATGTGGGGCATGTTGTCCGTGTCCTCCTTTGTAAAAACCTGTGAAAAGTAATCATTTAATATATTTGCTATTTTTTTTTCTTCATCTATGATTTTGCCATTTGTGTCTCTTAGACATTTAACCTCCTCTTTGAATGTTCTCTTGCTGTTATAATATTGGAAAAATATTTTGGAATTGGTTTTAGCTCCCTTAGCAATATTGATTTCTATCTCTCTCTTGGCCTTTCTAACTTCCTTTTTGACTTGTGTTTGCAGTTCCAAGTACTCTTTCTGTGTGCTTTGTTTTTGGTCCCTTTTAAACGCTCTGTAAAGTGCCTTTTTTCGCTGAATATTTTTTGTAATTGATCTATTAAACCATTTTGGCCATTTTGTTTTAGATTTAGATTTGTCTACTTTTGGGATGTAATTGTTTTGTGCCTCTAGTACTACATTTTTAAAAAACAGCCATCCTTTTTCTGTTACAGGAGAACCAGTGTTGTTACAATAGCATAAATAGAAAAAAAACCCTGCTTCTTGTATTGACTGACATGCTTTAAAATGAGTGACATGAGTGACAGGAACTTGGAGGCTCACTCTATAAGCACTGGGATCGAGCTCTGGAGAGGGGAAAGCCAGGCATCTGAGGTTGTCTAGGAGCTGGGACCAGTCTAAAAGGCCAGCTCCTGTGTACCTCCTTCCTCCTCATTCTGAGGGAAAGTGCTATTGTCCCAAGAGGCCATGATAGAAACTGCGTCCTGGTCTTCCTCGTTCACAGCCAGGTCTGGCTCTGAGACCTCCGGGGCAACCACTGGAAAGGACGGAGTCAGTTCTGGGGTAGGTGTTAGCAACGGAGCCAGGACCGGAGCAGGGGGTTGTGCCTGGCCAAAAACTCCAGGACTTGAGCCATCTGGTCCTTTAGGTCAGAGATGTCCTGTGCCTGTTTTGAGTGTCTCTCCCGAGGGTGTCAAAGCACCCAGGGGGCGAAGCTCTGTGGGTGTGACAATCAGTAGAGCGTCGAGGCAGCAAGGGCACCGAAGCTTTGAGACACTGAGGTCATCGAGTGCAACAAGGCTCTCAGGCTGAAGCACAGCGTGGCATGAGGGCACCAAGTGCACCGAGGCTCTGAGTCTCCGAGGATGACAAAGCACAGAGGAGCGTCTAAATAACGGGGTACCGAAGCACCGAGGCTCCGAGGCCCTGAGGGTGTTGGAGCACCGAGGGGTGACGAGCACTGAGGGCATTTGACTCTGGGGCACCGAGGCACCAAGGATGCCGGTGCACCGAGGCTCTGAGACCCCGAATGCCAAAGCACCAAGGGAGCACAACTCGGGGCACCTGGGGCACTGAACGCCTGAATACTAAGTGCCTGGGCGCCAAAGCACAGAGGCACTGAGCAACAGCAAGACGCGGCAGAGCCAGACCCGTCGAGGAAATCACGTGCCTCTTCTGGTTTTTTTTTTTTTTAGCTTCAAAGGCAGGAGAAGAAAAACAAACACAACAACAGATGCTATGGGGTTAGACAGCAGTCTGCAATGTAGTGCAATGTGCAGACTGGGAAAAAACAGAAAGATTTAATGAAGCACAGTTGCACAGCATTATAGCTCAGTTTACAGAAGCAGGGGTTTTCATTCCATGGAAGTGGCAAGGTGGTTTCCAGCAATATAATTGCAGGGGAACTTCAGAAAACTCGAGTGAGAGCTCTTTCATACAGGTCTCAATCACAGCAAATGGTTTTGTTATTACCTTACCTTACCACAGTGAGAAGCAAAAGTGGAAGTGAGCTCCGTGGAGTGACTATTTGTTCCCTCAGAAGGCGGGAGCTAGGACGTCACTCCCTGCAGGGGCCTATCAATACCTGACCTGTGACAGGCATATCTCAAAAGTATTGTTGGTGGTCATCTTCAAATTGAAATGGAACCTCATTGTGAGCACCAATACTCTAAATGCTGTATAAATGTACATGTAATTCCAACAGTGCCATCTTATGGCCAAATATCTGTACTGCATTAAAAAAATTAACTAGCCAGTCTTTTTTGGGATTACTTTTAGATAGAATAAATAGTGGATAATGGATGGAGTACCGTGTGATTTCAACAACTGAAAGTGTAAGAAAAATCCCAAAGCCCCCAATATTTTGTGAATATCAGACAGTTACCTGTATATTAATGTAAATGTTTCAAGTTCTTGAATTTATGCTTGCTTTTCTAATGTATTGTCTATTGGCTGTTCCTGGTAAAAAATAAATCGATACATTTTATAAAATGTTTGACAAAAGTTTTGAACTGAAAGTTTAGCAAAGCAGGCATCTAAAAGGCACTTAACTTGTTCAGACTTAAAGTAGTAAAAAACATACGAGAGCCCCAATTTAACATTTGCTGGGATATGTTCATGTCCTAACTTCTGCATTTTCCAATTTTAATTTACATCAGTCTGGATGCCTGGCAGTGCTAAGCTCTTCTATTTAATATGCAGTACACAGGAGGCAACAACAGTAAGTTTGTTGAAGTTTATCTGCCAGAAAATATTTATCAGCTAATTTCACAGCAAAATGTTGTTTATTTTTGTAAATATCACATGAGCACATACATTTATAACCCTTCCACAGCCCCTACAGTCCTCAGTTAAAAATAATTTGTCGGCTCCCGAGTGGTGCATCCAGTAAAGGCGATCCGCGTGGAATGCAGGATGCGCTCTATAGTCTGGACGTCGCCAGTTCGAGTCCAGGCTATTCCTTTGCTGACCGAAGACGGGAGCTCCCAGAGCTCTCAATTGGCCGAGCGCCGCCTGGGGGGAGGGAGGGCTAGCTCGGTCAGGGTGTCCTCGGCTCACCACGCACCAGCGACCCCTGTGGTCTGGCCGGACGCCTGAGGGCTTGCCTGTAAGCTGCCCAGAGCTGCGTTGTCCTCCGACGCTGTAGCTCTGGGTGGCTGCATGGTGAGTATGCAGTGTGTAAAAAAAGCGGGCGGTTGACGGCACACGCTTCGGAGGACAGTGTGTGTTCATCTTCGCCCCTCCCAAGTCAGCGCAGGTGTGGTAGTGATGGGCTGAGCCTAAAAATTGGACATTATTAAATTGGGGAGAAAACAATTAAAATAATTGGCGACCACTAAATTAAAATAATAATAATAATAATAATAATAATAATAATAATAATAATAATAATAATAATAATAATTATTATTATTATTATTATTATTATTATTATTATTATTATTTGTAATAAATAAATATACTCATGCACTGCACACATATTAAATATTAAACATGAATTGCCATGTTAAATATTTAACATACTGTAAATTCTTATTCAAAAGATGGATCCCGTCTTGAAATAATCACATTTTGGATTGGGTCATTTTAGATCTAGAAGAACACCCTCTTATTGGGGATTTCTACAGTAAAGATCATTAAATGTTAGCTTGCGTGGTTCAGGGGGCGTGGAGCTGGGGGCCTCTAATCTTCTAATCTTTTAATTTTCTAATCTCCTGTCAATTAGCATCTATTTACTATTTAAGACCTGATCACCTGCATCCTTTCTGTCTAGTGTTTCGTTTTTGTAGCAAACGCTCAGACGCCGTCGTTTCGTGCTCCACTGCTTAATATCTAAACTTCGTTGCCTCGCTCACTGCAGGTCATTTCTCTGCACAGCGCTGCCAAGATATTATCAATAATTTTCCTACCTGCTCAGGTGATCCTTCTTTTCAGTCGGCTTCTCTTTTCGGCTTCAAGAGCTCCAACGTTTGTCTTTCCTGTTCCATCCAGTCTCTACCTTCATTACTCAACCTGTCTGCAACTTTATCAGAAAGTCTGGTCCTCCGCTAAATTTGCAAAGCTCCTTCGACAAGACATCGACATTTCCATTGTCTGCGATTGCCTTACTTTAGCTCTATTTAATTTCCACCACGAGGCTTTGTCTGCGGAATCTCTGTTTGCTCCTCGTCTGCAATCAGACGCCCCTCCCCCGATCCCACAGAGCCAGCACAATTCCCGTTCCATCAGAAGATCCTGCCCTGGACCTCCATCAGCTACGTTCAACCTTTTAAAAGACGTATCCTGCCCATTACAAACTCAATTTCAAAGTGTCGGCTCGTGGTTTGACTGGTCACAACATGCTCCAACGATAGTGCTGCACTGCAACTTTTCCACCGGCGCCTTACAGACCATGGTTACCATGGCAACGCCCTCATTGACTGACTGCGGGGAGTGGTAAGTTGTCATGGTGACCAGGCAGCTTCATCAGGCTCTGCGTGCTCTGTGCCTCAGCACTGCAATCTTCCGGGTTCCTGTTGCTGCTCTTTCACAACTGGCGGAGACGAATTCAACGCGCCGAGCCATGACTTCTAAATACTGCGTTAACTTATTTATATACATGACTAACTGTCCTAAAACATGTCTAGAATATTTATTATTCAAATCTAAAGGAATATGCAAATGTTGTTCTACATAGACAAGGATTTTAATCGTAATAACTTCATAGATTCTACCCTGCTTCACTCAAGTCAATGGTTTAATTCCAATCATAACCTCTGGATGGCAGTATAATACCACAAGCTCTCTCTATCCATATTAAACCAGTTTGGTATCGCTGCGAAGCTCGGACACTACAGCTTTTCTATCTATTCTCGCAGTTATCACTGTGATGGATTCTTGGGAGTTCCCCTCCTGCCTCATCCTTTGTCTATCTATATCAACTGACAGTCTTCAATTTCAACTCTTACCCCCCCCCC